>NW_006408714.1:2177001-2177647 GCF_000296735.1 Chrysochloris asiatica
TAAGGTTGGAAACCTCTCACTCTCCGACTTCAAAATGTATTACATGGCTACAGTGTCAAAACAACTTGCTTGGTATTGGTACAATGAAAGATACATTGATCAATGGAACAGAATTGAGAATTCAGAAATTTACCCATCCACATAAAGTCAACTGATTTTTGACAAAGTACCTAAATATATTGCATTGGGAGGAGATAGTCTTTTCAACAGATGGTGCTGACAAAACTGGAAAGCAATATGCAAAAGATTTACCTCATGCCTTATACAAAAACCAACACAGCATGGATTAAAGATTTAAATGTAAATCCCAGAATTATGAAGACCATCAATGAGAAAGCAGGGCCAAATGTGAGGGCTCTAATTCAGGGCATACACAGACAACCAAACATTTTGAAAACTATACAAACAAAAGTAGACAAAATAGATTATTGAGACATACTAAAAATTTTAAACTAATGTGCATCAAAAGACTGCACCAGAAGAATAAAAAGGGAACTCACAGAATGGGAAAAAATCTTTTGCAATGACACATCAGAGAAGGGAGTCATTTCTAAAATATAGAGGAAAATTCAACATCACTATAAGAAAAAGACAAATAACACAATTTTAAAAATGTGTGTAGGACATGAACAGACAGACACTTCAC
>NW_006408714.1:2178417-2179918 GCF_000296735.1 Chrysochloris asiatica
CAAGTTTGTTGGTTCAAACTCACCAGCCTCTCCTTGGAAACCCTCTATGAGGGTCTCTATGAGTCAGAACCAACACTTAACAACAAAAACAACAACAAATAATTTGTTGTTGTTTGTTGTCAGGTGCCATCGAGTCGGAACCGACTCATAGCGACCCCATGCACAGCAGAATGAAGAAACAATGTCCGATCCTGGGCCAACCTCACTCCCGCTGCCACACTTGACGCCATCAATGATGTCACCTGGCCAATCCATCTCGTTGGGGGGAGGGTCTTCCTCTTTTTCTCTGACCCTCCATCTTACCAAGCATGATTTCAATTTTTATTCCATCAAATCATTTAGTGTTAGTTAATAAGATTTTGGATAGAATAGCCACATCAAGCAAATTCATGGTAATACAATTTCCAATCTTAAACAATAAATCTTATTTACTGCTTCACATGAAACTATTAACTTGCTTTATGTACATTTCTTACATTGAATATTTGTCATTATTTGACCAAGATTGAATTAATACCTACCTCTTACTTATAATTATTTTATATGTAAATATATCTACAATAGTATAAACCCTTCTTCCAAAGACTGGCAAATTGTTCTTTCTATTCAAACCCACAAACCACTCTTAGAAACCCTATTCAAGGCTGCTCTAAGTTGGAAACAACTCAACAGCACTTAACAACAACAACATTCCTTAGCACATATGCTAAGTACTGATATTAGCTATTTCCTAGCAAATATTTTGAAAAAGAAAAGCAGATACTAACTGCATTTACAATAAAACAATTACTCTTCAATAGTGAATTCCTCAATTTTCCTTTTATTAATCAAAGTTCATTTAAATAAGTAGATCTAACTTGCAATAGAAACAATATACTTAAACACTTTTGCTTCCTTTGAACTATTATTGCTTTTGTTGTTAAGTCAGGTGCTGTCAAGTCAGTCCCAACTCCTAGCAACCCTATACACAACAGAATGAAACACTTCCTGGTCCTGCACCATCCTCACAATTGGTATATTTGACCCCATTATTCTTGTAACCTAGTCAATGCATTTTGTTGGGGGTCTTCTTGTTTTTCATTAACACTTCACTTTACCAAGCATGTCCTTCTCCAGGGACTGGCCCCTTCTGACAGACAATATGCCCAATGTATGAAAGATGCAGACTCACCAACTTTGCTTCTAAGGAGCACTCTGGCTGTATTTTCTCCAAGATACATTTTTTTGCTCTTCTGGCAGTCCACGGTACTTTCAATTTCCTTTGCCAACACTATAATTAAAATGCATTGATTCATCTAAGGTCTTCCTTATTCGTTGTCCAACCTTGAACTAGGTTAAAAAAATGCACGCACACATACATATGAAGGGGAGTCAAATAGCATTGCTACAAAAGTTTAGGCTCAAGTTAATATGTAAACAGGTTGTTTCCAAACAATATGTGTTTAAGCATGACTCTACAAACAATGGATAGATGTAGGCACATCATCTCAATTATATACTT
>NW_006408714.1:2180958-2191502 GCF_000296735.1 Chrysochloris asiatica
AAACTTCTCCCTTTACAGTTGTGATGGTCTCAATTAGTCATGATAAGAATGCCTCACTATTGAATCATAAGAATCTTATTCCCATCTCTTTTCATCAGATATGTCTAGACAAGATGAAAATTATTCAGTGGGGGTTCTACCTTCCCCCTCAAACTCTGAAACGAAACTCTCTCTTGAAAACGTGTAAGCCAGTCACTTCATGCCTTTATAGCCCCCCTCCCCCATTTTAGGTAGTCATTGTCTATGTTGCTCATCCCTATCAACCCTGTGTACAGAAGGGATAGGATAGCTACTTGATGTGAATATTCCTTCCCTCTCATTTGATATTTTGAGTTACTATATTCATAAGTATAGGTCAATTTAATCAAACTTCAGTAATTTACACTTGTTTCCTTTATCAATTTTTAAAAAAAATCTTCCTCCAGTAGAGTTCTGATCATCAAGCCATTGAAGCTAGGTTGAACGGATACTATCTACAAGTTTGGGTGTTCTTGTGCATCTCTCCTCACTTCATATCAGATGGGCACTCTGCTCTCAACTCTAGCCTTCTGTGGCTATGTCCTTTTCCATGGACTCAGTAGTCCCCAGTTCTCACCATTCTTCAAACCAACCAGTCCTTCCTCTTCTCTCTCTCATCTCCAAGTCAATAGCAGACTATGGAACATGGTCAAACTCAGTCCATATCTTCGTTGCTGCCTTTCCCCCTCTTCCACTCACTAGTAGACCATCATTGTGGTTGCCAGCAAGCTTACATGCCTACTCATGTGTTCTCTTTGAGTTTCAGCCTTGGAGTGGGGTTTTTCCTGAAGGAACTTGATTGATAGCCTTGATGGCTCCCAGCGAAGAACTTGCTTATTCTTGTAGTAGCCAGTCAGACTGCCATTTTTGTTTTGGATTTTCCCTGCTGGTCTTTCTTTCAAGAAGTATCTTCTGTTCCTCTAGCTGTTCCAGGATGTTCTGCTTATCCTTTCAAGTGGTAATGTTCCACCTGAGATGGTTTTGGATGGGCCTCAGGATTCTACCTAAGGTCTTACACACTACAAAGACTCTGCAAGAAGCCTATTTCACTGGGGAAGTTCTAGAGTCTCTTTTAGCCATTCCAATCAGTTATGGGCTGAAGACGGGCTTGCAAGCTTTTTTTTGTTTGTTTTTAAGGTTTTTATTGTGTATTCAGTGAAAGTTTACAAGGCTTATCATCAGTTTTACATTCAACAAATCATACACTTGTTTCATTACTATGATTATAATCCCACCCATGTACCATCAGTTAAAGGTATTTCTCTCTATTCAGTTTAGCTCTTTTTCTTTTCTTCTTCTTCTTCTTCTTTTTTTTAACACTCAAGCATATATAATAATTTACACCACCAAAGAGCACATTCTGCAAGTCTACCTCCTGGCTGCCATCTCTTAGTCCCTCTCTTTCCATGAATCTAGAGTCCTCAGCTGGTCCCTTTTTTGATGTCCCCATCTTTGTCTAAGTTGCCCGTCCCTACCTACCCTGTGTACAAAGGGGATAGCATTGATACTTGATATGAAGACTCCGTCCCTCTATGTTGCTATTTAGAGTTACTACCTCCATGAGTATAGGTCAAGTTTATCAAATTGCAGCAATTTGCCCTCATTTCCTGTATCAAAAAATTGTTTTGTTCTTATTTATTTTTATCTTCCTCTAGTCGATTTCTGGTTATCACGCCATCAAGGCTAGGTCAAATGGATATTATCTGCAACTTTGTGTGTTCTTGTGTGCCTACTCTCACTTCATATCAGCTCAATGGTTCAATCTCAGCTATAACTCTTTGTGGCTATGTCCTTTAGGCTTAGGTGTCCCCAGGTCTCACCACACTTTGGACCAACCAAAGTGTGGGTTTTTCCTGATAATATTTCTTTGAAGATGTATCTTCTGTCACTCTAGCTGTTCCAGGCTGGTCTGCTTGTCCTTTCTAGTGGGAATGTCCCACCTCAGAAGGTTCTGGATGGGGCTCAGGAGTCCACCTAAGGTCCTATATACTGCAAAGGCTCCACAGGAGGCCTATTTCACTGGGCAAGTTCTAGAACACCTTTTAGATATTCCAATCAGTTATAGGCTGAAAATGGGCTGACAAGCTTTCTGTAATAATGTTTCCTGACAATCCTTTCTATCCAACTCAAGTGTCCATTTTATAACAGTAGGCAAGGGAAACCAATATACATAAGACAGTCAGGCATCTTAGTATTTTTTCCTCTCTTCAAACTATGCCTTGATTCCTGTATCCCTGTTGTTCCAAGGTTGAGCATGCATCAGTAGTTACCTCTTTCCCATTTAGCCCATGAAAACTTGTCTCGTCCACTCTCTTCCCCATTCTAGTGTACTGCTCTCCCCAGCACCCAAACTATGATATGTCTGCCGTTACTCTGTGCTCTACTGCCACCTCCCTCCACCTCCCCCAAATTGGCTTCACATTTTGATAGTCTTATTTAATAAGTTTCTATGATTTTCTAAGAATGATTTTTTTATTTACTGTCATGTGTGTATGCCTGTGTGTTTCTGTTATCAAATTATAGGTTGATAGGTTTCATTTTTCAGATTTTCTCAGTTATCACAATAGAAAAAAAAATAGATATTGAAATTTGGGAGTCAGAGTCAGCTATTTTTTTTATATACTTGAAATGATGTAATGTAAAAAATAACATATTCAGGAAAAAAAAAATAGAGAGTTTTTCCAAGGTAAAAGATATGTAAATTGTAATGCTTAAGCTTGAAGTAACTTTTCTACTCTTTTTATGACAGCATAGATCAAAACCATGATTTTATAACCCATCCATGATTTTCCTACTCAATTAATGCCAACACAAATTTCATCTTATACTTAAAAAAAAAAAAAAAAAAGTGGCTTGATTCCTGTTGGTACTTAGTTATAAGCATTTTGAATATTAGTTTTCCTTAATAATCTAGAAATGTCATTATGAAATCCATGCATTAATTTTTAGTTATTTGATTCACTGGAGTTTTGTATCCTTTACTTAGTTAAACAATGTAGGACATACAACAAAGAAAGAAACCAATAAGTAGAAACCTACTTATCTTAAAGCAAAAACATCTCTAGTTTGATGGGAAGATATCTTTAACTCACTATAATAGAGGAGATTGACTTACAAAGATTTCTTTTTTGTCTCCTTCTCCTCTTCCCTTATCCCACTTTCTTCTCTTCTCCAATTTTTTTTTATTATTATTATTAAATTGAGAAGAAATCTTGTAAACTAGAGTTTTAGTTCAACTGTTTTTCTTCAGAATCTCAACACATCTTACTCAGAGTATTTATATATTGCTGCTTCTGGCTTCATTTATCCATCACATAATGTTCAAATAAATAAATGCTCATCAGTTTTGACACATGTTTTAAGTTTCAGGGACCAAATTTTATTTTAAATTGTTCAGAGACAAAAATAAAAAACTGCCCATGTTTTTAATTTCTGGAATTAATAATGTTTATAATTTTGATTTTTAAAGCACTTTGAAATATATATATATATACCCCATAGTGTTATATGAATGTGATGTTTTTTGTTTTAAATAATTGGTAAGTGCAGATGAAGCTAAACATCTATTTAGACTTTTATTGACCCAAGATTAGTTCTTCATGCTCACTTTTCAAAGGAAAAATAGAGCTTTATAACGTTTACTTAGGAGAATCATTGGCACTGTGAATTAAGCCTTGGACTGTTAACCACAAGGTCAGTGGCTTCAGTCTACCAGTCCAGTCTGCTAGAGGAAGATGAAGCTGTTTGCTCTCTTAAAGATTTAGTCTTGAAATTCATATGGAGCAATTATACTCTGTCTTGTGTGTTTATTATGAATCAACTCAATTGCAGAGTGTTTTTTAGTTTAAAACCTTTACTTGGATAAAGTTACCCTCAAATGTTATCCTTCATACCCAGGTAAATTATCAGTTTAATATATTTCACTAACGCTGTGGGTTAATGCACTGGCCTGCAAAGTCAGCTTGAATCACAAGGTTGGTGATTCAAGCTCACTGGTTCAAGCTCACCAGCCACTCCTTGGAAACTTTATACAGGGTCATTATGGAACCAACTCGATGACACACAATAACAAACAACAACAAAACCTCCCATAGACCTAACACACTTACTGAATTTCTCGTATCTGAGCACACTTCTGTCTAGACAATATGATGTTCCTTTTCTTTCTCATGCAATCTTGCTCAATTTAGGTCTTAAAGGATCAGAGAAGCTCTCTTATGTACCCTTGGGCAGAGCTGATTCTCTTTTCAAGCTGACCACATGATAATTCGCTTATCATAGAAGTTATCACAGTGTGCTGGAGTTGTTAGTTTTTGTGTGGCTTTCCCTGCTGGAGGGTTAAGACTTTGAGAGCAGAGACCTTTTCATGGTGATTTCTGTAGTTACTAAACCCAGCATGACACTGGGCCTTAACTGGGACTAAATATACTTCATTGGATAAAAAGTAGAGAAAATGGGATAATGAGTACCAAAGGATAAGAACTGAGATTAACAATGGTTTCTTGCTTGGTATTTAGTAACTTAGATTTGATAAGACATTTTCAGATAAAATAGTAGGGAGTGAGGACTGAAAAGGTGAAAATATTTTCTCAAATTCCATATAATATTTAACTAATTTAGTAGGCATCCTGCAGCAAAACATCTGTTCAAGAAATGAGATTAAATATTTTGCAATGGGAAATATTTGATTTGACAGAATGACATTTTAGAATTTTAAAAAATGTATATTTATTTCTTAACACTGAAATTGTTTCATGAAAAAAGAAGAAATAATATTTCAGTTGTTGATTTCTTGAACAATTTTGCAGTGGATAACTCAGAAAACAATCCTGGGAGCCCAAAGTTCAGTTGACAACTCAGAACTAATTTCTGAGAAAACTTGAGGAATTCATGCAAATAGTATTTTTGTTTGGTTATTTTTTCAATTTCACATGCATCAAAAGGATATTTTTCTTAAAATGCAGTAAAATAAAATGTATTGAAAATTGTTGAAGAGTTAATTAATTAGAGTGTCAAAATTAATCTGGAAAAGCTAATTGTGGAACTCTAATGATTTAACATAGAGAAAACATGGCAGTAAATAATTATCCACAATGCTAGGCGATATCATTGCTGACTTCAGATGACCCTTGTCTAAAAGCAGAGAATACCAGAAAGATGTTTACTTGTGCTTTATTGACTATGCAAATGCATTTGACTGTGGATCATAACAAACTCTGGATAACACTGGTCAGAATGGGAATTGCAAATAATTGTGCTTATGAGAAATCTATACATAGACCAAGAGTGTCATCTGGAAAGAACAAGTAGATACTGCATGGTTTTAAACCAGGGAAAATATGTATCAGGGTGATATCTTTTCACCACAGATAATTTGAGAAGCTGGACTATATAAAGGAAATATGGTGGGAATATTGGACAACAATTTATTCATGACATGCGATACACAGATGACACAACATTGATTACTGAAAGGGAAGGAATCTTGAAGCACTTAAAAATGAAGATCAAATGTTTTAGTCTACAATATGGATGATAGCTTAATATAAAGAAAACAAAAGTCCTCACAAATAAATGGGGGAAAGTTTGCAATTGCCAAAGATTTCATTTCACTTGGATCCACAGTCATCATCCATGGAAGCAGCAGTCAAAGGAATTATTGTATGAGGCAAATCTATTTGATTTTAAAGAAAGAACTCTTTAAAGTGTTAAAAAAGCCAATATGTCACTTTGAGGCCTAAGGTGTGCCTGATTCAAATCAGGGTAGTTTCAATATACACAAATGCATGTGAAAGCTTGACAATAAATGTTTTTAGGTGCCTTTCAGTCAATTTCAACTCATAGTGACTTATGCACAAGAGAATGAAACACTGCCTGGTCATACATCATCCTAACAATTGCTACACTTGAGGCCATTGCTATTGCTACTGTGCAAATCCATCTCATTGGAGGCCTCCCTCTTTTTCACTGACCCTGCACTTTAACAAACATGAAGACCTTTTCCAGGGACTAACCTCTCCTGATAACATGCCCAAAGTATAAGAAATGAGACTTCTGGTTTTGGTGGCGGCAGAGGCAGAGTCAGGTAGGATAGGCACCATGGGAAGGGACTGAAAACCCAGAGAAGCTGCTTTCACAGAACAAGCACCCACTAGTGGAAAAATGATGGCATAAAGGAAAATATTATGATTTAGGAATCAATCCAGACATAGGACTCCCTCTGTGGTCACCCCGCCTGGGCTGAGTTCAGATGGTGGGGCCACAGCTCGACTGGCACAGTAAACCAGCGCTAAAACTGGTCACAGGGACATTTGCAAAAGGAAGCGTGGGGGGATTCTACACATTTTTTCCTCCTCTTCCCTGTCACAATTTTTCTGCCCAACCTAGATCCTTCATGTGGGTGGGCGTACACCCCAAAAAAGAGTCCAGCATTGAGCCCACAGCTTTCCCATGGCACAGAGAGGAAGACCCCCATTGGTCCCACAGAGAGATTCCTTGGCGGTTGTGTATGACATCTGCTCTGGGTCCCAGCCCTAAAGATAACTTGTGTGGGACCCTTTACTTTTGCCTACAAGCAAGAAAAAAGCAGGCTGGCCTGACAGACAAACTGTATGAACAATCTGTAAAACCTCAACATAAAAGGACACAATTAGGGAGGGCAGTGATCCAATGCTAAAAGCTGTGAAGCTGTGAGTCTGAAGAGAGAGGTGTGACTGATTTTTTATGTTTTAATTTTCATTTTTCATGTTTCTCTCCTTTTCACTCTGGTCATGCCCTCACTGCTCAGCCAGACACCTTCAGGTGGGCGAGAGCACACCCCAAAAGGGTCCAGCATTTCACCCACAGTTTTCCAAAAAACACAGAGAGGAAACTCACAGGCTGATTCTTTAGGCATCTGACTTTCGGACCCAGCCCCAAGTTGACCTGGGTGGGACCCTTTATCCCTGTCTGCACAGCAAAGGCCAATGGACAATCACAATTTTATTTTTGTTTTTGATTGGTGGTTTCTGTCTCTGCTTTTATATTGTTTCTGTCTTTTGTCCTTTTGGTCTCACTCTTTTCTCAAGGGTTAGAACTCTGCCCCCCTACCTTACCCAAGAAGAGACAGCAACTGTGCTCATATTGCCAAGCTACAAGCATAACCTGTAATACCCCACCATCTGGACAAGATCCAAAACCAGGTGCTAAGCATGACACGTGAGAAGGGAAGTCTATCTCCAGATCATATCCACCAGGAGAAAATTAGTAAGCTAAACAACATAGCAACATACATAAATATAAGCATTAAACACCTGCACAACTGTTGAAAATGTTCAAGAAAACAAAATTAAAGATGTCAACACATGTCCAAAAACAGAAAAAAGTAACTGAGACAAATGAGCTGGAAGCAGACACATATTTTGCAGTAGAAGAGCAGGCTCTTGATCTGTCTGAGAAGGAATTCAGAAGAATGATATGGAAACAAATTTGAATGCTCTGAAAAGGGGTGGACAAAAATAAGGAAGAAGTCAGGAAGACATAAATATTACTCATTAGAAACTGCATGGGCGATGTAACAATAAAGTCAAAGGAAATAAACAGGATAATAACAGAATACTATGAAAAGTTGTACTTCAATAAATTTGAAAACTTAGAAGAGATGGATACATTTTTGGGAAAACACAACCTACATAAACTCACACAGAATGAAGTAGAAGAACTGAATAGACCCATAACAATAAAAGAAATTGATCAGGTCATGAAAAAAACTCCCAACCAAAAGAAGTCCAGCTCCACATGACTTCACTGGTGAGTTCTACAAGACATTCAGGGAAGAGCTGTTGCCAATTCTACTCAAATTATTCCAGAAGATAGAGGAGGATGGAAAACTTCCTAATACATTTTATGAAACAAGCATAACCCTCATACCAAAACTAGAGAAGGACAGCACTAAGAAAGAAAATTATAGATCAATATCCTTCATGAACATAGATGCAAAAATTCTCAACAAAATGCTAGCCAGCAGAATACAGCAACACATCAAAAAAAATAAAGCATCATGACCAAGTGGGTTTCATAAAAGGGATGCAAGGATGGTTCAGCATTAGAAAAACAATCAAGGTAATCTACCATGTAAAAAACAAAAAGGGAAAGAACCAAATGATCATATTGATTGATGCAGAAAAGGCATTTGACAAAATCCAACATCCATCCCTGATAAAAACAATAAACAAAGTAGGAATTGAAGGGAAAACCCTCAATATAATCAAGAACATATATTCAAAACAAACAGCTTACATCACTCTCAATGGAGAGAAACTGAAAGTCTTCCCTCTGTAAATGGAAAGCAGACAAGATTGCCCTTTGTCACCACTCCTATTCAGTATTGTTCTGGAAGTCTCAACTAGAGCTATATGGCAAGATAGAGAAATCAAAGGCATCTGAACTGATAAAGATGAAGCAAAACTATCTCTATTTGCAGACGATATGATCCTATATATGTTGTTTTGAAGTGCTGTTGAGTCAGTTCCGACACATAGCGACCCTACATAGGGTTTTCGAGGAACAGCTGGTGAGTTTGAACCACTGACCTTGCAGTTCAAATGGCTTTTCAGTCTGGCGCATTAACCCACAGTGCCACACCAGGACTCCACATATGTAGAAAACCCCAAACACTCAGTAAAAAAGCTATTAGACCTCATTAAAGGATTCAGCAAAGTGGAAGGGTATAAGATCAACATCCAAAAATCAGTTGGTTTCCTCTATACCAATAATGACAGTGCTGAAAAGGACATTAGGAAAGCAATACCATTTAAAATAGCTGCCCAAAGGATGGAATATCTACGAATAACTGTAACCAGAAAAACAAAGGACCTATACAAAGAAAACCACAGAACACTACTACAAGAAACCAAAAGAGACTTAAATATGGAAGAATATACCACGTTCCTGTATAGGAAGACTTAAAATTGTGAAAATGTCAATACTGCCCAAAGCAATTTACACATATAATGCAATCCCAATCCAGAGTCCAACAACATTCTTCAAAGAGATGGAAAAAAACAATTACAAACTTTATAAGCAAAACACTGCTTATGAAACATCACCAGAGAAAGCTTGTAAGTCTGTCTTCAGCCTATAACTGATTGGAATACCTAAAATGGGGCTAGAACTTGTCCAGTGAAGGAGACTCCCTACAGAACCTTTGCATTGCACAAGACCATAGGAGGAATTCCTGATCCCCACCCAGAATCTTCTGAGGTGGGACATTTCCACTTGAAAGGTCAAGTAGACCAATCTGGAGCAGCTAGAAGGACAGAAGATACTTCTTGAAAGAAAGACCAGCAGAAAAAAAAACAACAGCAGTCCAATTAATTACTACAAGAACAAGCAAGTTGTTCCTCAGGGATCCATCAAGGCAAGTGGTCAGGTTCCTTCAAGGCAAACCACCTTCCAAGATTGGAACTCAATTGAAATATATTAGCATGCATGTGGTCCTGCTGCTGACCACATTGGTCACTGATATGGGGAAGTGGGGGAAAAACAGCAATGAAGTTGTGAACTAAGTCCGACCACATTCAATAGACTCCTGTTAACCTGGATTGAGACTTGGTTAACCAGCAGTATGATGAGACCTGGGGACTCCTGGGCCCAGGGGCAGGGACATGGCCCCAGAGGACTAGAATGGAGTGTGAAGCATCCAGCTGATATGAAGTGAGGGGAGATGCACAAGAACACCCACACTTGCAGATAGTACCCATTTGACCTGGCATCAATGACTGGATGATCAGAACACAACTAGAGGAAGAAAGAAGAAATAAAAAAAAAAAAAGAAAGAGTAACCCACTACAAGTGGATGAACATAACCTATGCTCGTGGATGCAGTATGACAAAAGAGCAGACAAATCTTTACAGTAAGGAACATTCCCATCCACTTGGTATACAGGATCGACAGGGCTGGGTAATTTAGACATTGACTATCCAAAATGGGGGGTGGGGGCTACAAAGGCAAGAAGTGACTGGTTTACAAGCTTTCAATAGGGAACCTAGTTCCACAGGATACAGGGAAAGGTAGACCCTCCACTGAACTGTTTCCAACCTGTCTGGATGGGGTTGATAAAAGGTGAGGGGGAAAGGACTCCTGTGGTTCAATAGGGAATGATTGCTATCAGGTCTGACAGTGAGTGTTGGAAAGGTAAATGTAAATGTTTGGTAACAAAAGGAGGGAAGTGGCTGATTTTGCAGTCCAGGAGCAGAGGTCCCTGAAACCATCAAGAGAGAAAAGGGAAGTGTGAGACCCAGTCCAGGAAGGCAATGACATTAGGGATGGAGCAGAGGTGATGACCCGGTCAGAAGGACTCTGGACTCAGGGAGGGAGAGGGGCTGTGGGCTGGTGGCCAGGCCAGCAGGCATGTGGAGTATACCCTTTTGTTGTTTGATGATGCATGCAGGGGATTGTGATCATTACAATGAAATAAAATATGATAGAATGAATGTAAAGATAATGTTCACCTATGTAAACTAACACATAATTCACAATAAAAACC
>NW_006408714.1:2191602-2220090 GCF_000296735.1 Chrysochloris asiatica
TTCTAATACAGATTTGTTTGTTATTCTGAGACTGCATGGTAACCTCAATATTTTTCTCCAACACTGCAGTTCAGATGCATCAATTCTTCTATGGTCTTCCTTATTCACTCTCCAAGTTACACATGCATATGAATCTTCCTCCAGTCAGACCTAATTGGTTTAGTCTTGGCAGCGTAACCCAACTAATTATCCTAAAAATCAGAACTCTATTGCTTCTTTATCCAAAGCTACTCAGTGTTTTCCAACCTCACTCAAAATAAAAATCAGTCTCAAAAAGTTATGAAATTTGGCTTCAGTGAATTCCCAGATCTCTTCACTTTTGCTCAATTTCAGTGACATAGATTTCCTTACTGCTTCTCAAATATTACAGATAATTGTAATCCAAGAATTTTGTAATCCCCTATACCTGTGGTTCTTTCAAAAAACAAAACAAAATCTACTTGCATTGTCCCCATACTTCCTTCCAGCTTTTGCAATTGTCAACTCACTTTGTAGGCCATTCCAGAATACTCTAATTAAAGACTCTACCTCTCTCTCTCTAAACTCTATATATCTATTTCTTGATTTATTATTCTCTTCAATAACTTTCTTTTATACTAAATCAAAACGTAAATCAAAAGCGAACCTATTGCCCTTGAGTTGATGCTGACTTGTAGCAGCTTATGGAACAGAATAGAACTGCCCCATCAGGTTTCCAAGGCTGTACATATTTATGGAAATAGACTGCCATGTCGTTGTGTTTTAGAGTAGCTGGTGGGTGTGAACCACCAACCTTTCAGATAGCAGTTGATTGCTTACCCAGTATACTACCAGGGCACCTTCTCTATTGGACATACTGTAGTTTATTCATAATTTGTTTATTTTTAAAGGTTTTTTTTGCCACTTCTCTAGTCTTGCATTGTCATGTCCTGAGAGCAAGTATGAAAAGCCAGATTATAACCCCCACCACAGACCTACAGAATAAATACCAGCATTTTAACAAGATCCCTGGTTAATTTATAGACATATTAACATTTGAAATGTACTTCTCTGGAAAGCTCATGAGGGCTCAGATGTTCATCTGTTTCTGTGAGTGCCTGGCATGTTGTATGTGCCCAATAAATATTCATTAGATGAAAGAGTAAATTAACCCCTGTCTCTCCAACCATTATAGCATCTTACTATTACTGAAGATCACACTCGTTTCCAATACGATAGACTGGGAACATAGGATATGATGACACTAGGCAAAATAGAGACATCAGAAGAAAACTAATGGACTTCAAGCTCTGTTGATTTTGATGTGAGACATATTCTCACACATTAGATTGAAAGCAAAACTTCAAGGTGTACCATGTCAAAACAGCATAATTAGCTTTCACATTTCATATTCTCTAGGAAATACTCAAAAAGTTGCAGAAAATATACATACTTAAGCTGAGAAATTTATTAAAAAATATATCCTGAAATAGAAATAAAGCATTTTACCCTGGTGCCTTTAAACTCAAAAGCAGCTATATTATGGAAAGTAAAATTTGATTTATGTCTTGGGATACATTATTTTATATCAGGGGTGGGGAAACTTTTTTCTGCCAAAATTTAAAACATCATTTGTGGGCCATACAAAATTATAATTTAAAACATAGTCTGCTATTTGGTCAAACTTGTAATTAACTCATCCCTAATGTGATGGCTGGAACTGTGGTTGCCTTGGCAGGGCCAGACCAAATGATTTCCTGGGGCCAGACAGTCCCCACCTCTGCTTTACATACTCATAGCTGAAGCTAATTATCTCATAAATAACCAAGAATGTACACACAAGAAGTGATCGTCATATCCAAAATTAGAGTTCTTTAAAATGATTATACTGAGATGAAGAAAAACACCCATGCCCATGTTTTCCAAAGATGCTAATTCTCCATTTTTATTTCAATTAGTTAGGTTTTCATTTTTTTAATAATGTATTTGTTGTGTATTGAATGGTGTTCTCCAACAATTTGTATGGTATATTTCAGCCCCTATACTTGTGGTTATTTCCCATTTGGAAATAGGTATTCTTTGTTATATTAGTGAGACATTATTTGTGTGGGTGTGTTATAGTCAATCTCTTCTGAGATATAAAAGAGATTAAATAACTAAACTAGAAAAACACAGTTAGGAGAAGATAAATGTCATGTTATATGAAAATCACCAAGGAGTCAAGAAACAAAGACCGTCCCCAGAGCTAACAGAGAGAGAGAGAAAACATGGTATCCTGATTTCAGACTCATAGTCTCCTAAACTGTGAGAAAATCAATTGCTGTTTGTTAAAACTTTCTTCTTGTATTAGTTCTGTTATAGAAGCACTAGATAGTTAGAAAAAACTATATCCATAAATATTATTAAATTGGGCCTGTTGATTATTTGCATATACTGTTCTGAAGACTACAAATTCTGATATAGGTCTGATGAAGTATTATAAGGATTTCTGGTCTTACTATTGTGAATAAATTACTGTTTTCCAGTTATGGGTTCAACTGTGTCCCTCAAAAATATGTACTGTAAATTTTAAACACTGTATTTGTGGGTGCAATCCCATAAGGGAATACAGTTTTTGTAATATTGAGGTCATGCTGAGTAGGAACATTTGATGCCAATCACTACTGATATATGAAAAGAGCAGATTAGGCAAGAAAGTAGGATACACAAATTAAGAAAGATTGGTGACACTGAAAATAACCAAAATATGCAGAAACAGAAGCTGAATGAGACAAGGTTTTCTCCTCAGAGGGAAAAAACGAGTCTTTCCCTAGAGCCAGTGCCCTGTAGCCAAGCTCTTATTCCTCCTACATTGTGAGAAACCATTTTCCATCCAAATAGTATAGTGCATGCCAGGGTTGTATTCTTTCGCTATACTTGTTCAATCTGTATGCTGAGGAAATAATTGCAGAAGTTGGATATATGAAGAAGTACCTGGCATCAACATTGGAGGAAAAATCATTTACAAACTGTGATATTTAAATGATACAACCTTGCTTGCTTAAAATGAAGAGGACTTCAGAATGGATTGCACCTTATTGTATAGAAAACAAAAATCCTCACAACTGGACCAATAAATAGCATCATGGTAAATGGAGAAAAAATTGAAGCTGTCAAAGACTTCATTTTGCTTGGATCCACAATCAATAATCATGGAAGTAGCAGCCAGGAAATCATGCAACATATTTCCTTAAGTTTACAGCAGAAGACCTCTTTAAAGTGTTTAAGAACAAAGATATCAGTTTGAGAACTAAGGTGTACATTATCCATACCACGATATTTTCAATAGCCTCATATGCATGTGAAAATTGAACCATGAATAAAGAAGACCATAAAAAAATGGGTATTTGAGTTATGGTGTTGGAAAAGTATAGTAAAATTCCATGGATTTCCAGAAGAAGAACAACAAAAAAATACGTTTGGAAGCCGTGCAGCCTGCATGCTTCTTAGTATCCAGGATGGTGAAATGGTGAGACTTTGTCTCTCATTCTTCTTTCAGGTTATAAGAGGGACCAATCCCTTAAGAAGGACATCATGCTTGGCAAAGTGGAAAGTCAGCAAAAAAGAGGAAGACATCCAATGAGATGGATTGACATAGTGGCAGTAGCAATGGGTTCAAACATAACAATAATTATGAGGATGATGCAGAAATGGGTGGTGTTTGGTTCTCTTGTTCATTGGGTTGCTATGAGTAGGAACCTACTAGAGTACACCTAACAACAACAACAAGAACAAATACTCTCCAAAGTTGTAATAACTGTTTATGTATCTTGCTATTTAATTCCCAGCTCCCTCGCTTCCTCAACACGATGTTAAGTTTTTTGTATACAATTTTATTTTATTTTTTTTAACTCCTGTAGCATAGTGGTTACAAATTGGGCTGCTATCCTCAGGGTCAGCAGTTTGAAACTACCAGTGATTTCACAAGATAACAATGAGGGTTTCTGTTCCTGTAAAGATTTACAGCCTCGAAAACCCTGTACAGGGTTGCTATAAGTCAGAACTGACTCCATGGCACATAACCACCACCACCACCTGTATTCTAGTAGCTAGGACAGTACTTGATGATTTTAAACATTCAATGTTATCATAGGTCATTTACTCACTTATTTGCTTGACTGGCATTAGAATATATATATTTTTTCATTCTATGAGACTTTGGTTTAGCATTTATCTTCTCTGAACCTATTTTCCAGTCTTTATAACTCAGAAAAATGATCTGCCCTAGATATCTGTGTAGATTGTGTAGATTCCTTGGACAGTAAATGTTTAATAAAAGTTTCCTTTTATATCCCTTTCCTTAGATTTCTCAATGCCATCCATGAGTGTACCACCCTTTAATTAAATCATAACATTTATAACTCTAGACTTTTGATACAATTTACTTTTCTCAGTAACCAGGATGATTTTCAACATGGACATTAACTTTTTTTTTGTTGTTTTTAGGATAAGTGCTGATATTACTACAATTTTAAATCATCTATTAAAATTAAAAATGAATATTCCTATCAATCAAGTCCTGCTGTCCTACTCAGTTCTTCTTAACCCTACTCAGTTCTTCTTAACCCTGTACTTTTATTTTTATCTAATCTGTTTTAAAGGAATCTGTATTAGATATATTTTATTCCATACAGTGAATAGTTACTATTGAATTATTGACGAAAATAAGATTAGCAATGAGAATTAGGGCTGAAATAAGTACAGATCTAGTCACCTACTGAGGATAAATATAACCTTGTCTTAGTTAACTATTGTGATGATTGCACTGATGCATCTAAATAAATAGAATTGATTCAGATATGCTGTAAAATTATACCTATTTTATTCTCTGGAGGAGAAACACTAGAATGTGAACCACAAGGTCATCGGTTCAAAATCATCAGCTGCTCCTTGGAGTTCCTACTCAGGGTCACTATGAGTAGAAATTGACTTGATGACACTTAACAACAACCGCAACATTGAGCAATCAGGGAAAAATGAAAATTTATTGTTACTAAGAAAGGAGCTAAGTGTAGTGTAAAGAATGAGAGTATTTTCGTCTTCTTTTTTTTTTTTTTTTTGTAGTTTAGAAATATGAGTTTGAATACTGTTAGTTTCACTAATTATGATATTGGTATGGGAGTGGTAGAGTTGAACCAAGATAATATTGCAAAAGAAGTTAATATAAGTTTTGGAAAAAATAAATGGTAGCCATGATTTATTATTGAGTCTGAATGCATAAATCCTTATGACTTTAAAAACTGAAAAAGGCTATTTCATATATAATTTGACACTTCCAGAACCTACATATAAACATGTTATTTAAAACCATAGCAGTGGGACTTTCTTCCCATTATTAATTTTTAAAGAATTCCTTTTACAATGATCTTATTATCAAGAAAAGATAGACACATGAAATGAGAAAAATCACTATAGATAGATTTTAATTTATAGCTTAAATAGTTGGTTTTGGAATGTTTTAAAACAGGCTTGTTGTTCCTATGGTATATGGTATATTTGATTCTAAAGAATATAATTATATGAAGTTTATTTGTTTAGAAAATTCTGAAATTGACTGTCATTGTAAGAATTGGAGCTACTATAATCATCACTTATCAGTAAGCCTATTGTTGTTGTTAAGTGCCTTCAATTCTGTTCAGACTCATAGGGATCCATATAGGGTTTCTGAGGACTGACTCACAGGTTTGTAACACTGAACTTGTGGTTCTACCAGACCTTGTGGCTCAGTGCTTTATCCTACAGCATCATACAAGGAATCCATCAACAGCTATGCTAAATACATTGTTGTTGAGTGCCATCAAGTTGGTTCCAACTCAAAAGGACCCTTTATTGGATTTCTGAGGAGAGTCTGGTAAGTTTGAACCAACGACCTTGTGCTTCAAACCTACCTTGCATTCCAGTACTTTATCCTACAGTGCAATGTCAGGATTCCTAAATACATTTTTATTGTTCTTAAGTGTGGTGGAGTTGGTTCCTATTCATAGTGACCCTGTATAGGATTTCCAAGGAGTATCCATGACCTTGCAGCACAAATTGACCTTGTCGTCCAGTACTTATCCTACAGCACCACAACAGTACTCCCCTGCATACCTGATGTGCAGTTTAATATATGTTACCTTCAATCTCTATAAAATCCGAAGAGAATATAACTACCCATATGGGAAAAAAAGGTGAGAAAACTATAAAATTACATATTCTAGGATGCTCTATTAGTAAGAAATTGGATCTGTAACACTATGGGATTTTAGAAAGAAATTGCTTTTTCTTTTACTAAGCCAGGTATCTAGATTCAAACTAGTAATATAGATGTAGATACAACTGATTAATCCATTTGTTTTTGGAATAAAGGCCTTGTCAATTCTCCTTGGATGTACCTGTGAACTTTCAAGTACACAGGCATTTCTGTCTTCAATGCATACCTTCAGGTGCCAAGTCAACCATTTATCACCTTCTTTAGATATATAAATGATCTGGACTGTACAATCACTCTTCTTTATCAACTTCATAAGCCTTATATAATATAATATTTTTGCCGTGAAATTATCTTCATTTGAAGCCAATCTTTTTGTTATTAGTACTTTATGCCATATATGGTTATATTAAGGAAACCCAAATAGAATATCACATAACATCCTTAATTTCAAAACAGAGTTAAAAAAAAAAAAAAAGGAATAATTTCACATGATTGCTCACTTTCTTAACAAGTTAGAGGAAGAAATAATTCTCAAATATTATTTATTTAAGTTGTTGTTAACTGCCATCAAGTTGGTGCTGAATTATAGTTACACAGTATAGTGTTTTCAAGGTTGTAAATCTTTGCAGGAGCAGAAAGCCTCATGTTTCTCTCATGGAGCAGCTGGTGGGATCTAACTGCTGACTTTGTGGTTACCAGTCACTTTCTTAACCTCTAGAGTCACTGCACTTTCAAGTATTATTGATACAACATCTAAAAATATTATGATAATGCAAACCTGATTTTCTTTTCATAATATCTTACTAATTTATAAAAAATGATTGCTTTATTATTGTTTTCCTATTCAAAAATACTCTGTTGTGGACAAAAATCACTGATTTATCTTTTGTAACATTTTTCTCTCTTAATTTTTGTTGTTCAATTTTATTTACTATATATATATATATATATATATATATATAAAACCCTTTCTGAGATAAGTAATTTTCTTAGGATACATGTATTAAGATATAAAGGAATAATAACTGAATGAATAGTTTGTTTTAGTTCAGCAAGAACCTGGTTCCTGTGAGGCTGAAGTCAAACATGTTCCAAATATACAACTTTAAACTACAGTGCCACTCCATCATCTTAGACTTCAACTATTAATCCTCCCATCAGTTCTCTTCCTCCCGTCTTTGGGTTCCATAATTCACTGCAACATATTATAGAACCCATGATCTGTCAAGAAAATAGCTCTCATCACTGTGAAAGTAATCAAGTCCCAAAACTATGGATCAGACATCAGGCTGGATGTTTCTCCTGATTCATATGATTTCAGGGTCTGATGAGCCTAAATCTGCAGGTCAGACAAGAGGCTGCTGGCTCACAAGGATAAGGAAGCTTATCTGAAGCAAATAAGGTTAGACGAAGAATTTACTGTATAGGGAAAATCTGTTGCTAAAGACCTCTTTAAAGTGTTAAAAAGCAAAGATGTCACTTTGAGGACTAAGGTGTGCAGGTCAGGAAATATGCTATAAGTTCAAACTCTAAGACCTAAAGGTCAGATGATGATGAAATGAATGCAGGATCCAGATCAAGAGAGAGAATCTTGCCAGAGTTTTCATATATATTGGATGCAGACTATTACCACAAGGATACTCCTTTTACTTGAGCAAGATACAAGGGTGTCAAATAAATAAGGGTAGTAAGGGCTATGACTAGGCTAAGAGTTGTGACTAGAGTCATATACCCTCAAATTAGGTGATGACTCAAAATACATTCAATCTTAATCTTGCCCTATTAGCATAACAAATAAATTCCATAGCACATAACCACCATATAGATTAGATGATAGATAGATAGATAGATAGATAGATAGATAGATAGATAGATAGATATAGAGAGAGATAGAGAGAAAGAGTCCTGATGTGATGCTGCAGGTTAATATGCTGGACTGCAAGGTTGTTTGAATGACTGTGTCTTGGACTATGTACAGGTTCCCCATGAATGCAATTAACTGTTCTGGAATACTGATTCTCTGTAATGTTATCCATAGTTTGTCATAATCCACATAGTTGAAAGCCTTTGCATAGTCAACAAAGCACAGTAAATATATTTCTGGTATTCTATGTTTTCAGCCAAGATCCCTCTAACATCAGCAATGATATCCCTTGTTCTGCAACCTCTTCTGAATCTGGCTTGAACTTCTGTCAGTTCCTTGTTGATGTACTGATGCAGCTGTCCTTCAATTATCTTCAGAAAAATTTCCTTGATTGTAATATTGAGGGTATTATTTTATTATTTCCACATTCTGTGTATTCACTTCACTTTGCAATGAGCAAAAGTATGGGTCTCTTCTAATCAGTTGGCCAAGTAGTTGTCTTCCGAATTTCTTGGCATAGATGAGTGACCACCTCCAGTACTACATCAGTTTGTTGAAAGATTTCAATATTTATTTCATCAATTCCTGTTGGTATTAAGTGTCATTTAGTTAGGTTTGACTCATACCAATACTGTGTAAGATCTCTGAGGAGCAGTTGGTGGGTTTGAACTGACAAACCTGTGATTAGCAGTTCAGTGCTCATCCTACAGTGTCACATCATGACTCCTAGAGCCTCATTTTTTTGCCAATCCCTTCAGTGCATCTTGGACTTCGTCATTCGTTACCATTGGTTCATGATGATATGCTACCTCTTGAAATGGTTAAACAATGACTATTTCTTTTTGGTATGATGATGATGATGGTGTGCCATGGAGTCGAATCCAACTCACAAAGACCCTGCATAGAGTTTCTGAGGCTGTTAATCTTTACAGGAGCAGGAAACCTCATCTTTCTCCCACTAAACCACTGGCAGTTTCAAACTGCTGACCTTGAGGTTAGCAGCCCGAGTCATAACCACTATGCTATCAGAGCTCCTTCTTTTTGGTGTAGTGACTCTGCATACATTCCATCTTCTCTTGATGCTTTCAAATATTTTGCCCACAGAATCCATCAATATCACAAGTTGATGGTTGAGTTTTCCCTTCTGTTCTTTCATCTTGAGGCTGAGCATATTCTCCCTTTTTGGTTTTCTAACTACATCTTTGCATATATTTCATTATAATACTTTATATTAACTTCTTTAACTACTTTTTAAATTTTTCTGATCAACAGTTTTACTTCTTCATTTCTTCCATTTGTCGTATCATGTTTATTTTGGAAAATAAGTTTTAGAGTCTTTTCTGCCATCCACTTTGGTCTTTTTGCCTTTCTTTCCTACTTAATGACCTTTCTTCCTGTTCGATGAGTTTGATGTCATCCCACAACTCTTCTGATCTTCTGTCATTAGTGTTTAATGTTTCGAAGTTGTTCTTGAAATTGTCTCTAAATTTACTTGGGATATGTACAAGATCATATTTTGGCTCTTATTTGCTTGTTTTAATTTTCTTCAGCTTCAGCCTGAATTTTCATGAGCAATAGATGGTCTCTTCCAGAGTCAGCCTCTAACCTTGTTTGGGCTGATGATATTGAGCTTTTCCACCATCTTTGCCAACAAATGTAGTCAATTTGATTCCTGTGTAGAGTCACCTTCTATGTTGTTTAAAAAGGTATTTGGAATGAATAAATTATTCATTCTGCAATTTTTTATCATACTATCTCTAGCATAATTTGTATCACTAGCATCAGTTCTAGCACCAAGGTCCTATTTTCCAACTACTAATCTTTTCACTTAAGGAGCTCTGGTAGCACAGTGGTTACAAACTGGGCTATGAACCGCAAGGTCAGCAGTTTGAAACTACCAGCTGCTCTGTGAGAGAAAGATGAGACTTTCTGCTCCCGTAAAGATTTACAGCCACAGGGTCACTATGGGTTGGAACTGACTTGACGGCACTTAACGACAACAACAACAATCTTTTCACTTTCTCACCAACCTTCACATTCCAATTGCCAGTAATTATCAATGTATCTTTATTGCATGTTTGGTCAGTTTCTGTCTGAAGAAGTTCATGGTGGTGGTAGTGGTTGTGTGCCATGCAGTTGGTTTCAATACATAGAGATGCTGCATAGACTTTCCGAAGCTATAAATTTCTACAGAAGTAGAAAGCCTCATATCTTCCCCAAAGAGCTGACAGATTAGAACTTCTGATTTTGCAAGTAGCACTTCAACTCATAACCCACAGGCTATGAAACCAGAAAAGTCAGGTACATAAATTTGCTTTGGTTTGTTATTAACTGGGCAACCTCAAACAAATAATTTATCTTTCCATGATGAAGTTTCCTTGTCTATGGAATGAGTATGGTAGTAGAATGCTCTTCTCAGGATGTTATGAATACTCAATTAGTCAATGTATGGAAAACACAAATTAACCGGCACATTGTTGAGCAATCCATACATTATTGTGTCAACATCATGCCTGAAGGAACTCTGGTAGTGTTCTTGTTGTTAGGGGTAATAGAGTTGGTACCAACCCTACGTACAGCAGAATGAAACACTGCCTGATCCTAGGCTAACCTCACTATTGTTGCCATACTTGAGTCAATTGATGCTGCTTACTTGGCCTATCCATCTCACTGGGGGTCTTCCTCTTTTTCTCTGACCCTCCACCTTACCAAACATGATATCTTTCTCCAGCAACTGGTCCCTCTGACCAATATGTCCGAAGTATGGGAGACCAAATTTGGCCATCCTGGCCTCCAAGGAGCACTCTGACTGCAGTTCTTCCAACACAGATTTGTTGGTTCTTTTGGCAGCCCATGGCACTTTCAGTATTCTCCTCCAACACCATAACTCAAAAGCATCAATTCTGGAGGCTGGGCTTGAGGTGACTATGGTGGAGATGCAGTGAGGTTCACCATCTGCAATACCACAGAATACCAGGTAAAGCAGATTCAGGGCAGAGCTCAAAGGCTCAGAACCACATAAGTAGGAATATTTTTTAAAGTTTAAAGGCTTATGGCTAGTGGAACTTGAAGCAGATGGAAGAAATCACATACTTTTGAATCTGCAGGGCTTGGCAGCCTGTAGCCGAAAACCAGGGTGAGACCAAATGGCAGGACCAACTGGGGGACCAGACACACCACAGAAAAATGACATGGGAACCTCAGAGCAAAGGTGCACAATACACTGTCGGTTATGCTTTATTCTGATTTTCTTTTTTTTGGGGGGGCGGTATCTGTTCATTGGCCCCCCACTGTTTGCAAACCTCCATTCTGGTGACTAGAGGGGGTGCCTGAGTGAGTGGACACCTCCACCCTCACAACTGGTGAGATCTTCTGCCTCGCATGTGCTGAGATACTCTCAGCCCAAGAGCTGGCACTGAACTGTTTTTTGTTTTGTTTTGTTTTGTTTTGTTTAATACAGAAAAAGTCAGAACAAGGGGTTTGGAGACGGCAAGGGAGTTTCAAAATAACATAGGCAAAAAATTAAATGAAATCCTGAGTTACAGAATAGCAACCAACAGTGGCATCTTGAAATCTATCAGACAGCTTTGAAGGCAAGAAGCTTAAACAGGATGTTAAAGTCATACTCATAATAGGCTACACATTTAAATTTTTTTTTTCTTTTTTTCCTCTCTCCCTTTTCTGCAATTATAAACTACAATATCCAGTCTAGGTTTTTGTAGTTGTTGTTATTGTTGTTTTGGTGTTTGTTTCTTGTTTTTTGTTTTGTTTTGTTTTGTTTTATTTTTGCTGTTGCTGTTTTGCTATTTTATGCTTCCCTTTCTACCTTTGGGGAATTCTTTCTCTCCCTATGGTACCCAAGAAGAGACAGAAACTGCTGCCATATAGTCAAGCTACAATCACAATCTATAAAACACCAAAATCCAGGAAAGAACCAATACCAACTGTTACATACCAGGAAGACAGACAACACTTGTGAAAGTTACTCTGAGTTAAGCAATAAAACAAGTGAAAAGGGAAACCCACATCCTGATCACATCTACCTAGAAGCAATCAGAAAGTATAAAAAATACCAAAACACACACTCTATTAAGTATTAAGGCCACAGATAAACACTAAACATGTCCAAGAACCAGAAGCAGATGACCATATCAGCACATGGCCAGAAACAAGATAAAATGTCTGAGACAAATAACCTAGAGGTAGACCTGGACTCCATTTTGGAAGGAGGGCAGGCCTTGGAAAAGCCTGAGAAGGAATTCAGAAAAATGATTATAAAATGTTTCAAAACACTTTACAATGGAGTTGAGAAAAATAAGGAAGAAGTCAGGAAAGTGCTACAGGAACAATCAAATAAGATAGATACAGTGCTGGAAATAATTCAAAACCTACAGCAAGAGGTCCAAATGATCAATAATATAATATCAGAAATAGAGAATATACCGAAAGGGCAGAGGAGTAGACTAGAAGAGATGGAAGCAGAACCAGTGAGCTGGAAGACAAATCTCTCAAACCAGTAAGATTGAAAAGCATGCAGAAAAAAGGATTGAAAAATCTGAAGAAGGTCGAATATTCATGTTAGACAATATGAAGAGGAATAACTTAAGAATTATCTGCATTCCAGAACTAGAAGAATTACACAAGTACACAAAGGGAATAGTTGAAGAACTGCTGGAAAAAAATTTCTTTAACTTCCTGAAAAGTGAAAAGATATACATTCAAGAAGATCAATGAACCCCAGGAAGGATAGACCCCAAAAGAAAATCACTGAGACATATCATAATCAAGCTCTCCAAAATCAAAGATAGACACTCCTGAAAGCAGCTAGGGAAAAAAGAAGCATTACATACAAAGGCAGGCAAGTCAGATTAAGCTTGGATCTCTCAGCAGAATCCATGCAAGCAAGAAGGTAATGCAGAGACATATATAAAACCCTGAAAGAAAAAAAAAAAAAACTTTCACGCAAGATTCCTTTATCCAGCAAAGCTATCAATCAAATACGATGGTGTCATAAAAACATTCCAAGATAAACAGAAGTTAAGGGATTTTGCCAAAGCCAACCCTGTGCTACAAAACATCCTAAGGGGAGTTCTGTGGACTGAGAACCAACAAGAACAGACAACAACCAAAGATTAACATACGTGGTAACACCTCCCAGAACTAAATCACAGATGGAAGAGTCAAGAACAGAACAAAACTATAAGAACAAACTCAAAGAATCTGGGAGGTCAGTCTGTGATCAAAACAAGTACAATGTAAAAGAAGGTAAACACGTAGGAACAGAGATCCAGGTGGTGAGAAGGTCAGGGAGATTACAGGATAAAATGGTTTGCACCAAATCGAGGGAAAAGTTAATGGACTATAAGGTAACCTCAAAGAAAATGAACACTTCACAACATATCAAGAAAATGAAAAACCAAGAACATGGAAACATTAAAACTATTAGGAAATTCACAAGAAAGAACACAAAAACTACGGACTCAACAAAGGAAGACACACAGAACAAAGAAATTAGCAACACCACAAAACAACAAACATAATGGCAGCAATTAATCCATACCTATCGATAATTACACCGAATGTAAATGGACTAAATGCACCAGTTAAGAAAGGGTGGCAGAATCGATAAGAAAACAAGATCCTTCAATATGCTATCTTCAAGAGACACATCTCACACAAAGATAGAAAAATAGATTAAAAGTCAAAGGATGGAAAAGAAATATACCAACCTAACTGCAATAAAAAATGAATAGTAGTGGCAGTTCTAATCTCTGATAAAATAAACTTTAAGGCAAAACCCAGCATAATAGATAAAGATGGACATTATCTCATGATTAAAGGGACAATTGACCAAGATGACATAACTATAATAAATATCTATGCTCCCAATGAAAGAGTTCCAAAAAATATAAAGCAAACTCTAATAGATTTGAAGGAAGAAACAGATGAATCTATAATAATAATGGGTGATTTTAATATGCCACCTTTAAAACCATCAATTCTTCTATAGTCTTCCTTATTTACTGTCCAGCTCTGCATGCATATGAGGTTATTGAAAATACCATGGCTTGGGTCAGGCTCACCTTAGTCCTCAAGCTGACAACTTTGCTCTTGCAGTGGGATCTAATCTGGGCTGCTAACTGAAAGGTCAGCAGTACAAACATATAAATTGGGAGATCTCCATGGGAGAAAGATGCATTTTCTGTTCCCATAAAAATGTACATCTTTGGAAACCTGATACAGTACTGATATGAGTTAGAAATGACTCCATGGCAACAATCACCACTACTATTATCATGTATGAAGTTCTAGAAGAGATTGTAGTACTGCAGAGACATGAGAGTCCCAATAGGACACATTTGTTTCCATTTACATGTATAGAAACTGGGAATGAAAAAGCTATTTATAATATTTAGTCAATCTGTTTTCTTCAAATATGTATATATTTTGTTGTTGTTAGGTGCCAGCGAGTCAGTATTGACTCATAGCGACCCTATGCACGACAAAATGAAACACTGCCCGAGCCTGGACCAATCTCACAATTGTTGCCACGCTTCAGCCCATTGATGCTGCCACTTTGCCAATCCATCTCATTGGGGGTCTTCCTCTTTTTGTCTGACCCTCCACCTTACCAAACATGATATCCTTCTCCAGCGATGGGTCCCTCCTGACAATATGTCCGAAGTAGGAGAGATGAAGTTTGGCCACCCTGGCTGCCAAGGAGCACTCTGGCTGCACTCTTCCAACACAGATTTGTTGATTCTTTGGCAGCCCATGGCACTTTCAATATTCTCCTCCAACACCATAACTTAAATGCATCAATTCTTCTAAGGTTTTCCTTATTCACTGTCCAGCTTTCTCATGCATATGAGGTTATTGAAAATACCATGGCTTGGGTCAGGCGCATCTTAGTTCTCAAGCTGACATCTTTGCTCTTCAACACTTTAAAAAGGTCTTTTGCATCAGATTTGCCTAATGCAATACATCATTTGATTTCTTGACTGCTGCTTTCATGAGTGTTGATAGTTAATCCAAGTAGACTGAAGTCCTTGACAACTTCAATCTTTTCTCCATGTTGTAAATTGATCCAGTCATGAAGATTTTGTTTTCTTTACATTGAGATGTAATCCATACTGAAGTCTGTGCTCTTTGATCTTTATCAGTAAATATTTTAAGTTCTTAATGAGTTAATCATTATGGCACATTTTTCTTCATATAACCCAGCTTCTCAGATTATTTGCTCAGCATACAGGTTATAGAAGTTGGTGAAAGAAAATATATAGAGAGAGACAGAGAGACAGTGAGTCCTGGTGCGATGCTGTGGGTTAATACGCTAGACTGCAAAGCCATTTGATCTGCAAGGTTGGCAGTTCAACCTCATCAGCTGGTCCTCAGAAACCCTGTACAGGGTCGCTATGGGTCGGAATTAACTCGATGGCACTTAACAACAACATATGTATATATTAATGCTTTAAGAAGTATTGCTGGTTACTATTTAATTTTAACAGAACACAATAAAATAAAAAATATTTTAAACATTATTTCGTAATAAGAAACCACTAACTTAGTAGCACTGTAGTTGCAAATAGTTACTTCTCAATGCAATGCATGTCAGCAACCAACTAGCAATGAGACAATGAACACATTAGCCACAGTTCAGATTCAGTGTCAAAGATTCCTTTAGGCAAGTCTGAGCATTGTATAAAAATATTATTCTGGTTGAAGATTGTTTACTCACAAGGAAGGTGTTTTATAATTTAGAAAGTTTTCTGTGACGGTGGTAGATGGGAGCAGCATCTTAAGGGATGAATTTTGTATCAAAATATTCCTTATTCACCACTAAAGGACTATCCAGTTAAGGCTAGAATCATTTAGTGCTGTTGAGAATGCAAAGTGGATCCATCTCCTCCTTTGTAAATGGAGAAACAAGAATTGCTGGGCATTGTGGTAAACTGCAATGAGTACTTCATTGTCAATTCAAACAAAGAGCACAGATGTATTCACTGCACAAGTAGAATGAGATTGAAAAACATGCCAATGGGAAAGACACATCATTGAAAATGGCAAATGCCAAAGATAATATCATATTTTCAGAGTGATTCAGCAAAACAAGGCTTTTTGGCAAAGATAAGTGAGAACCAGTTTCTCTTGCAGATTTTTGCTCTTGTGCCAAAAGCTGAGACATCTAGCTGTGTCAAAGTTATCGCCAACTATTCTGTAAATGAATTTGCATTTTTCAGAGGGAAAACAATGAAATTCACATTATGCATATTAGGAATCTAAAATAAACTCTATAAAGACAATTTATAAGATAGTTTCTGTACTAAAGAAAGTTCTTGAGTGGTACATATGGTTAATGTAATCAGCTGCCAACTGAAAGGCTGAAGGCTCCAGTTCATCCAGAGGTACTTCTGAAGTAATGTCTAACAATCTACTTCCTAAAACTCAGCCATTGAAAACCATGAAAGCATAGTTCTACTATGACACACATGGGATCACCATGAGTTGGAATAGACACAATGATAATGAGAAAGACTCAGGAAATTTAAGATATCTCTTTCTGTGTGTATGTGTGTACACATCTGTGCTTTAGAATGAGGGGTACAATCTGCTGAAAATTTATCAAAATGAGAGACATGATGCTTTCATTTATTTGTCAATCCTATACTACCATCAGGTTTAGTAATCTTGTGGTTTATTGTAGCTACTTTTATTTTTTTTTAAATAAGTTATGCTGTGGTTGACATAATTTAGGATTTATTTTGAAATAAGATCTCCATCATTAATGCCAAACAGCTTGAAACAAGCATATATTCTAAGATATAGGCAGAAGTGATCCATCTCCAGCTGATAAACAGACTTTGATTAGGAGCTGATCATTGCTTTGTATCCCTCTGCGAGGTCTATCTAGTTATTCTCCTTTACTTTGTTACCAATGGAAACAACTCACAATGTATAAAAGCCAAGTTTTCACCTCTAGTTCTTCCGTAACTTTTTAATAGTGCATGTCTTGGTATTTATTGCAGTTATGTTGTATTGGCAGACATCATAAATTAACAAGGGTTGTTTCTTAAATATTTCTACTAACATTTCTGTCATTGTTGGGTGTGATTATACTCCAGGTGAACTTCTAGTATGGTGCTGTAAGATCAGCACTGGACTGTAAACAACAAGATCAGCAGTTCAAATCCACCAGCTGCTCCTCAGAAACTCTGTATAGGATCGATATGAGTCAGAACCGACTCGACAGCACTTAAGAACAATAACAAATATAAAAATGTAATAAGCAGTGCATGTAGTATTTGTTTACTTTGTTTAATGAGTCCTGGTATGGCACTGTGAGTTAATGTGCCAGACTGAAAAGCTATTTGAACTGCAAGGTTGGTGGTTCAAACTCAACAGCCACTCTTTGGAAACCCTATACAGGGTCTCTATGGGTCAGAACTGACTTGACAGCACTTAACAACAACTACTACTACTTCAACAGTTATATGTATTGACAATATTTCACTAGTCCTCATTAGAAACCCTATACAGAGTTCCTGAGTCGGAACCGACTGAACAGCACTTAGCAACAACAAAGCCAAATGAGATTATTTGATGACAGTCTCAATAAGACACAATAAAAAAGAAACAAAAATAATTAAAGATTCCTAAAGAAAACATATAGCAAGCAAGAAAGAAAAAAATAAGTTCAAACATACCACAGTTTGTAACCTTAGGGGAAAAATAAGTTTTAGAAATTAATAATGAAAAAATAACATAAATACAGAGTAAAATAGTGAATTTAAGAAAATCTTCCCAAAATGTATTTATAGAAAAAATACTTGATTTTTTTTTAACTTAAGGAATCAATACATGAGCCCAAATTTCTAATTTAACAACAACAAAAATAGATATTTTATGTTGTTAAATGCTTACTGTTTTTACATGTCATCAAGTCAGTTTTGACTCATAGAGACCCTGTATTGGTTTTCTGAGGAGTGGCTGATGAGCTTGAACTTCAGTGCATTAACTCACAGTGCCATACCAGAGGTACATTTACCTGATGAAGTGACATTTAAGTCTAGCCAATTATATGGAGTGGATTGGAGTTAGCCAGGTAAGCAGACAAAAGATGTCATGTGCAATGCTTACTGTGATGAGTGGTACATACCAGATAGCCTTGAATAAGATGAATAAATAAATATACCATGATTGGTATATTTATACTGGAAACACTGAGAGCCTGAACTCAAGGGAGCTGTTTTGTTTTTGTTTTCCACATTTTGCAAGTTTTCTGTCTTTGACTTTGTCTTACCACTTTACTATCACTTTCTATTAGGGGAAAATATTTGAGTATTCTTTTTGTCACAAGTTTCTGCCTTACACAGGTTCTGGCTTTTTCAGAGAGAGAGACAGGATCAGAACCAACATGAGCCGATGCATGTCTACATGCTTAATAAGCAATAAAGCATATCAAAACACAAGTAATGATCCTGACAAAATTTGCTTTATTCCTTGAATTTTAATGCATGCGCTATTTTTATAGCATTAAAAACTTCCACTATGGAGAAACAAGATAAATTCAATGAAAAACTAAATAAACAAAAGACAATAAATTTTGGCCTGAAAAACATACTGTAGTTGAGTTTTATTGGAACCTTGCCATCCACTGTTCATAAACGGATACAACATATGTCTTTTTTTTCAGACAGCCTGTTTCTTTATATAAAGAAGGATGAAAGGCAGTCAATAAAGTTGGTAAGTGATATGTATGTGTTGAGTTTCAAAATATGATCACATAGAATGTGCTATGCTCTAAGACTAAAATAACACATTCCGTGTCAACCCCAACCTTTGCAGCGTGGCTCCTCATGATGCCACTTGAGTTCCCACTTTTATAAAATCACTTTACTTTGGGAGATTGCAACTTGACATCTTGAATACTTTTGTAGCTTAAGAAGATAAAATAAGACAGCTTCATTCTTGTGTAAAGAAGTACAATACAGTATTTTCAAGACACGAAGTATCACTTTCCTACCACTTCTTATTTCTTAGCACCTACTCAAATAATAATAAATACTAGAAAATGTTAGGACTTTATATTTAACATTATTTTAAATTTATTCTATTGAACTGATGCCCAACCTCTTTTTATCTTTATCCCCAGAAAATCAGAATTAATTCATCTTTTTTGCCTAAGAACTGGCCACATGGTATTATATGAAGAGACACAAGGTCTATAGAGCCTTGTCTATAGACCTGCTTTCCCTGGTGTCTGACACTTCCAAACGGTACTATAGTACTCTTCTATGGTAGATCTGCCACTTGGGATTTCTCATGGAGGCCATATAAAGGGATAATTCCTAGCAGTGAATGGTCACCAGAAGTTCTAAACAAGAAGTAAACTTTCCAATGCATTTTGGAGTCCATCTATATCACAGAGGTGCCGTTAGCAAGCTAGATAAATTTCAGGGTCTGCAGTCTCCTAATGGTAGACATTTATGTCTTGAAATGCAGGCAACTATAGAGACTTCTAATATGTACATGGGTATTAGTTCTTTTCACTGCCTGTAGCCTATGTTGAAGCAAAATCATGAGTCATTCTACATACCTGCATTTTTTATGATTTTCAGGATGGAACCATGTTAAATACAGATACTTACAGCAAATAAAATATATTAGTGTTTTCCAGCAGTCAGTCTTTGACTCTTTCAGTTTATTCATGCATATTTAATAATATTAGTAAGTGTCAGATACAATTCTACAAATTGTAGAATTTAGTGAATAAAAACAAAAGCATCATTGCTCTCGTGAAGTACATATGAGGGTTAGTCAAGAAATATTTCTAGTAAAGTCCCAGGTAATACACATACTGCTTAATTCCAAATAAAATGTGTTTAAAAGAGTCTCTGTGATCAGTGGATAGTTGCAGATAAGTTCTCTACATAATATACTGTGGTAGTATCCTTGCAGTGATTTCAAAAGAAAGGTCTGATAAAAATAGCAAACTAATGGCTTGTTCAGCAGTGGACCTGCTGGACAAGTTAAATTAAAAGCATGGATAGCAGTTCAGAAGAATACAGCTCATAGTTTAAGGATATACATGGTTAATGTTGATAGATTTTCTTGAAGGATACAGTGCAATTGTTGTGGCTTATTAACAGGAAGTATTAAGATAATGAAAACTGCATTGGTGAGAAAAAGAATTCTTCCATTCCAGTTGCAATTTTGAGTAACTGCATTCAAAAGAAAAAATTCAGTTAATCAAATTGTAGTAATTTGTACTTCCTCAGAGTATCAAACATTTTTATCTTCATCTGGTGGGTTCTGGTCAGCTCAGCCCTAGCCATCCAAACTAAGCCAAATAGGCACCATCTGCAAGTAACATCTCCTGATAGGTCAGTGGCCATGGAATCAGGAGTAAACACATCTCGTTAAACTTCAGACTAGCTAGCCCTTCTTTTTCTCTCTCTAATCTCAGGGTCAGTGCGTGTCAATGGAACATGGCTAAACTCAGCCCATGTCTTCCTTTCTGCTCTTCCACTTCCTCCACTTCCATTCACAAGTATTCCCAGGTGGTCAACAATAAGCGCTCTAGACTTCTCATGTTCCCTTTTAGTTTCAGTCATAGAAGGAGATTTTCCCTGATGGGTTGACTTTTATTGCCTTGATGCCTCAGAAGCAAACAACTTGATTGATATGCAAACAGCCAAACAGTCTGCTTTTTTCTGCAGGTCTTTCTTTCAATGAGAATCTTCTGTTCTCCCAACAGTTCTGGGTTGGTTTCCATGTCTTTTCAAGTCGGAATGTCGCAATTCAGAAAGTTCTGGGTAAAGCTAAGGATTCCACCTAAGACCTCATACTCTACAAAGGTTTACCAAGAAGCCAATTTTCTTTCAAATTTTGCCAACATCATTTGCCGAAAAACACCACTCATCCATCAGTTTGCTATACTGTGGTATCTTTCATGTTGCTGTTATTCTGGAAGCTATGCCACCAGTATGTAATATACCAGATGGACAAACCATGGTGAACTGGTTTCGGATGAACTTCTAGAGTAAGACAAAGGAATAATGAGAGATGGACTACTTCCAAATATTTAGTCACTGAAAACCTTATTAATAGCAATGGAGCACTGTCAGATAGCACCAGAATATTGAGTATAAAAACATGATGATAAGCACAAGAATATTGTTAGATACAGTGCCAGAAAATGATCCCCTTAGGTTGGAAGACACAACAAATACAACTAGGAAAGAGCTGTCTCCTCAAAGTAGAGTTGACCATGATGATACAAATGTAAGGCATTGGGAACCTTCATTTGTTGATAGGGAAAAACTCAAATTGAGAAGAAACAGCTGTAAACATCCATTAATAATTGGAACATGAAATGTACAAAGTATGAATCTAGGAAAATTGGTTGCTGTCAAAAAAGAAATGGAATGCATAAACATTGATATCCTAGGCATTAGTGAGGTGAAATAAACTGATATTGCCCCTACTGAATCTCATGCGCACATGGTTTACTATGCCAGGAATGACAAATTGAAGAGGAATGATGTCACATTCATCATCAAAAAGATCATTTCAAGATCCATCTTGAAATATAATGCTGTGTATGATGGAATAATATCCGTATATCTACATGGTGCTGTGCACTAAACCACAGTGGGTTTGAACCACAAGGTGGATAGTTCAAAGTCATCAGTCACTCCTTGGAAACCCTATACTGGGTCACTATAAGTTGGAACTGACTTAACAGCACTTAACAACAACAAGGAAGGCCAGCTGTGGTGCTATAGGATCAACACAGGACCACAAAGGCAGTCTCAACTACAAGTCTGGTGGTTCAAAGTGCACCGATCACTCTTCAGAAACCCTATACAGGGTCACTACAAGACAGAACTGACTTGATGACACTTAACAACAAGGAAGACCAACAAATACAAATATTATTCAAAGTTATGCACAAATCACTAATGCCAGTGATGATGAAATTGAAGATTTTTATAGACTTTCTCAGTCTGAAATTGATCAAACATGAAATCAAAACATATTGATAATTACTGGTAATTAGAATGCAAAGGTTGGCTACAAAGAGGAAGGATCAGTCATCAGAAAATATGGTCTTGGAAAAATTGTAGTATAACATCAAGAACATCATGCAGGAATGGCTACCTAAAAAGATAGTATAGTGATAATGAATTGGGCTGCGAACCACAAGGTCGGCAGTTAGAAACTACCAGCTGTTCAGCGGGAGAAAGATGAGACTTTCTGCTCCTGTAAAGATTTATAGTTTTGGGAACCCTTTACAGGGTCGTTATGAATCGGAACCGACTCCATGGCACATAACCACCACCCCCATAAAGGCATGAAGTGACTGACTTACAAGTTTTCAAGAGGGAGTTTAGTTTCAGAGTGCACGGGGTAAGGCAGAATCCTCTCTGAATAGTTTTCATCTTGTCCAGACAGTTCTGATGAAGAGAGATAGGGATAAGAATCTTATGATTCAATAGTGATGAAGAGTTAGTATGACTAATTGCGACTGTCACCACTGTAAAGGTAGAAATTTTTGGAACAAAAAGAGGGGAGTAGTCAATCTTATAGTCCAGGAATAGAGGACCCTAAAAGGGAGAAGAGCATGAGCAGAATGTGGGACTCTTTGAGGACATGGAAAAATAGAGCAGCTGAGGACTCTAGCTAGACTCATGGAAAGAAAAAGGCTGTGTGCTGGTAGCCAGGAGGTAAGCTTGCAGAATGTGCCCTTTGGTTGGTTAAATGATTATATATTCCTGAGTGTTTTTGTATACAACCCCACACACAAAAAACAAACACCCCCCCACCAAAAAAAAAAAAAAAAAAAAAAAGAGGGAATAGAAGTAAAATTACTGTTGAATGATGATGCACGGAGGACATTGTACTCATTTCAATGAAACGATGAGTATAAAAATGATGTTCTCCCATGTAAACTATCACTCAATTCACAATAAAATCTTAAAAAATAAACCATACAAGAAGAAAGCAAAAGGTCATTAAGAAGATGAGAAAGAAGGAAAAGACCAAATGGCTGTTAGAAGAGACTCTGAAACTTGCTCTCGAGCATACAGATGCTATAATAAATTGAAGAAATGAGGAGGAAAGAGAGCTGAATAGATTTCAAAAAGATTTTCAAGAAGATAGAGTGAAATATTATAATGAAAGTTGCAGGAATCTGGAGTTAGAAAACCAAAAGAGAACACACTCAGCATTTCTTACATTGAGAAAAATGAAGAAAAAATGTAAACTTCGGCTTGAATTATTGAAGGATTCTATGTGCAAAATATTGAATGATGCAATCCAAAGAAAGAATCCAAGAAAGAATCCAAAGAAAATGAAAGGAATACACAGAGTCAGTGTATCAAAAAGAAAAGGTCACTATTTAACCATTTCAAGAGCTGCATATGATCAAGAGCCAATGTTTCTAAAGGAAGAAATCCAAGGTGCACTGAGGGCAATGGCAAAGAACAAGGTTCTGGAAATTGATGGAATTTTAATTTTTGCAATTTTAATATTTCAACAAACTGATGCAGCACTGGAAGCACTCCTCATCTATGCCAAGAAATTTGGAAGAGAGTCACTTGGTTAACTGATTGGAAGATATGTGTATTTTTCCCATTCCAAAGGGAGATGACCCAACAGAATGTGGACATCATTGGACAACATCATTAATATTGAAATCTAGTAAAAATTTGCTAAATATTATTTTAAAACTCTGGCAACAATACATTGACAAGGATCTGCTAGAAGTTCAGGCTGGATTTACATGAGGACATGGAATGAGGGATTGCTGACATCAAATGGACCTTCGCTGCATCTGCAGCAGAGAATACCAGAAAAAATGTTTGCCTGTGCTTCATTGACTATGCAAAGGTTTTTGATTGTGTGAATTATGACAACATGTGGAAAATATGGTGGAGAATGAGTCTTCCAGAACACTTAATTATGCTCAGAAGGATCCTGTATGTAGACCAAGAGACAGTTGTTTGAACAGAACCAGGGATCACTAAAGGGTTTTAAATTAGAAAAATTGTGTGCTTGGGTTGTATTCTTTCACCATACTTACTCAATCTGTATGCTGAACAAGTAGTTCAAGAAGCTGGAATATATGAAAAAAAAAAACATGGCATCAGGATTAGAAAAAGGCTCATTAAAAATCTGTGATATGCAGATGATACAAACTTGCTTGTTGAATGTGGAAAGGACTTAAAATATTTACTGATGAAAATCAAAGACCACAACCTATGTATGGGCTGCACCTCTATGTAAAGAAAGCAAAATTCCTCACCATTGGACCAATCAATAACATCAAGATAAATGGAGAAAAGATTTAAGTTGTCTAACACTATATTTTGCTCAGATCAACCATCAACACTCATGGAAGCAGCAGTCAAGAGATCAAACAATGTATTGCATTGTGCAAATTTGTTGCACAAGACCACTTTAAAGGGAAAAGAAGTCAGTTTGAGGCATAAGGTGCACCTGACCCAAGCCATGGTATTTTCAATAACCTCATACACATGTGAAATTTGGACAGTGCGTAAAGAAAACTGTGGAAGAATTGATGCATTTAAATTAAGGTGTTGCAGGAGAATATTAAAAGTACCATGGACTGTCAAATGAACAAACAAATCTATGTTGGCACAAGTACAGTTAGAATGCTTCTTAGAAGCTAGGATGACCAGACTTCATCTCTCAGTTTGTACATACTATCAGGAGGGAAATGTCCCTGGAGAAGAGCATCACACTTGGTAAAGTGGAGGGTCAATGAAAAAGAGGAAGATACCCAATGGATGAATTGGCACAGTGGCGGCAGTAATGGTCTCAAAGGTCACAACAGTTGTAACATTGGCATAGGGCCAGTCAATGTTTCCTTCTATTGTACATAGGGTTGTTAAGAGGCAATATTGACTTGACAACACCTAACAACAGCAACAACACATTTAATGTGTTTTGATCCTTTATCAAAGATCAGTGGACTGTATATGGATGAATTTACTTCTGGGTTCTCAATTATTTTCCACACTGATCTATGTATCTCTCGCTGTACTGGTACCAAGCTGTTTTGATCACTATGAATGTGTCATAAATTTAGAGATCAGGGAGTGAGAAGCACCAAGTCAGTGGTTGTTTTTAAGCAATGCTTTGCTTATCTGAGGGCTTTTTCCTTTCCATATATAACTAGTGGTCAATTTTCCCATCTTTAAGAATGGCATTGGAATCTAGATTGGGATTGCATTATATCTATAGATTTTTTTTGGATAGTGTTGACATTTTCACAATTTTAAGTGTTCTTATCCATAAGGATGGTGTATTCTTCCATTTTTGTGAGAATTTTTTGATTTCTTGCAGTAGTGTTTTTCAGTTTTCTTTTTGTAGGTCTCTTGTTTCTATGATTAGATTTATTCCTAAGTAAATCATCTTTTTGGAAGTTACTGTAAATGGTATTGTTTTCCTAATTTCCTTTCCTGAGCTGTCTGTATTAGTGTGGAAGAACCCAAATGATTTTTGCATATTGATCTTTTACCCTGCTACTTTGTTGACTCTTTCAATGAGTTTCAATAATTTTCTTGCTGAGTCTTTGGAATTTTTTAGGTATAGGATCATAATAGAGAGAGCTTTACTTTTTCTTTGCTATTTTGGATACCTATTTTTTTCCTTTCCTTGCTGTATGCTGTTTTTGTTGTTTAGTGCTGTCAAGTTGATTCTGATTCATAGCAACCCTGTATAGAGATTCCAAGGAGCAGCTGGTGAGCTTAAACCACCGACCTTGCAGTTCAAATGACTTTGCAGCCTGACCCATTAGCCCACATGACCTTAAATATATCCACCTGATTTAGAGATCATCTGAAGAACAGATCGGATACATAAGACATTAATGACTGAAGACCACAGAAGTTGTGGGATGGCATCAAGAACATCATACATAAAGAAAGAAAAAGGTCATTAAAAAGAGATAAAAGAAAGAAAAGACAAAAATGGACACTGGAAAAGAAAATGAAACTAGCTCTTGCAGATTGATGAGCCAAATCAACTTGAGAAAATGATGAAGTAAAAGAGCTGAACAGAAAATTTCAAAGGATAGCTTGAGAAGACAAAATCAACTATTAGAATGAAACATGAAGACTTACTCCTAGAATCCTTCAATATTGCAACCTAAGGTTTCAAATTTTTCTTCAGTTCTTTCAGCTTGAGCAATACTCAGTATGTTCTTCCCTTGGCTTTTTAATTCAAGTCTTCATGTTTCATATTTAAGGTCATATTTTGGCTCACATGGACTTAAATTTTTTTTTTTAGCTTCCTCCTTTTAGCATGTATTATCTATGAAAGACCTTTTTAAAAAATGTACAAAATACTGAGTCATTTTAGGTCAACCAGTGGTTGTTCTCTTCAGCCACAATGCAGATAACCATGATAAGTTGGTTTATTTTTTGATACTAGATAGTTATATGTTATCCAGCTTGTTGATTCCTCTGTGTACAGTATTTCTTCAAATATTGAACAACATGGAGTTAAGATACACCACTATTTTAATAACTGACCTATGAAAAAATGAGCATGTATAATGTACCAATTTAATTAATCAAATAGACGACATATTGCTTTCTAAAATTTACAATAAAATGCACATTATTGAATTGAGTAATTCCATTTTAAGCACATGGAACAGATAGAGTAGATCAGGAATTCTATTTTGTAATGTATAGGAACCAAAACTCAGTTCTTATAAATAGCTTATCTAGATGGCTCACACAAGACCTTGTGGCATAGTGGATTATATGTTGGGCTGCTAACCACAAGTTCAGTAATATGAGTCCACCGGAAGTTCTGCAGCAGAAAGATGAGACTTTCTGCTCTCAGAAAGATGCACAGACTTGTAAACCTTATTCAGGGTCATTATGAGTTGGAACTGACCTGATGGCACACAGCCAGCCTGCCAGATGGTTCATGGATGCTTATATGCAAGCTCAGCAGGAAGTGTTCAGATGTAATGGCCATTGAGCAGGATAACATTGCTCAATATATCAACTTATTTCTTTCAAAAAAATTAAAGGTTTATGGACATTTATTATTTGCCTGGTACTGTTCTAGGTATAGAGAACAAACTGAAAAAAACATTGCAAATAATAAAAAAGAAGACAAGTATTTGTCAGTTATAAATTCTAAAAAGAAAATGCTGTTGTTATTAGGTGCTGCAGAGTCAGTGACTCATAGTGACCCTATGTAGAACAAAACAAAACACTGTCCGGTCCTGTCCCATCCTCACAATTTTACATTTGAGCCCATTCCTGCTGCCATTGTGTCAACCCATCTCCTTGGATATCTTCTTTTTTGCTGACCCTCCACTTTTCCAAGCATGATATCCTTCTCCAGGGACTGGCCCCTCCTAACAACATACCCAAAGTATGAGAGCTTTAGTTTCATCATTCTGGTTTCTAAGAAGTATTCTAGCTGCACTTCTTTGAAGACCAGTTTGTTTGTTTGTTTGCTTGTCTCACTGTCCATGGTACTTTTAATGTTCTTCTCTCATTGTTGTTGTTGTTGTTAAGTGCCGTCGAGTCGGTTCCGACCCATAGCTACCCTGTACAGGGTTTCCGAGGGTGTAAATCCTTACGGGAGTAGAAAGCCTCATCTTTCTCCCGCGGAGCGGCTGGTAGTTTCGAACAGCTGACCTTAAGGTTCTCAGCTCTCATACCATAATTCAAATGCATGGATTCTACTCCAGCCTTCCTTGTTCATTGATGCAGTGGCATCAGTAATCAACCTAAGCATAGCAACTGTGAATATGGCATGGAACAGGGCAGTGTTTCATACTTTCATACACAGGGTCTTCTATGAGTCAGAATCCATTCATTGATACCTAAGAGCAGCAACAAAAATAGCAATCTTCAAGAAAACAGACTGCCACGTCATTCCTTCATGGAGCAGCTGAGAAATTTGAACCACTGATGTTTCAAGCACTTAACTACTATGATTCCTGGACTCCTTTGTAGCAATGTATAAAAGGTAAAAAAGAAAAATAAAGAACATTCTAATAATCTAGAGAGAAAAGCTGTTAGCATTTTGACTTGTTTCCTTTCAATTACTGTGCCCTGATATCTCTATATCTGTGCTCTCTTCTTTCTACTCATATATCTGTCTGCCTATTTATCTATCATCTGTACCAGATTTCATCTCTGAAACACACAGAGAAATATACCCCAAAAAGGGTTATAACATGCTCGTTGTTTTTTTTTGTTTTGCTTTCTCTTAGTAATAGTCTTATGCTTTTATATTTGACATTTCAGTGAATCCTCAGACTTCACAACTTTCCTTCTAGAGTCCCTAACATAAAGCTAAACATATGCTATATTAACTATGAACTGGGACCTGTATTGAATTTCTTGGAGTATAAAATATATATATATATATA
>NW_006408714.1:2220190-2243522 GCF_000296735.1 Chrysochloris asiatica
TATAATATAGTTTGCCTCAGGATCCTGGTATCTAGTTATTTGTCTCTTTTTCTCAGGTATAGTTCTTGCTATAGACTCTGTATTTATTATCTACCCTCTACTTGTTTAACTCAATTAACTGAGCACTACATTCTTACACAGTTAAAAATGTTTTAAGACAATATAAACTAAACCTGTGCTTTATTGACTATGCAAAGACATTGATGTTTTGGATCACGACAACCTATGGACAACATTGTGAAGAATGGGTATTTCAGAATATTTAATTGTGCTCATGAAGAAATTGTACCAAAAGGCAGTTGTTAAAACAAAAACAAGGAGACATTGAATGATTTAACATCAGAAAGTATGTGCACCAAGGTTGTATTCTTTCAGCATACTTAGTCAATCTGTATGCTGAACATATAATAAAAGAACTTGGAAAATATGAAGAAGATTATATGGAGAAGAATGTGGCACCAGGACTAGAGGAAGACTCATTAACAACCTGTGATACGCAGACAATACAACCTTGCTTGCTAAACTAAGAAGACTTAAAATACTAATGAAGATCAAAGACCACAGCCTTCAATATGAGTTGTACCTCACTGTAAAGAAAGCAGAAGTCTGCACCACTGGACCAATAATTGACATCATGATAAATGGAGAAAAGATAGAAGTTGTCAAAAACTTCCTTTTGCTTGAATCCACTATCAATACTCATGGAAACAGCAGTCAATAAATTAAAAGACATAGGACACCTTAGGGTGAGCACTTTGGGATAAGTACTAGACCCCAAGGTCGGTTTGTACCCCAAGGTCGGCAGTTCAAACTCACTAGTCTATATATAGATAGGGTCGCTATGCGTCAGAACTGACTAAACAGCACTTAACAGCAACAATATCAAATTGCACTAGGTATATCTGCTACATAAGAACTCTTTAAAGTGCTGAAGAGCAAAGATGTCAGTTTGAGGACTAATGTGTGCCTGACCTAATATTTTCCATAGCTTTATATGCATGTAAAAGTTAGACAATGAATAAGGAAAACCATAAAAGAATAGATGCATTTGAGTTGTGGTGCTGGAGAAGAAAATTCAAAGTACCATGGATTGCCAGAAGAAAAACAAATCTATGTAAGAAAAAGAACAGTCAGAATACTCCTTAGAAACCAGGATGATGAGATTTCCTCTCTAGTAATTCAGGCGTATTATGTGGAAAGACCAACCTCTGGAGAAGGACATCATGCATAGTTAAGAGGAGGGTCTGCGAAAAAGAAGACCTGCAATGAAATGGATTGTCACAGTAGCTGGTGGGACCAACCATAGCAATGGTTATGAGGATGGGACAAGACCTGGTAGAGTTTCATTCTGTTGTGCGGAGGGTCAGATCCAAATTGCTAAGAGTCAGCACCAAATTCACGGCACATAACAACATCAAAAAGAATATTAGTTCTCTAAATTATATATCTAGGGTTCTGATAAAAGAAACTCTAATTAAACATGGATTTTATCATCCAAAATTTCATCTATTTTAATATTCATAGAAAAGGGAATTTAGCAAATTCTTCTTTCCATACATTTTGAAATGTTTAATTTTTTTAAGTCACTTTTAGAGTTTGAAATATTTTTTCTGCTTTTAGTAGTTCAGATATTAGAGTCAACAGAATACATTATAGATTTTTTGCATTTATGTATTTCTTAGTTAAATCAATAGAGAGGTGGAAAGACACAATCTGGCTAAGCCATTCTTCACTTAGGTCTCCACACTATTTGCTATGCTTTGTTAGATTTCTGTAAAGTTTATTCACACAAAATATGCTCAAGGTGATGATCATATTTTTATAGTTATTCTAATTATTTAAATACATTTCTGTATATATTCAATTTATAAATATTTTGAGACTATTGTGAAGAGAATATATAATGATTTTTTATATCATCTTACTGGTTACAATTTATAAATAAAATCAGTGCCTACTTCTTTGCTGTTGCTGTTGTTGTTGTTAGGTGCCATCGAGTCAGTACTGACTCAAGTGACCCTATGCACAACAGAATTAAACACTGCCCAATCCCGGGCCAACCTCACAATTGTTGCCACGCTTGAGCCCATTGATGCTGCCAATTGGCCAACCCATTTCTTTGGGCTTGGAGGGTATCTTCCTTTGTTTCTCTGACCCTCCACCTTACCAAACATGATATCCTTCTCTAGCAACCGGTCCCTTCTGACAACATGTCCGAAGTATAAGAGACTTAGTTTGGCCATCTTGGCCTCCAAGGAGCACTCTGGCTGAAATTTTTGCAGCACACATCTGTTGGTTCTTTTGGCAGTCCATGGCACTTTCAATATTCTCCTCCAACACCATAACTTAAAAGCATCAATTCTTCTATGGTCTTCCTTATTCACTCTCCAGCATATGGGGTTATTGAAAATACCATGGCTTGGGTCAGGTACACTTTAGTCTTTAAGCAGACATCAATACTCTTCAACACTTTAAAAAGGTCTTGTGAAGCAGATTTTCCTAATGCAATACATAGTTTGACTCCTTGACTGCTGTTTTCATGAGTTTTGATAGTTCATATAAGAAGAATGAAGTCCTTGACAACTTCAATCTTTTCTCCGTTGATAAGAATATTGTTTATTGGTCTAGCGGGGAGGATTTTTGTTTTCTTTACATTGAGATGTAATCCATACCGAAGGCTGTGCTCTTTGATCTTCATCAGTAAATGTTTAAAGTCCTCTTCACTTTCAACAAGCAAGGTTGTATTATCTGCATATCACAGGTTGTTAATGAGTTAATGAGTCTTCCTCCAATCCTGATGCCACATTTTTTTCATATAACTCACCTTCTCAGATTATTTGCTAAGTATACAAGTTTAATAAGTACGGTGAAAGAATACAACCCTGTCTCACACATTTCTTAATTTTAGACCATTCAGTGTTCCCATGTTCTGTTTAAACAACTGCCTCTTGATTCATATACAGATTCCTAACAAGAACAATTAAGTGTTCTGGAATACTCATACTTTGCAATGATCTACTTTTTATGTTTTTGTTTTTTTTTTATGTTGAGTGACTTAATGATTTCCCTTACTAAAGTGAACAATTTGCAGTGGATTAACTTCAGTTTTCTTGGTATGCAATATTTTTTACCACTGGACCAATAAACAACATTCTTATCAATGGAGAAATTATTGAAGTTGTCAAGGACTTCATTCTTCTTGAATCAACTATCAACACTCAAGGAAGCAGCAGTAAAGATATCAAACGATGTATTACATTAGGCAAATCTGCTGCATGAGACCTTTTTAAAGTGTTGAAGAACAAAGATGTCAGCTTGAGAACTAAGGTTCACCTGACTCAAGCCATGGTATTTTCAATAATCTCATATATATGCAAAAGCTGGACAGTGAATAAGGAAGACCATAAAATAATTGATTCCTTTGAGTTATGGTGTTGTAAGAGAATATTGAAAGTGCCATGGGCTACCAAAAGAACCAATACATCCGTTTTGGAAGAAGTGTAGCCAGAATGCTCCTTAGAGGCCAAGATGGCCCAACTTCATCTCTCATACTTTGGAAATATTGACAGGAGGGAGCAGTTGCTGGAGAAGGATATCATATTTGGTAAGGTGGAGGGTCAGATAAAAAGAGGAAGACCCCCACTGAGATGGATTGGCCAAGTGGCAGCATTGATGGACTCAAGTGTGGCAACAGTAGTGAGGTTGGCCCAGGATTGGGCAGTGTTTCATTCTGCTGTGCATAAGGTCACTATGGGTCAGTACCTACTCGATGGCACCCAACAACAACAACAACAACAACAACAATTTTTTTTTATAAACATCATTTTGATCTCGCTATTCTACTGACACTATAAAAGTATGTTAAGGTTATTAGTGCATTAGTAATCCAGTGATCTAAGGATTTTATTAAAATAAATTAAATTAGTGTACTGAGAAACACAAAAACAGGTCAGTATAATATGTGTGATCCAAGATGATTGTATAAACAGGTCAATTCTTCCCCAAATAATTTATCATTTCAGTTACTGAAATTCTAAAGATGCAAATGAAATGTTTTATGACACTACAAATAATGATTTTTTTTTTTTTTTTTTTTAAGAAACAAATTCAAATTAAAGGTCTGGAAGTTAAGTTAAGTTTTGGGAAAATGAATAATGTAGGTGTCTGCTGCAGCATCAGTTAGCACTGGTTTTAGATTTCATATTAGAGATTAAATATATGGTTTTAGCTACTATATGGAAAACAAACAAATTAATTATTTAAAAATTTGTTAATTTTTCTCCTGTAATAAACTATATATTAGGCAGTCAATGTAACTTTGGAACAAAAGATTAATTAAAAGCCAGGATCCTTCAAACCATGTTCTATAATTGTAATTTATCTATTAATCTTCACATGATAGTTGTTCCTCTACAGGAAAATTTTCATCTCCTTTTCAGACAAGTGGATGAAAAACAGGGTACAGCATTCTGACTTTGTCCTAGTTTATCAGATAACCATAGCTAGCCTGGAAACCCTCCCTTTCTCATTGCCCATAATATGATCATAAACCACCAAATAAAATTTAACCCAGTGTCATTGAATGGATTCCCACTTATAGCAATGTTGTATAAGGTTTCTGAGACTATAATATTTATGGGAGCAGACAGTCTCAACTTTCAGAGAGGAGTGGGTGGGTTTGAGCTGCCAACCTTGAAGTTAACAGTCCATGTAGTTACACCTACTAGCAAGTAAGCATAGTGTTGTTCTTATTAGTTGCCGTTGAATTGATTCCAACATATGGAAACCTTGTGTGTGCCAAGGCACACTACTCAACAGGGTTTTCTAAAGCTTATCACCAGGCCCGTCTTCTAATGCACTTCTGGAAATATACAAACTTCCATTCTATGGGTTAGCTGCTAACAGTTAGTGTAACTCTTAGTATTCTTAATTTTCTGTGGTTATTAAGTGTTACAGAGTCAGTTCTGATTCACTGCAACACTGTATAGGGTTTTCAAGGAACAGCTGGTGGGTTTGAACCATTAACCCTGTGATTACTAGCCTAGTGTTTATCGAACAGTGTCTCACAGGACACCAATGTTCATAACAGTCATCTGCAAGTAGGCCGCTTTGCATGGCTCTTTCATGTTCTAAGATACTATGAGCCAATTATTGAAACAAAGAACTTTAGAATGCAATTGGATTTTGTGTCCATAAAGAACAACTGCCCCACAACCATCTAAGAAAATATAATAAAAATAAAGAAACACTAAATTTGAAGGAACAATTTGCTCCCATGGGCAAAACATTTACCAGCAACTGTCTAAAAGGAAACTTGTTTTAAATCTCCCAGTGATGTATTGCAGCATTTTACCTACTTTTTACATATTATGAAAAAAACTGAAACCCAGAAATATTAAGTCATTTATCAGGTGTCACAGCTTCTGGGTTGGTGGGGTTGGGATTTCAACTTGGTTCTGCCTGACTCTACTACACTGAAGGATCATCTGCAAGGACAACTGAGTTTTCATATCATCAGTTTCTATTCTGTCTGAGAAATCATCACAAGCAAGAAATTCTCAGACACACACTTACTCATATTCAAAACTGTCTCTCCCAAGCTATCAAAAACATATTAAAAGTGCTGATTTGATGAGTATGGTGACAGAAAAAAAAATCTTTATCCATATTAGATAGATGGGAAAAATAGCTCAGGTGGAGATAGCTCAAAGTCATAAGTAGAATGAGTCTGTCTTACTGGAGGAATTACACTGTAGAGAGTGTTTTTTCATTACAAATGGGAGACATAACTAGGGAAACTTTTTACTTCATCAAAATAGTTGTTGAACTTTCACCTACTACCTTACAAGCCCTGAAAAAATGTGTGCTTAGTTATAGTTAAGTTAAAATCAGTCAATTTTGCAGAGTTTTTCACCAAAGTATGAAATTTATCAATTTATGTGCTAGTATCTAATCATTTTATTCATCACTATCTAGGAAAGTTATTAGAAAATGTATATGAATGACTTATAATTCCCTTAATTGTTCAGGGAATATCTGTTCAGTCTCATGCTATAATCCCATACTCTGTTCCTTTTCATATAACCCACCTTTGTTTTGCTTGTCTCTTGATTTATGTTTTTCCGTAAACAGTACAATCAATTACATTTTAAGCCAACTCCTATGCTATTTGCATTATGTACTTCAGAAGAATTATAGTCTGCCTTTTAAAAATGCGGTTTCAAGGGAAAAGTTGCTTAGATCCTTGACTTTGTCTTTCAAATGGTAATTTATCAAACTTTTTCCTTATATTTCTTTTTCCTTTTTTTGCCTACTAGCTATTTCAGTTTTAGTCAAGAAGGTAGCTTTAGCAAAATATCATCTTTGAAGCCCTAAACATGATCGAAAGGGTTTTGTTCTCCTGCTGCCCCAGTCATTCATCAAATATCACTCACTATGGCATGATCTGTTATCCATCTTAATAGATGTATCAGTGTTTCAAATGGAAATATCAAGTGAAACTATTTTTCTTCCTCTTTTATCCTTGCAAATAGTTCACTACTTTTACAAGAAGATAAAGCATAAATTACACCACATTTGATCATGTAATTTTAAGAGTTTAATGAATGCAAAAAGGCAATTAAAACCAAAAGAAAAGCAAAAATAAACATACACATGGAAAAATGTTTACCCTTGGAAATGAACAAATAAACAACATCCAAAACATTAACAAAGTTATCAAAAGTTTAGTTAAATTTCAAATTGCCATCACAGTTTCAATAAAATTAAGATCATAATTTCAATAAAATTGAGGGTTAGGTATAGTACCATTAGTACTATAAATTGGTGTCATCATTTTAAAAGTAGCAAGATAATACGCAAAGCTAATTATAAAGACATACATGTGTTAAGATCTTATGATCTGACATCAGAAATTTATTCTTAGTTCATAACTCTTAACTTAGCTTGTAACAGACATTAACATGTTTTCTTAAACAAAGATTAATGTTAATCATCTATTATTTAAAAAGAGAAAGAATTACTAGAAATAAATGAAATCATATATTAAAACCATTAGTATTTATATAATCAAGGAGTCCTGGTGTGGTGCCATAGGATAAGCATTGCACCACAATGTCGGTTTGAACCGAAAGATCAGTGGTACAAACTCACCAGCTTTTCCTTGGAAAACCTATACAGGGTCTCTATAAATCTGAACTGACTCCAGGGCACTTAACAACAGTTTACATAACCACTAAATACGTAGTGGTGATGGTGGTTATGTGCTATGGAGTTGATTTGGATTTATAGCGACCCTGCATAGGTCTGCTGTAAATCTTTACAGGAGCAGAAAGCTTTCTTTCTCCCTTGGAACAACTGATAGGTTTGAACTGCTGACCTTGAGATTAGCAACCCGACTCATAACCACTATGCTACTTTCAATTATTATTAAGTCTAATGAGAACAACCCTGGTTATGAATATGATCCATTCCTAAGTGTGTCTTTAAGTCACATTTATAGGTAAACTGGATTGGGTACATATGGTTCTCATTTAGCCATATTTTTCGCGTTGTTGTTAAGTGCTGTCGAGTTGGTTTCAGCCCATAGGATTTCCTAGGAGCAGCTGGTAAGCTTGAACCACCAACTTTGAGGTTCAAATCAACTTTGCACTATAACGCATTAATCCTCAGTACCACACCAGAACTCCCAGCCTTACTTTATTTAATGCTATAAAAGAGCTCTCCGTAGTGGTTAAGAATCGGGCTGCGAGCTGCAAGGTCATCAGTTCAAAACTACCAGCTGTTCCGAGGGAGAAAGATGAGGCTTTCTGCTCCCGTAAAGATTTACAGCCTTGGAAACCCTATGCAGGGTCGCTATGAGTCGGAACAGACTTCATGGCACATAACAACAACAACAACAATAAAAGAATAAGTTGAAAGTCTTTTCAATTATTTTAAAACTCTACATACAACAAGTGAAGGTGGTTGTGATGAAGGATTTGTCACAAGTAGGGATTGGTAACGTAGTGGTTATAAATCGGGCTGCAAACTTTAAGGTCAGCAGTTTGAAACTACCGGCTGCTCCGCGGGAGAAAGATGAGGCTTTCTGCTCCCATAAAGATTCACAGCCTTAGAAACCCTGTACAGGGTCGCTATGGGTCGGAACCAACTCCACGGCATATAACAACTAAACAACAAGGATTGGTTCAAGCATTTCAAAATGAGGACAAATTTGCATAAAGTGTGAGTTGTATGTAAATATGAGGCTCATGAGACTTACTGTATTACATAAAATTACAAAATAGAACGACATAAGGGAGCATCAGAAAGCTCCTGGAAAAGTGAAATTAAAAGCTAATGGTGCCGGTTTGGGGGCAGGAGAAGCAGAGACAGATAGGGGAAGCTCCTCAGTGGAAGCGTGAAAAAACCAGAGAAGGTGCTTTCCCAGAGCAGGTCCAGAGCTTTGGATCTAATATAAGACGAGGGACATCCGTTTTCCATGCCCACGGATGGAGAAATCAGGCTATGAAGAGAAAGAAAACACAGTGATTTTTTAATAGAGCTGGATGCTGCCTGCGGGCCTGGGCTGAGATCAGAGGGCGGGGCCACAGCCAGGCTAATACAGTGATATAGCACTAAAAACCATGAAGCAGCATCTGGAAAGAGGTGTGACAGATTTTTCACTGTTCTTTCCTCCTCTCCCCTGTCGTACCCTCTCTGTCCAGCCCAGACACACTCAGGCAGGTGGAAGCACACCCCAAAAGGGTCCAGCATTGTGCCCACAGTTTCCCAGGGCACAAGAAAGAAATTCCTGGGAGCCCCATTGGTCTCACAAGTTAATCCTTTGGCTGCTTCTTATGACGTCTGACTCTGAGACTCAGCCCTAAAGGTGACCTGGGCAGGACCCTTTGTCCCTTCCTTACCTAACAAGAGGCAGCAGGTCTGGCCATACAGTCAAATCATATGTATACCTTATATTACCTCAACATAAAAGGCAAGAGCCAATACTGACTACTATACACAAGGATGCTGCTATTTTGGGAATTACACTGTGTATATGCAGATACTTAACTGATTCTCAGAGATAAAAATAGTGGACAATCTTTCTTACATTCATTTCTCAACAACTATCTGTGCACCTCCATGGTGGTGACTAGAGGAGGGGCCTGAGCATGTAGACACCCCCAACCAACGCTGGAGGTTTCTACTGTGCATGCACACTGACCTGTGCAGCAAATGCTACTGGACAGTTAACTGTAGTTTTATTTTTGTTTTTGAGTGATGGTTTATGTCTCTGCTTTTATATTGTTTCTGTTTTTGGTCCTTTTGGTCTCACATTTTTCCTAGGGGTGGAAACTTTCTCTCACGACCTTATAACTAAGCTACAAGCATAACCCATAATATCCTACCATATGGACAGGAGCCAATACCAGCTTCTAGGCATTATAAGTGAAAAGGGAAGCCTATCTCCATATCACATCCACCAGGAGACACTCAGTAAGCTCAACAACATTGCAACATACATTCATTTAATTATTGAAAGTGCATCTAACTATTGAAAATGTCCAAGAGAAACAAAACAAAACAAAACAAAATCTCAGCACATGTCCAAAAATAGAAAAGAGTAACTGAGACAAATGAACTGAAGGCAGACATAGACTTCCCATTAGAAGAAGAGCAGGCTTTGGATTTTGCCTGAGAAGGAATTCAGAAGAATGCTATGGAGACATATCCAAATGCTCCACAGAGCATAGTAAACAAATTAAAATGCTCTGAAAAGGGGTGGAGGAAAATAAGATATGCAAACAAGATAGATATTGCATTGGAAACAATTTAAAACCTGAAAAAAGAGGCCCAGAGGATTAATAATATCAAAAATTGACAATACACTGAAAGGGCAAAGGAGTAGAACTGAAGAGATGGAAGCCAGAACCAGTGAGCTAGAAGACAAATATCTCAATACTGCTAAGATAGAAGAGCTAGCATAAAAAAAAAATTAAAAAATCTGAAGAGTCTCAGATTACTAGATTACATGAAGAGGAATAATTTAAGAAATATTGGTATTCCAGAACAGGAAGAATCGCAGAAGTCCACAGAGGGCATAGTTGAGGATTTCAGGAAGAAATTTTCCCTAACATCTTGAAGGATGAGAACCGTATTCATTCAAGAAGCTGAATGAATACCAGGAAGGATAGACACCAAAAGAAAATCACCAAGACATGTAATAATCAAGCTCTCCAAAATCAAAGACATGAAGAGAACCCTAAAAACATCCAGGGAAAAGAGAAGTGTTACGAACAAAAGCAAGAAAATCAGATTAAGCTCTGACTTCTAAGTAGAAACCATGCAAGCAAGAAGACAATGGGGGGACATATATAAAACCTTAGAAGAAAAAACTGCCAACCAAGCATGGTCTATCCAGCAAAACTGTCAATTAAATACAATGTGCAGTCAAAACATTCCAGGATAAACAGACACTAAGAGATTTCATCAAATCCAATTTAGTGCTTCAAAACATCTCAAAGAGGGTCCTTTGAATGAAAACCAACAATAACAGACAACAGAGATTGACAGATGTGGCAACAACACTGCCCAGAACTCAGTTGACAGACAGCAGAGTTCAGAACAGAACAAAATTACAAGGAATTCAGAGGAACTGTGAGGCCAATCAAAGATGAAAACAATAACAATATCAAAGAAGGGAAAAATATAGGAACAGAGATACAGGTGGTGAGGTCAGGTAAATTGCAGGATACAACAGACTGTCTTAAATGGAGGGAAAAATTAATAGACTATAGGGTGATGTCAAAGAAAGTTAATAATTCACAATTTACCATAAAAATGAAGATCCAAGTAGAAAAAGAAATATTAAAACTGAAAAGAAACTGACAAGAAATAGCACAAAAAACATGAACTCAGCAAAATAAGGCATTTATAATAAAAGAATAAACAGCACCACAAAAATTAACATAATGACAGCAATTAATTCATACCTATTGATAATTACACTGAATGTTAATGGATTAAATTTACCAGTGAGGAGACAGAGAGTGGCAGAATGGATAAGAAAACAAGACCCTTCAATGTGCTGCCTGCAGGAGACACACCTTACACACAAAGACAAAAACAGACTCACAGTTAAATAATGGAAACAAATATACCAACCTACTTGCAATAATAATAATTAAAAAAAAAAAAAAAGCACAAGTAGCAATACTAATCTCTACTAAAGTAAACTTAAAACAAAAATCAACATAAGAGATAAAGAAAGACACTAGCTCATGATTAAAGGATCAATTGAGCAAGATGACATAACCATAATAAATATCTATGCTCCCAATGAAAGAGCACCAAGACATGTAAAGCAAACCATGCTAGAATGGAAGAAAGGAATAGAAAAATCTACAATTATAGTGGAAGATTTTAATATGCCACTTTTAAAAAGAGATATAATAACCAGAGAAAACATAACAAAGATACAGAGAAACTGAACAACACCATCAACCTACTTGACCTCAACCCAACAACAGCGCAATACACATTCTATTCCAATGCACATGGAACATTCTCCAGAATCAACCATGTGTTAGGACACAAAAAAAGCATCCATGAATTTACAAACATCAAAATACAACAAAACATCTTTTCAGACCAAATGCTATAAAACTAGAACTTAACAATAAACAGACCAAGGAAATAAACTCAAATACATAGAAACTGAATAACACCCTGCTGAAAAGCAACTGGGTAGTAGAAGAGATAAAAAAAAAGAATTCACAATATTCCTAGTTAAAAATGAGAATGAAAACACTACATACTAAAAACTTTGGGACATGGTGAAAGTGGTGCTGAGAGGACAATTTATTGTAATAAATGCACACGTACAAAAAGAAGAAAGAAGCAAAATTAACACATTAACAAAACAGCTCCAATAATTAGAAATACACCAACAAAGGGAACCTCCAGCCACTAAAAGAAAAGAAATAGTAAAGATTAAAGCAAAAATAAATGAGATAAGAAACAGAAAAACTATAGGAAGAATCAACAGAACAAGAAGCAGTTTCTTTGAAAGGATTAATAAAATTGAAAAACCATTGGCAAACCCAACAAAAGAAAAGAGAGAGAAGACACAAATAACACATTAGAAACCACATGGGAGATGTCACAATGGAACCAAAGGAAATAAAAAAGAATAATAACAGAATACTATGAAGAGTTATACTCCAACAAATTTAAAAACTTAGAAGAAATTCATACATTTTCAGAAAAACATGACCTATCTAAAATTACACAGAGTAAAGTAGAAAACCTGCATAGATCCATAACAAAAGAAGAAATTGATAAGTTCATCAAAAAACTCCCAACCAAAAGAAGTCCAGGTCCAGATGGCTTCACTGTTGAGCTATACCAAACATTCAAAGAAGAGATGTCACCAATTCTACTCAAATTATTCCAGAATATAGAATATGGAAAATGTCCTAATATATTTTATGAAGCAAGCATAACCCTCATACCAAACCAGGGAAGGACCTCACTAAGAAAGAAAATTATAGACCAAGCTCCCTCATGAATATAGATGCAAAAATACTCAACAAAATCTAGCAGCACATCAAAAAAAATAATACATTATGACCAAGTGGGATTCATATCAGGGATGTGAGCATGGTTCAACATTAGGAAAACAATCACTGTAATCCACCATATAAATAAGAAAAAGGAAAAGAACCACATGACCATACTGATTGATGCAGAAAAAGCATTTGAAAAAAATTCAACATCCATTTCTGACAAAAACATTCAGCAAAGTAGGAATTGAAGGGACATTCCTCAACATAATTAAGAGCATATACACAAAACCAACAGCTTACATTACTCTCAATGAAGAGAAACTGAAAGCCTTCCCTTTGCAAACAGGAACCAAACAAGGACACCCTTTGTCATCATCTATTCAATATTGTGCTGAAAGTCTTAGGCAGAGCTATATGGCAAGATAAGGAAATGAAAGGCATCCAAATTGGCAAAGAGGAAATAAAACTCTTTCTATTTGCAGACAATATAAACCTAAATATAGAAAACCCCAAAGACTCAGTAAAAAGTTACTAGACCTCATTGGAAGAATCAGCAAAGTGTCAGAGTATAAAATCAACATACAAAAATCAGTTGGATTCCTCTATACTAATAATGACATTGCTGGAAAGGACATTAGGAAAGCAATACCGTTTACAATAGCTGCCTGAAGCATGAAATATCTAGCAATAAATATAACCAAAGAAACAAAGAAAACTACAAAACACTACTATAAGAAACCAAAAGAGATGTACATAAATGGAAGAATATACCATGTTCCTGGATAGGAAGACTTTATATTGTGAAAATTTCAATACTACCTAAATAAATCTACACATATAATGCAATCCCAATCCAGATTCCAACGACATTCTTCAAAGAGGTAGAAAAAATAATTACAAACTTTATATGGAAAAGAAATAGACCCAGGATAAGCAAAGCACTGATTAAGAAGAAAAACAAAGTTGAAAGCCTCTCACTCCCTAATTTCAAATTTTATTATATGGCTATAATGGTCAAAACAGCCTGGTACTGGTACAATGAAAGTTACATAGATCAATGGAGTAGAATTGAGAATCCAGAAATTAACCCATCCACATACGGCCAGCTGATCTTTGACAAAGGACCAAAGTACACTGAGTGGAGAAGAAATAGTCTCTTCAAAAGATGGTGCTGACAGAACTGGAAAGTGGTATGAAAAAGATTGAAACAAGACCTTTACCTCACTCCTTATACAAAAACCAACTCAGCATGGATTAAAGACCTAAATGCGAACCCCAGAATTTAAAATGCTATCAATTAAAAATAGGGACAAATTTGAAGGATCTAATACAGGAGTCTTGATGTGGCACTGTGGGTTAATGCATCAGAGTGCAAAACCATTTGAACTGCAGGTTCAGCAGTTAAAGCTCACCAGCTGCTCCTCGGAAACCCTATATATACAGGTTCACTATGGGTCAGAATCGACTCGATGAAACTTAACAACAACAACAACAATTCAGGGCACACACAGACTACAAATATTTTGAAAATTACACAAACAAAAGTAGAAAAAATAAATATACCAAAATCAAAAACTTACTGAAATTAAATACTTATGTGCATTAAAGTTAAAAATTTATGTGCGCCAACAGACTTCACAAAAAGAGTAAAAAGGGAACCCAAGGAATGGGAAAAAATATTTTGTAACGACAAATCAGACAAGGGACACATTTCTAAAATATTTAGGAAGCTACAAAACCTCTACAAGAAAAAGACAATAACACAGTTAAAAAATGGGCACAGGACATGAACAGACACTTCACCAAGGAGGTGATCTAGGCAGCCAACAAACATATGAAGAAATGTTCATGATCATTAGCCATTTATTGTTTTTATGTGCCATTGATTCTGTAAGATTCATGGCTACCTTATGCACAGTAGAATGAAACATGGCCCAATCCTGGGCCAATCTCATTACTATTGTGACACGTGTCAATCAAGGCTGCCACTTGGCCAATCTATCTTGTTGGGGGTCTTACTCTTTCTCTGACCTTCCACCTTACCAAACATGATATCCTTCTCCAGCAACTGGTCCCTTCTGACAATATGTCTGAAATATGAGAGATGACCTTTGGCCATCTTGGCCTCCAAGGAGCACTCTGGCTACACTTCTTCCAAAACGGATCTATTGGTTCTTTTGGCAACCCATGGCTCATTCAATATTCTCCTCCAACACCATAACTCAAAGGCATCAATTCTTCTATGGTCTTCCTTATTCAATGTCCAGCTTTCGCATGCATATGAGGTTATTGAAAATACCATGGCTTGGGTCAGGCACGTTTAGTCCTCAAGCTGACATCTTTGTTCTTCAACACTTTAAAAAGGTCTTGTGCAGCAGACTTGCCTAATGCTATACGTCGTCTGATTTGTTCACTGCTGTTTCCATGAGTGTTGATAGCTGATCCAAGAAAAATGAAGTCCTTGACAACTTCAGTATTTTCTCCATTGATAAGAATGTTGTTTATTGATCCAGTGGAGAGGTTTTTGTTTTCTTTACATTGAGATGTAATACATACCGAAGGCTGTGTTTGATCTTCATCAGTAAATGTTTCAAGTCCTTTTCACTTTCATCAAGCAAGGTTGTATCATTTGCATATTGCAGGTTGTTAATGAGTCTTCTTCCAATCCTGATGCCATGTTTTTCTTCATATAACTCAGTTTCTCAGATTATTTTCTCAGCATATAGGTTGAATAAGTATGGTGAAAGAATACAACCTTGTTGCACACCTTTAATTTTAAACCATTCAGTGTTCCCATGTTCTGTTTGAACAACTGCTTCTTGCTCCACATACAGATTCCTCATGAACACAATTAAGTGTTCTGGAATACTCATACTTCACAATGTTGTCCATAGCTTGTCATGATCCACACAATCTAAAGCCTTTGTGTAGGCTATAAAGTACAGGTAAACATCTTTCTGATATTCTCTGCTTTCAGCCAAGATCCATCAGACAACAGCAATGATATCCCTTGTTACATGGCCTCTTCTGATTCTGGCTTGAACCTCTGGAAGTTCTCTGTCAGTGTATGCTTATTGCCGTTTCTGTATTACCTTTAGTAAAATGTACTCACATGGAATACCAAAGAGATTGTCCCATGATTTCTGCATTCCATTGGGTTACCTCTCTTTAGAATGGGCATAAATACAGATCTCTTTCAATCAGACAGCCAGATAGTTGTCTTCCAAATTTCTCGGCAGAGATGAGTGAGTGCCTCCTGTGCTGCCTCACTTTCTTGAAAGATTTCAGATTTTATTCCATCAAGTAATGGTGCCTTGTTCTTTGCCAATTCCTTCAATGCACCTTGGACTTCCTCCTTCAGTATCATTGGCCCTTTTTATATGCTACCTCTTGAAATGACCCAACACTAACCATTTCCCTTTGGTACAGTGACTCTGTATATTCTATACATCTTCTCTTGATGCTTTCTGCACCATTCAGTAATTTGAACAGAGAATCTTTCATAATGAAAGTCAAGGATTGAATTTTTTCTTCAGTTCCTCCAGCTTGAGAAATACTGAACATGTTCTTCTTTTTGGTTTTCTTATTCAAGATATTTGCACATTTTGTTGTAATAATTGGCTTTATCTTCTTGAGCTTATCTTTGAGATTTTCTGTTCAGCTCTTGGACCTCCTCATTTCTTGCATATGTTTAGCATCTCTATGCTGGAGAGTAAGTTTCAGTGTCTCTTCTGACATCTAGTTTGAACTTCTCCTTCTTTCTTGTCTTCTTATATGAGTTTTTGCTTTCTTCACGTGTGATGTTCTTGATGTCATCCCACAACTCTTCCGGTCTTTGGTCTTTAGTGTTTAATATATCAAATCTCTTCTTCAGATGATGTCTAAATTCAGGTGAGATATATTCAAGGTCATATTTTGGCTCTCGTGGACTTGTTTTTATTTTCTTCAACTTCAGTTTGAATTTGCATATGAATAATTGATGGTTGGTTCCACAGTCTGCCCCTGCCCATTTTTTGACTAATAATATGGTGCTTTTCCATCATCTCTTTCCACAGATGTAGTCAACTTGATTTCTATGTATTGCATCTGGTGAGGTCCATGTGTATAGTTGTCTCTTATACTGTCTAAACAAGTCATTGATTTTGCAGAATTCTATCATGCATTTTCCAGCATCATTTCTATCACCAAGACCATATTTTCCAGGATCCTTCCTCTTTGCTCCCAACCTTGCATTCCAATCACCAGTAATAATCAATACATCTTGATTGCATGTTTGATAAATTTCAGAATGAGGAAGTTGGTAGAATTCTTCTATTTCATCCTCACTGGCTTTAGTGGTTGGTGCAAAAATTTGAATAACAGTGGTATTAATTTGGCTTCCCTATAGGCGCATGGATATTATCCTATCACTTATAGCATTTTACCTCATGACTGATCTTGATATGTCCTTTTCTGACAATGAATGCAACACCATTCCTCTTCAATGTGTCATTCCCGGCATAGTAAACCATGTGGTTTTCAGATTCAAAATAGCCAATACCAGTCCATTTCAGCTCACTAATGCCTAATGCATTCCATATCATTTTTCACAACTTCAAATTTTCCTAGATTCATACTTTGTACATTCCATATTCTGATTTTCAATGGATGTTTACAACTGTTTCTCTTCATTTTGAGTTGTGTCCCATCAGCAAATGAAGGTCCCGTGGGCTTTTCTCTCTCGAGCTTTACTCCAATCATGTTATCCCGATCAACTCTACTTTGAAGAGGCAGCATTTTGAGTGCCTTTCAACCTGAGGGGCTCATTTTCCGGCACTATATCTGACAGTGTTTCTCTGCTATTCATAAGGTTTTCAGTGACTAAATATTCAAAAGTGGTTCATCACTCCTTCTTCCTAGTCTGTCTTTGTCTGGAAGCTCATCTAAAACCTGTCCACCATGGATGACCCTGCTGGTATTTAAAATAGCAGTGGCATAGCTTTTAGAATCACAGCAACTCACAAACCACCACAGTATGACAAACTGACAGACTAGCCATTAGAGAAATGCAAATCAAAATAACAATGAGCTATCATCTCACACCAGAAATAACAGCAAAGATCAAAAAAGTTGTTCTTGTTATGTTCCGTTGAGTTGGTTCTGACCCATAGCAACCCTGTATAGGGTTTTTGAGAAGCGACTGGTGAGCTTGAACCACCAACCTTGCAATTCAAATAGCTTTGTAGTCAGGTGCATTAACTCACAGTGCCACACAAGAATCAAAAAAGTAAAGGACAATAAATGCTGGCAAGGGTACAGAGAGACTGGGACTCTTCTACATTGCTGGTGGGATTGCTTAATGGTCCAACCACACTGGACAAGAATATGGTGCTTCCTAAGAATGTTTGAAATAGAAATACCTTATGATCTACTTTGTATTTATCCACAGGAAATATGAGCCATAAGACGAGTAGATATATACACACCAATGTTCATGGTAGCACTATGATCGATAGCAATAAGATGGAGACAGCCGTAAGTGGCCATCGGTGGGAAAATGGATAGACAAATTTTGGTACATATATACAATGGAATATTAGCTGCCTTGAAGAATAACCAGGAAGCTGCAAGCCACCTCATAACATGGATGAACCTTGAGAACATTATGCTGAGTGAAATTAGTCAGTCATAAAAGGAGAAATACTGCATAGGATCATTATTGTAAAAGCTTAAGAAAAAGTGCCCACACTAAAAGGGAAAAAAATAGAAATTCTTTGCTGGTTATCAGGGTGTATGGGGTGTGAGTGGAGGGAGGGGAAGGTGGAGCACAGCGTAGGAAACAGACACAGGATAGTTTAGGTGCTAGGGTGGGTGTAATACACAAGAACAGTGAGGGGAATGGAAGAACAAGGTAGATGGGAGAATATCCAGGCAAGTTTGCATGGGCTAAGTGGGACAGAGGTAAATAATGATGTATGCTCAACCTTGGAAAAACAGGGCTCCAGGATAGAGGGATTGAGGCATGGTTGGAATTGGTAAAAGAGGGGAAATAATGTTAAGATCCTTGACTGTCTTTTGAATATTAGTTTCCTCTGTCTGCTATTGTAATATAGACACTTGAGAGAGAAATAAAGGAATAATCAGAAACATCACCATAGAAAGCTTGTAAGTCCATCTTCAGCCTTTAACTGATTGGAATATCTAAAATGGGTTAGAACTTCCCCAATGAAGGATTCTTCCTGTAGAGCCTTTGCATTGCAGAATACCATAGGTGGAATCCTGATCCCCATCTAGAATCTTCTGAGGTGGGAAATTTCCACTTGAAAGGACAAGCAGATCAGCCTGGAGCAGCTACTATAAGAACAGAAGATAGTTCTTGAAAGGAAGGCCAGCAGGAAAAATAAAAAATAATACCATCAGTCTGATTGAATACTACAAGAACAAGCAAGTTGTTTGCCCAGGAACCATCAAGGCAAGTGGTTGGGTACCATCAGGGAAAGCCCCCTTCTAAGCCTGAGACTCAAGGGGAATACATAAGCAGGCATGTGGTCTTTCTTGCTGGTGACCATGTTGGTCTACCAATAAGGCGAAGTGGGGGAAAAACAGCAATGAAATTGTGAGCTAAGTCCAACCACCTTCAATAGACTATTGTCAACCTACATTGAGACCTTGTTGGCCAGCAATATGGTGAGACTTGGGGACTCCTGGGACCAGGGACAGGAGCATGGCCACAGAGGACTAGAGCAGAGAGTCAAGCATCCAGATGATATGATGTGAGGGGAGAAGCACAAGAACACCTATATTTGCAGATAGCACCCACTTGATATGGATTCAATAGCTGGATGATCAGAACTCTACTAGAGGATGAAAGAAGAGGAAAAAAAGAATAATCCACTATAAGTTGATGAACTTGACCTATACTTATGGATGTAGTAGTTCAAAAGAGGGAACAAATCTTGACAGCAAGGATCATCCCCACCCCCTTGGTACACAGAGTTGACAGGGATGGGCAACTTAGACATCGGCTACCCAAAATGGGGGCACTACAAAGGTATGAAGTAACTAGCTTATAAGCTTTCAAGAGGGAGCCTTGTTCCAGATGATGTGGAGGAATGTAGAATCTTCTCTGAGTGGTTTCCAACTTGTCTGGATAGGACTGGTAAAATGAGGTGGGTATGAGACTCTTGTGGTTCAACAGTTAATAATTGCTATTAGGACTGACTGTGGGAGTTGCAAACGTAAAGGTAGACATTTGGTAACATAGGATGGGAGTGGTTGATTTTACAGTCCAGGAACCCAGGATTCTGGGACCAACAAGGGAGAAGAGTGGAGTGTGGGACCCTATCCAGAGAAGCAGTGATGCCAGAGATAGAGGCAGAGACGATGACACGGAGAGATGGAGCACCTGGGAACTCTGGACTCAGGGAGGGAGAGGGGCCCTGTGCTGATGCCCGGTAGGTAAGCTTGCAGGGTGTACACTTTGGTTGTTTGAAGATGCATGGAGGAGATTGTAATCATTGCAATGAAACAAAATACAATAGGATGAATGTAAAGCTGATGTTCTCCTATGTAAACTGTCACTCAAGTCACAATAAAAAACTTTAAAAATAAAATACTGAAGAAAGAGAGAGAGAAAAAAAAAGATAATGGCATCCAGATGATATGAAGTGAGGAGAGATGCACAAGAATGCCCAAACTTGCAGATAGCTTCAGTGGCTTGATGATCAGAACTTTGACTAGAGAAAAATAAAGAAATCTGATAAAGGAAACAAGTGTAAATTTCAACAATATTATAAACTTGACCTGCATTTATGTAGTAGCTCAAAATACCAACTAAGAGACAAGGATCCAACTTATCCCCTGAGTACAGAGGAGATCGTAATCATTGCAATGAAACAAAATATGATAGGATGAGTGCAAAGTTGACGTTCTTCCATGTAAACTAGCACTCAATTTACAATAAAACTTTAAAAAGAAAGATAATAGAATTTTTACATGAATTTCTGAGTCCGCATCATGTAGCTATCTTCATTTCATATATACATGAATATATATGACTTTCTCTGTCTTATAATCTCCAATTGAAGAATAGCAAAAATTTATTACCAACCTTGAAGCTTTTGTAGTTATATATCCACTATTTTATAAGTTAATGAAGTCTCTGTTCTCTGACTTGAAAGCACTACAGCAAATGCCTTTTATGAAAGTTTCCCTTGAGGCAAATGCCGTACTATTATAATCATACTTAGCTAAACTTCTGGATAAATCAGGAAGCAAAATTATCTCTTAAGTGACAGGATACAGAATTAGACAGTACCTAGTTACAGAAATAATTAACTTCCATTTTCTGGAAAAGGATTTTAAAAGGCACTGGATGCACAAGTGTTCACTGCTATTACAGAAACTAGAAAGAAGACCAAACATGCTATTCCAGAAACGGGAAGAACTATAGAGAGAAAGAAGAAGAGAGGAAGCTAGAACTCTCTGAAAATCATGATTATTATTATATCTAACTATGGTGAGGGAATCCTGGTTTGACACCATAGGATAAGCACCAGACTGAAAGGTTGGTTTTAACCTCAATGTTCGTAGCTCAAACTCACCAGCCTCTCCTCAGATACTCTATGTGGAATTGGTATGAGTCTGAATCAACTCAGTAGCGCTAACACCAACGATTACGATAGCTCAATATCAATGATTACTGGTTTTTTTTTTTTGCTTTCCCATTTTAATAAGACTTTCTCTTTGACCAACTCAAACTTGAAAATGTACAGTGAATGTGGTTCCAGAAAATGTGCTTTCCAATATATTAAGTTAATAAAATACATCTCAGCATATCGGTTAATTAATAATTAATGATGAATAAAATTCACCACTATCATTAACCTATAAGAAAATCAGCAAGATAAAACTAATCATTTCCCATCTGTTTTGTAGACACACTCATGGTATGCTATTTACAAAAGGAACTTCTCTACTTACATAACAGTGCAGAAAACTGGAAAGGGAAATTCTACTTATTGAACACAACAATGTATAAACATAATTAACTGGGCAAAAAAAATTCACACATATTGTCTCTTTAAAACATTCCATAAAACTTATGCAGCTGATTATTGTTTTCCCCATATTAGACATGGGAAAACCATGGTGCACAATATTCTCTATCAATTTTATTGTAGGGTAATACATTGAAATTGATATTATATGTGGCAATGCATGGCAAGATTTTTTTTAAAAATAAAATTTATGGCAAAAGCTATATAAAATCCTCTTTACCACAAATATAATAATAGCAATAAAATTTTTGTAACCTAGCCCATTATGTAATTCAATTATCTTATATAGCACCCTTAACACTTTACCTGCCTTCCTCTATGTCAGCCAGTCACTTGGAGCATAACAAAATGCAATACTGCCAAGAACTTCTCTTTGAGCAAGTTAAACTAAGCCTATAAGAGATCCCTGATGAACTATTAGTAATGGTGGAGATTGCTATTCATTAAAGTAAATATCAGATATGATCTAGCTATATTGGAAATGCAAGCATAATTTGCTATTATTAAAAGAAACTGTTTTCTGATATTATCTAGTAAATTGTTCAAAGAGACCCTTTGTCCTTTAATGATGCATCAGGATGGAAAACGTAGTCATAAAATTTCATGGCTGAGTTCTACAAAACTGTTTTGCCTAATAGAGTATTGACTGAAGCAAGTAAAAATATGGAGAAACAATTTGGAATATTCCCAGGACATCTGAAAATCTAAGTAGCATTACATTAAAGATTTTAGCAAAACACGCAGGCAATTCTCTTGAGTTTCTGTCACTTCATTTCAAGCTGTTCCTAGGGAATGAAATTGCTACCATAAGATAAGTGATGAAAAGTTCCTAATAATAGAAGTTCTTTTGGGTTAAAGAGTTAAGGGAGTATCGAATGACTTTGAGGCAAGATTATTAGTCTTTTATGTTTTCTTTGTTCAGTTTTGTTTTCCCTGAAACTCACAGATTAAATTATGAAGTTTACATTTAGGATTCTGGTTTTCTCTTGTGACATACACCTATTCTTGTTGAGAATGTACTTTCACAATGCTAATTAATCTCACATGTAAAATGGACTATCAAAGTCAACTATATGAGATGATACAAGTCAAAAAAAGTATTCCTACAAATCATAAAAGCTTTTATTCAGCAAAAATGTGAAGCTACTGTTTCATGATATATCCTTCATCTATGTCTATACATCACTGGAAGTGGTGCTTCCATTTTCTAATCAGTCCCCTAAGAATTCTTCATTTGTTGATTGATATCACATTAAATTGGCAGTTTTGATATACTTCGGGGACTCAAATCAGGTTACATTTAAATGTTCTTTGAGTTTTTGAAGCAAAAAGAAACCTTCAGGGGGAAGATTAGGGCTATTGGGTAGATGAAGTGAGATTCCCTACCAAAATTCTCCTAGAAGAGACCTACCAAACCTTCAACATTGAACAAGTGCATTGTCATGATGGAAAACAATTCCTCTGGGCAACATTTTTTCACCAATGAATCTTCAATTTTCTTTTAAAATTTGTTCATAATAAGTCCCTGTGATCATCCTGTGTCTTTTGAGAACATCTATCAAGATTATACTTATGAAGCTCCATAGAGCAGTAACCATAACCTTCTGAGCTGATTTATCAGCCTTGAATTTTGTTTTTTTTTTAAGGTTTTTATTGTGGATAGAGTGAAAGTTTATAGGGTAGATCATCAGTTTTACATTTAAAAAATCATACAACTTGTTTCATTACAATGATTATAATCTGTAC
>NW_006408714.1:2244412-2246467 GCF_000296735.1 Chrysochloris asiatica
GAGTTCTGATTATCAAACCATTGAAGCTAGGTCAAATGGGTATTGTCTACAAGTTTGGGTGTTCTTGTGCATCTCCCCTCACTTCATATCAACTGGATGCTTCACTGTTAGCTCTAACTCTCTGTGGCTATGTCCTTATCCATGGGCTCAGATGTCCCCAGGTCTCACCACACTTCAGACCAACCAGATCTTCCTCTTCTCTTTCTCATCTCCAGGTCAATGGGAGTCAATGGACTGTGGTTAAACTCAGCCCATTTCTTCATTGCTGTCTTTCACCCTCTTCCACTCACCAGTAGATCAATATGGTCGCCAACACGCTTACATGCCTGTTCATGTGTTCCCTTTGAATTTCAGTCTTAGAAGGTAATTTTTCCTGAAGGAACTTGATTGTTTGCCTTTATGGCTTCCTGGTGAACAGTTTGCTTATTGTAGTAACCAGTCATGCTGACATTTTTATTTGGGGTTTTTCCTGATGATCTTTCTTCGAAGATGTATCTTCTGTTGCTCTAGCTGTTCCAGGCTGGTCTTCTTGTCCTTGTTAGTGGGAATGTCCCATCCCAGAAGGTTCTGGATGGGACTCAGGATTCCACCTAAGGTCCTATACTCTGCAAAGTCTTTTGTAAGAGGCCTATTTCACTGGCCTTGAATTTTGCTGACTCACCAAATCCCCTCAGAAGCCACTGTGTTGATTGAACTTTTTTTTTTAAGGCAACCTAATGAGAATAGGTAGTCTTGGTTTGATGTTGTGGATAAGTATTGGACTCTTAATTGCAATTTCAGTGGTTCAAACCCACCATCCACTCTTTGGAAACCCTATTCAGAGTCACTATAAGACTGAATCAACTTGAGGGCACTAACAGCTACAAGGAGACTAAGACAAGTGTATTACTGAGAGCATTTGTCTTTAATCATCACTGATCACAGAGACATGTCTACACAATTTTGTTTGTAATAAACCCATTTAAATATGAATGTGAACACTATTAGCAATATTTTGACTTACCCTTGTATGAAAGATCAATTGATCTATAATGTGTTACATAATTTTGCTTTGTAGGTAATAAATGGCCACCGTTGTTATCTAATTTGAATACCTTTAAAAATAATTTAGTATATTACTCTAGGGCTTTTGTTTTTCTACTATTAGACTCACAAAATCTTAAACTGTAGCAGAAATCCAAGGTAGGATATAATATGAAAGAAGATCTAATTTGCTGTTTCTCTGTGCTCTCCTAATCTATAGTTCATAAGTATAAAACCCAAAACTGATTGCCATTGAGTCTATCCCAACCCATAGTGACCCCGTAGGACAGAGCTTCTCAGAGTTTCTGAGACTAAATCATTAAAGGAGAAGACAGCTGCCTCTGTCTTCTGCAGAGCACCTGGTAGGTTTGATCCAAGATCCTGCAGTTAACAGTTTGATGTTTAACCCATGCACCAGCTTGATGTTTAAACAATGGCACCAGGACTGCTTTGATAACTATTGTTGTTGTTGTTAAGTGCTATTGCATCTGTTCCAACTCATAGCAACTTTGTATAGGGTTTCAGAGAAGCAGTTGGTGGGTTTGAAGTGCCAATCTTGTGGTTCACAGTCCAGTACTTATCCTATAGTGCCACACCAGGAGTTCTTGATAACTATACTGTGGTGTTTTGAATCATGATGTTTTAGAGCTGTTATTGTTGTAAGTTCCAACCTACATCAATCTTATGTACAACAGAATGAAATACCACCAGGGCCTGCACCATCTTCACAATTACTGCTACAATTGGGTCCATTGCAGCTTCTACTGTGCCAATCTACTTCACTGGGAACACACTCTTTTTCACTGACCCTTCACTTTCCACACACAAAAAAAATCCTTTTCCAGGGACTGATCTCTCCTGATGATATATCCAATATATGAGAAATGAAGTCTGGCCATCATGTTTCTAAGGAGACTTCTGGTTGTCTTTCCTCCAAAACAGATCTGTTTGTTCTTATGGCAGTCCATGGTACCTTTAATACCTTTCTTCAGAAAACACCATAACTCAAATGCATCAATTCTTCTACAGTCT
>NW_006408714.1:2247287-2247811 GCF_000296735.1 Chrysochloris asiatica
CTGAAGAATATTGAAAGTACCGTGGACTGGAGAAGAGCAAATGAATCTGTCTTGGAAGGACAGCTAGAATGCTCCTTAGAAGTGAGGATGGTGAGCCTTTGTTTCATATATTTTGCATATGTTATCAGAAGGAATCAGTCCTTAAAAAAGGACATCTTGCTTGGTAAAATGGATAACCAGCAAAAAGGAAGCAGTGCCCCAATTATATGTATTGACCCAGTGGTTGCAATAATGGCTCAAACATAAAACATTACAGAACTCAGCATGTTTCATTCTGCTGTGTATACAGTCACTGTGAGTTATAGCCAACATGGCAGTACCTAACAACAACAATCATTATACCATAAGATTGTATATAGTGTTTATCATGGTTTTTGTAACAGTTGTTTCATGGATATCTTCTAATATTTAAAGTGGTAACCTGAATGTTTCAATTTTCATTCCCAAAATTATTCAGCCTTTGGAGATTGTTGTTTCCTTTACTATAAATTTCGTGAAACTTACTCTCACATGGTGTCAGAAAT
>NW_006408714.1:2251061-2258502 GCF_000296735.1 Chrysochloris asiatica
CAGCAGTTCAGTGGGAGAAAGATGAGATTTTCTGATCCCATAAAGATTTACATCCTTAGAAAACCTATACAAGGTCACTATGGGTGGGAATTGATGCCATCGCACATAACCAGCACCACCACCACCATATTGCTCGAGGGCCTGACGTTCCCACCTTTAAATCTTCCTCATCTTTCTGCTGTGGAGTTTCTGACTTCCGGAACCCTAGACCCAGTGCTTACCATCATACGACGCCACTGAGCTCTCGTGTATGGAATTGTTGATGTTCTTGTTAAGTGCGGTAGAGTTGGTTCTACTCAAAGCCACACTATATAGTGTTCCCGAGGAGAAGGCTGGTAAGTTTGAACCGCTGACCTTGTGATTCACACCACCTTGTGTTCTAATGCTTATCCTACAGCGCCACACCAGGACTCTGATATATATGAACGTTAAGTGCCCTCGAGTCAGTTCTGATTCATAATGACCAGGTAGTGTTTTCAAGGAGCAGCTGGTGAGTTTGAACCACTGACCATTAAGGTCCAAAACTACCTTGCTGTCCAGTGCTTATTCTACAGTGCTACACTAGGACTCCATATATCGAATGTTGTTGCTGTTGCTATGTGCCATCTAGTCTGGTCTGACTCATAGCGACCCTCTATAGGATTTCAGAGCAACAGCTGGTGAATTTGAACTGCTGACCATGCTGTTCAAACCTACCTAGCGGTCCAGTGCATTAGCACACAGCTCCACATCAGGATTCCATATGTAGAATGTTATTAAGAGCCATCGAGTCAGCTGCAACCATAGCGACCCTGTATAGGGTTTCCAAGGAGCAACTGGTGAGTTTGAACCACCAGCCTTACTGTTCAAACAGACTTTACAGTCCAGTGCATTAACCCACAGTGCCACACCAGGACTCCAGAAGTTTATTAAAACATACTTGTCAAATACAATATATAATTATAAGAAAATAAACTATAATGAAATACTTTGAGTATTAAAAGGGAAAAAAAAAGATTTGAAAACCTTAGAGTACCACATACTAAGTAAGTAAGGAAAAGGAAACAAATCTTAATGAAAGGATACAGGAGTAAAGATTAAGTGAATGCCTTCCCCAATCTTCTGGCAAATTGTCTCAAACTAAATAAGGTTTGCAACAACTACAACAGAAGAGATCATTTAAGCTCAAAGAAAAATCACAGATTCACACACAATCAAGATGAGAATGACCTCTGAGGCCATGTAATCCAGTCTTAACTGTTGCAACAGTATGCTCCACTTTGCTTCACAGTATTTTTGCTCATCTGTTTTTTAAATGTCAGATAATAACAGTAGGGAAGCTAAACTGGCCACGGTAGGGCACAATCAGCAACTAGTGCTCAGCTTCACCAGATTTTGCTCTGTAAAGAATTCTTAGAAATTTTTTGCATAAGGAAGTACATTACTAAGGAGTCAGTGAAAGATGCTGTTCACATAAATACCCAGTTATCTTCATAATAAAAGGGAGCAAAGTGTTTATCTAGATTTTTAGGAAATGTTGGGATATTTACTAAGAATAAAACATTTACATTTGACAAATTGAATTTAGACAGACAGACTGCAGACATCTTCGTAACTTCTAGTGGTTCTTGTCAAATCTTAATAAAGACTGGTTTCCAAGTCCTGATAAAAGGTGAAGTCCATACCATCATTGAATGTGTCTTTAGGCCAAAGACTTCTAAAAATGACCCTTGTTATTATACTACAAGGTTGTCTAGCTACCATAGTGTCTTTGTGGAATTTCGCTTGAATTTGCATACAAGACATTATAAGTTGGTACTACATCTTCTATTACCCTAATATGGATGATGGAATTAGCATGAATTTTGAAGTAAACTTAATTCTCAAGTCCTTCATTTCATGCCTATTAACCTCAGTAACCCACACCTCTAAGAAATGAATAATTTTTATTAGTTTAGGATGTGACAGCTTAGTTATAAGTAGCAGAATGTGGTTGTTAGTTGCCATCAGGTTGATTCTGCTAACAGGAATCCAGCAATTTTTTTTTTTTTTTTTTCTTTACTAGAATTCTTAGAGCACTAGAGTTTATCACCTTTTTTGTTTCTTAACAATCACAAGATGGCTACAAGAACTCCAGGTTTTACAGCAAGATTCAAGGCAACAACTATCTCTTTTCCCCTTTATCAGGAAATCAAAACTATTTCAGGATCCCAACTCATTCTTGCTAACAGATTTGTACTGAAATATCATTGTTCAGAACTTGGTTTTATGGCCAACGCTAGCTACAAAAGAGATTGCAAAATCAGAGAATATAAATACTAAAATTGGCTCACAACATTCATAACTAATCTTATCTAGAGAGTACGCTGGAGAAGAAGTGATATTGTGTAGCTTCCTAACTATATAAGGTCACAATGATACTTTAGAAATTTGTAAGTATTTGTAAGTATCATAATGATTATAGGAAAACTTGGTATTATCCTGTAGGTTCCAACTCATAGCGAGCCTCTAGGAGAGAGTAAAGCTTCCCCATAGGGTTTCCAAGAATGTAAATTATTTTAGAAGCAGGCTGCTATAGAGTGTTGGATTTTACCCAGTAAGAAATTTAAGCACGTGCTTAGTGTATCAACAAAAAAGGGATACCACTTGTCCACAACAAAGACCCATAAATGCCAAGAAGACAGAGCACTTGGAAAAGTGAGTGCTACAGTGGAAGGGAAGTGACAGGGCATTAAATGAAATTGACATCAGTTGTAGTGTGTGCTAATGTACTTGCTGGATATAAAGTTCATGCAAGGTCGCAAGAACACCCCCACACAAGGTAATTTAAGCTATGAATCCCCTTCTACTTCAACACCTTCATCAGCATTGGTCTTCTATAGTCCTCTGTCATGTATTTGAAACTCCTTATCTTGTCACAGTCTAAACAAGGTTTGGAGGTAAGTTACTGTATGACTTGCTACATTTGTTCAAGTACATCTCACTCCAACTAAGCAGTTTCTGGACAAGGATAAATCATATGCATAGATAACAAAGCTCTGATCCATTTTGAGAAACTCCCTTGTACATCTAAATCTGCTGATCTAGTATCTCCAATAAGGAGGGCTATGCTCTTTGCCATGTAACAAACAAGGATACGCTCTTGCACACATTCTTGCAAACAGCCAATAGGATCCAGTTCCATATGATATGCATAAGTGAGGTAACTCGAATAAGTAAACCTTTGCAATGAATTTGATCATGTTACTTTTTAACTGCATAACACTTTTGTATAGTTATGTCCTCATTTTTACAAACAATATTTAGAATTATAAAATATGTTTGGCATAAAAATAGATGAAATCTACCATACATTTCATGTTGTACTAACATAGCTAGTGTCCCAAAGTATTGGAACTATTAACACTTACCTGGTGTGGTGCTGTGGGATAAAGCACTGGACTGCAAGGGTGATTTGAACTACAAGATCAGTAGTTCAAGTTCCAAGTGCTCCTTGGAAACCCTAGATAGTGTCACTATGAGTCAGAATAAACTCAATGGCACTTAACAACATCAACAACAATCTAACATTAAAAGTTTTAATTTATATGTAGAGTGAGTTTCATATTTTTACTGTCTGTTGTGTGGAATTGAATGCTTGATATAACTCTATATATGCTAATAAGTAAAGTCATTACATACTGTAAGAGGATCCAAAATTCAATATCTGTTTATTTTGCAAAATATATTTCTGTTTTGTAATTTTTGTAAATTCATCTCCCAAGAAAGCAACAATGGTTGTTTATTGGAAAATACATTATATATATATTTCAAAATATTTATAGATCTCTGCATAAGGAAATTGAATAATTCCTTGAGGAAATAAATTAAATGAATATTTACATAGAAAAAGTGGCAAAATGGTATTTTATTTTCCATTTTCCTTTGGGTTGACTTTCTTTTAAGAAATTGATTGATATTCTTATGATTCACAAAACAAACTTACTTGTTGGGAAGGTTGTAATTGTTACATAAATTATGCATGTATCTCTAGATATTTTTGTAGAATTGAAACATTCTACAAAAAACAAAACATACATTTAGAACTTTTATATATGGCAACAATGATATTTTCCTTTGCATTTTGTACCAATGGGGTACTACACTACCTTGCATATTATTCTCTCTTGTTGACAACATAAGAGTGTGTCAGCAGCACTATATTATAATCACATTACTTATGCTATATCTGGTCCTATCCTGTGCATCTTCAGATTGAACACACCTTTATATTTGTACTATGCTCTTTGCAATCACTCTTGATATCAGTTATTATCAATAGTCCAATGAACTGTAAAAATGCAGCATCAAAGGATGGAAAATGAATGTGCAAGTTAAAATGTGTTATTTAAAACACACACACACACAAATCACAATGAAGATCTATGAGGAGTTTAACAACAAAGAGCAAATGAAAGGAATTATTTCTTCTGACTGCCTTGTAAACAATATTTCTTTCGACTATTACAAACTTGTTGAATAAAATTTCAAGTTACAAATCATTTTTTAGCTTACTAATTTTAAAATATAATTTTTTATCTTGCTATCCAAATTAAATGCATTTTTTAAGAATCATATTTGCTTGAGATATTTTATTTTCAGTTATTAAAATTTATATGCTATTATAGATCCAAATTTAAAAGTGACATGCTTTTATATTGATAAAATGAAATGACAATAACTAAGTAGAGCTCAAACATGAAAGCTCACAGAGAAGATAAAAAGAAAAGTATTTGTGAAAACCTTAAGACAATTCCAAAATTAACTTCACTTCTAAAATATAAAGAATCAAAAAGACTTCTTCAGTTAAATGCTCGATTCTAAAGAGTACAAATTTGTGTACTAGTGTGTGTGAGAGAGAGCACTGTGTTGTATGTGTTGCATGTCGTTTAATAACAATACGGATATAATTTGTTCCAAATTCTGCATTTATTCCTTTGTGTGGCAGAAAATAATAGTAATGAATAGAAAGTAAAATTATTTTAGAATCTGAAATGATCACATCTACAGACCTCATAAACAATAGAAATATGGGTTTTGTTTTTCTTCTAATGATGTAAATAATTGTATCCAAACAGTTCTAAGTGAATTCAAAAGAGGCATTGTTCCAGTAACTGACCTTCTCTAACCTTAGAAGCAGGAAAAAGGGCCAAATTCAGCATCACCTTAGAGCAGAGTTCAGACATGGCCTTCTCCAGGCTCTAAATTTCTGACATCAGCCTTCCCTCCCACAACACTCTCTCCTTCTTTGCTGCATTCAGTAATTCATTGTAATGACCACATACTCACAAACCTACTGCCAATTATGAGGCTAATTAGGGGAATTAACATGTTAGAATTCAAGATCAGGAATACTCAAGAATGGTCTTGGGTCAGGACAGCTTCTTTTCAGTCATGCCCACAGGCAAGCCTCTTTTTTGGTCCCTGCTTCCCAGCAACATGGCCCCTTAGCCTCTGGCCTGCTTGAGCAATAATACAAAACTCTAAACTCTGCTGATAAATGCCTAAATGGCAGGTCATTCTGCCATAAGCTGCAGCCTGAAGGTGCCTGACTCTAGCTCCACAGGTCAAGAAATAAATCTCCCTTAATTGAGTGCCTGGAGGCATTCCACATGTGAGCTTTTTGCCTAAGGCATTCAGCTTTACTTGCTCCATGGACAGGGAAACCTGCCGCTCTCTCAAGTGTTCTGACTTCTGGTTCTGCTGCAGCCACTCCTCAGTCATGCCTCTGTCACTCCTCTTGTGACACAGCTCAGTTTCCTGTGTCAAGAAGGGTCAATGCACAAAGTTCTGGGAATTCAAATGATGTACTTCACTCCTGACTCCTCTTCAATTCACTCACAATTGAATCATATAACCTGCCAGCATATGCTCTTCATTTCCTTCTCATCTCAGACTCATTAGGAAAGGAGGTACTACATCCAATCCTCACAGTTCCTTTCAGTCATTTGGTGGGAGCTCCACAGACGATGGCTAGAAAAGATACAGAATAATTCACTGCATTGCAATGATTGTCAACATCACAGTGAACTATTTGAAAATTTATGTTGAAAATTTCTAGATGGTAAGCAAGCAAGTTTCTGTAGTCAGAATATATTTATATGCTGCTAAGGATGGAAATTTGAGTCCTGGTGTGGCATTGTTGGCTAATGCGTCAGACTGCAAAGTCGTTTGAACTGCAAGGTCAGTGGTTCAAGCTCACCAGCTGCTCCTTGGAAACCCTATACATGGTTGCTATGGGTTGGAATCGACTTGATGGTACTTAACAACAACAACAACAAGGATGGAAATTATAGGAGGGAGTGGCTAGTGTATTCTCCATCAGTTGGCAATCTATTTCATTTTGTTTGCTAACAATTTGGTCCTAAATCATTTAACTCTTGATGTGCTATGGATGTATTCAGTGATTGGCCCAACTTGAATGTAATTGATAAACATGAAAACAGTTAAATAATCAGAGAATTTTCATTTTCATATCTAAATGAAGACATAGTTTTGGCTTAACTGATGAACTATAATACTACTTAGTGAAGAACGCCAGTATTGGAAAGCTGTTTTGCAGTACACTGATGCAGTCATTATAATAGTTACTCAACATGGACTATCTTTTTAAGGAAGGAATGAAGTACTTTAGTCTATTAAAACTGAAATATTTAATTTACTTGAACTTGTTTCTCAGTCCAATCTGTCTTTAACAGATCATATAGCAAAATGCTAATCCAGGAAAGAGCAACCCATCTTATATGTCTAAATAAATGTAAAAAATTAATAAACTTAAAATTCAAACAATTTTTAGTGAAATAAGTAAAATATGATATTTAATTTTGTCTGTAGATTCTATTCCTGATATTTCTCATACAGATTAGCTAACCCTGTTTTAAGACACGTATCTCCAACAAATGGAAACCTGTCAAGAAATGTATCACATTTACTATCTCAAAAAGTCATACTGGTGAAGAAATTGCAAATCTAGTATTTTACTATTTATTTGAAGTTTGAAAAATAGACTTTTCTAAGTGCAGAGGCTAGTTTTATGACAATGGTGACAAAATGTCAGGATATTATTATAAAGACATACAGCCAAAAGTTTTAAAGCATAATGAATTTACCATTTTCATTCCATTTGCTAAACATTCACTTAACCTTGTAGGATGTAGTAGTACATGTCCAGAAACTGGTTTTTCTTTGTTTGTTTGTTTTTTAATTTTCTACTCTACACAGCTCTAACAGATTACAAACTGAGCTGCTAACTGCAGGGTCAGTAGTTCAAATCTACCATCCGCTCCATAGGAGAAGAATTAGACTTTCTGCTCCCATAAAGATTTATAGTATTGGAAACACTATACATGGTTTCTATGAATTGAACCTGATTTGGTGGCACACAACTACCACCACCACACATTATATCGGGAGAAAGATGAGG
>NW_006408714.1:2259852-2261102 GCF_000296735.1 Chrysochloris asiatica
TAATAAGTGTAATAATTAGAATACTAATTACTATAATTTGTTGTTGTCAAGTGCCATAGAGTTGGTTCTGACTCATAGCTACCTTGTACAGGGTTTCTGAGGTTGTAAACTTCCGAGGCAGCAGAAATCCTTTTCTTTCTCCGAAGAGCAGCTGGTGAGCTGAAACCAGTGGCTCCATGGTTCACAGTCAAGTGCTTATCCTACAGAGTCACTATGCTCCAGTTATTATAATAAATGATAATAATTAGCATTTATTAAGAAACAAGCATCAAAATTGAAGCTGTGTAAAGCAAAATTGGTGAACATCAATTTTTCATTGTGGAAAGCCCACAGATTTTTACATTGATTGTTGAAACAAGAAGTTAACTTGCTCATGTCCTTTTCTGTAGAATATATGTAACATTCTTTTTTGTTGGAATAGTGTTTACTATTAGATGACTCCAGCCATTTCCTACCACAGCACTCTCTATTCAGGGGAGTTTGATAATTCTTTACAATGGCCATTCAGAACTCAGGCACCAGACTCATAGTTATGGGTTTTATTAAGGTGTTGCTGTTGCTATAAAGTGTTATCAAGTAAGTTCTGACTCATAGTGACCCTATATAGGGTTTCCAAGGAGCGGCTGGTGAGTTTGAACCATCGACCTTGAGGTTTAAACTGACTTTGTGGTCCATTGCATTATTCTGCATCACAGGTTACAATTCATGACACAGTTCAGTAGGGGCAGCCTCTTCTGCTCTGCCCTTAAGCAGGCCACTGACTCGTATCCACTTGTTCTAGTTTCTGCAATGTTACAAAGTTGTTAAATTGTTAATTCAGCCTGAAGGTACTTGTCTCTGGCTCTGTGAGTCAGAAAACCTAGTTTTCCCAATGAAATGCCTGGAGATACCGCACTCTGCAAGCAAGCTTCATGTCATGCCCTAAGTCACTGAGCTTGGTTTGTTAGTAGGTTGAGATGCCTACTGCTCAGTCTCCTGCTCTAATTCTTGATTTTGCTGCTTCTCTTCCTCTGCCATTTCTTTGATATCACAGCTTTTTGCCCCTGTGTTAAGAAGGTTCAATGCACAGAGATTTGGGGGTCCAAAGGATGCACTCCACCTCTGTCTCTTTATATTTTATATTATTGAGAACACCATCCTTCTTACTTCTGAGTTAGCTCATTTTATACCTACATTAGAATTTCAAATTTTTATAATCATAATCAACTCTGTTAACATCTTACCCCACCTCATTATCTAGACTATGGGTT
>NW_006408714.1:2263082-2264435 GCF_000296735.1 Chrysochloris asiatica
TCTTTGGGTGCTAGAAATCTTCAAGTAAATATCTTAGAAGAAAATAATATCACCAAGTTACTCACTGCAACATTATATGAAAAAAACACAAACAGAGGGTCATAAGTGAGGTTCCTTATAATTTAAGTAAATCATAAATTAGGGACTATCTGCAATTGTTTATATGTCTTAATCTACTGTCATTATGAGTTGGGACTGATTCCATGGCACATAACAGCAACAACTATATTATATTCTACTTAAGGTTGTGAACTATATTGAATTTCTATATTGAATTTGTTTATTTTTCATTTAGAATAATGGCGACCTAAGCACTATTTTTTCAATTAGAGCTTTTGTATTCTTTCATTTATTTCTCTTTCTTGTTTTTCAACCTATAAGAAGATAATGGTCTACTACTTATCAGTATTTGTCATTAAATTCATAAATAAAAGGCAAGTATTGTTAGGCTAACCACCATGGATATTCTTGTGTCAATTAAAATTTCAGATTATCAATATTATTGCTAATTATTCAAATAAACAATTTAAAAATAGCAATTATCTTAAGATCCAGCAAAACTTTTACTTAAATCTCTAAACAAAGTAACCTTTCTTTTGGTTTTGGTTTTTTTTAATTAGATGCTCCAAAATTATACACTATTTTTACACAAATAACGCATGGGTCCTCCACTTATTTGCGTATCCACTCTCCACCCTCCCCCATGAGGTTTTCCTAAACTTCGTATAACAATCATTTTTTACATCTTGTTGTAAAAATTAACACAGTGTTCTCATAAAACTACCTCCTGGTGCTGGAGAGCAGATTTGCAAACAATTGTAGAATGAGTGCATTATTGTATGCAGTATGTACTTGATTGTTATGAAGAAAGGTTCACTCTATACTATGTTTTTATGAAGACAAGTTCAATGTGCAAGGATCTTGCCGTCCAAAGAATGCACTCCACTCCTAGCTCTTTTTATTTTATGGTATTGAGATTGTCACCCCTCTTACTTCTGAAAGTGGGGTGCTGTGGGATGATGTGCTGTGGAATAATGCAGTGGACCACAATGTCATTTGAATGGCAAGGTCAACAGGTCAAACTCACCAGCCACTCCTCAGAAACCCTATACAGGGTCACTATGAGTCGGTACTGACTCAAGGGTAATTAACAATAATAATTGGCCTCTGATTCCCATCTTAGAAACCGGTTTCTCTTGTGCATTTTATCTGGTCCTTAAAAAAATCATAATCTTTTGTGATATAAATGGTGAGTAAATAATTACAAATAAAAAGTGATATTGGATAAGATGACTAAAAACTATAAACAAAACAAACCAAACACTGTGCAATCAAGTTAACTGCAAACCCTTA
>NW_006408714.1:2264685-2286600 GCF_000296735.1 Chrysochloris asiatica
AAATAATAGTCAAACTTCAATCAAGTTTAGAGAATGGGAAGTATTTATGAAAAGTTAGCAAAATACAATCAATCATTAATATAATAAATACCTAATAGCCACTGTTCTTCTGACAATTCTGTGTTCTATATGCTATATCAATACCTGAGAGACTTTGGCCTCTCATCAGAAAATTAATGAAAATGTTTAGAAAACTTCAAAAGATTCATTCTTTCATGATCTGTGAAAGTCAAGATAAGCTACGAGTCATGAATCTTTCTTTATGGAATGTCTGAAAGAGTTATTGTTGTTAGGCGGCATCAAGTCTGTTGTGATTCAGTGACCCTGTGTAGAACAGAGCTAAACACTGTCCAGACCTCCCATTCCTCAGCACAATCCTTGCTCGATTAGAGCCTACTGTGGAAGTCATTGTATCAATATAGCTCATTAACGGTTTATTCTTTTTTGCTGACTCTTTACTAAGTGTGATGTCCTTCTCCAGGGATTGGTCCCTCCAGATAACATCATTCAAAATAAATGATGTTGCTGGGGAGGGCTACAGGAGATCAGAAAGTCATTTTGTAAATTTACTGCTAGTTTACAATAGCAAAAAGTTTTATTAGAGAATAAGAGTACCTACAGGGGAGACATGATATTACTGGGCTGGGCTACAGAAGACCAGAAAGTAATGAAAAATAGTATTAATGAGTTTTACTAAAGCATGGAAATACCTGCAGGGCAGACATGCCATAGATAGCAGTGCCTCTTATAGGGCAGACATGCCATAGAAACCATTATCGGCTTCTGCTCATTGTCTAAGGGGTTTTTATAGTGGGAAGTTAAGTTGCAGAGTCTGTTCCACCAGATACCAACAGAGGGACAGACTGTCAATGTTTGTGCAGTTCCATTTTCATGTAATGTTTCCTTGTTCCCCTTTTCTATGCTGCGTGCGCATCTGGCATTCATGATGGACTCCACCATTTCAAGATGGCTTCCGTTGTCAAGGCATTTGCTCTTCTGTCAGGGTCCTGGTTTGAGAATCAGGTCTGCCCTGGTGGCATCATATTAGGGTTATTTGGTAATGTTTTGCACCTGTACCGAAAACTGGTTAAGGAGGATGTTAATAGGTAGCTTGAGATAACTAGTGTTAATAAAACTCCCTGGGCAGGTGAAACCAAGCAAAGTTCAAGATACACAAAAAATTAGTTTCCCTATCTCGTCTATATACTGCCCCACCTGATGTGGAAATAGTTTATATATTATGTCCATATCCTAGCCCTCCTGATCGTTGTGTTTGGAGGTTTTATTGTTCCAATAATTTTTCCACCAGTAATTTCCTCCTAGGTCCTTACCCTAACAATGCCATAGATAGCACTGCCTCCTTGCACTCACATTGTAAGGGGTTATATGTATGGTGAGAAGATAGGCTGCAGGTGTGATTCCAAAAGGGGAGGACTTTCCTGTTGGTACAGTTCTGTGGTTTTGTGTGCTGTTTCCTTATTCCTCTTTTTTCATGCTGCAAGTGCTTCTGGCATCCAAGATGGAGCCTAAAATTTCAAGATGGATTCATTGAGGAATCATCTGAGATAATAGACATAACTGTCCACAAATGTCTCTTCTGTCAGTATCCTGGATCAAGAACCAGGTCTGCCATGGAAGTGCCACATTGGCATCATCCAGTAATGGTTCACACCTGCATCAAAAACTAGTTACGGGTGATTGAGCAAAAGGGATTTAAATACTACTGTATTTAGATGTTCACAAAAACAATTGGGGAAGAAACTGAATGGAAAAGTAAATATTAAGGGTGAATCAGGGTAGAGGGCCTAGGAGTGGTCCACCCTGAAGGATTTAATTTAAATATTCACCAGAGGTCTAGATTTTGAGCACAAATGCATTCCACATCAGTTTATCTCTCCTAGTTCAAATCTTCTCATTCAAAACACCAATCTACAAATTCTCCATAATATAAAAAAAATGACTCTTAAGTATTTATGCTTATTTGATTATAGATAATATAAAAACTTATTTCAGGTAATTCAATGTATAATAAAGAATAGCAATAAATAATTTTAGCTATTAGTTTTTGCTTTACAGCCATGAAAAATAACTTTTGAAAACAAAAATTAATTCTGAAAACAATGAGAAAGATGCCTTATAATACATTTCTATCCAGAGGATATTTTGCAAGTTTTAAAGGAATATGTCTCAGTTGCTTTCTGAGCTGAGAAATGATCTTCTATTCCCTAAACAGATTTAAATAGCTATAAATCCCTCATGTATTTTATAAATTATACAGATTTGTATAGTTAAATGATAATTTAAAAAATGTAAAATGTTTTACACGGAACTTTTAATTAAAGCAGTTATAATATGAACTAAATATATGAAGTTTACTATTCATGGTCTTTTTTTACCTTAGTCTGTAAAATTTAATAGAATTTTTCTTTTTAGTTGTTTGGTACCTGGTTACTTATTAGCAGATTAATGGTGTTGTGGTGTTGTTAGGTGCTATTGAGTTGGTTTAGACTCCTAGGGATCTGCATAGTGTTTCTGAGGAGCAGCCAGTAGCTTTGAATAGCCAATCTTTTGGTTCAAAGTCCAATGCTAATAATACAGCAATGTTAGTTAGTAATGTTGTTGTTGTTAGATGACATCAAGTCAGTAATGACTCATAGAGACCTTATGTACAGCAGAACGAAACACTGCCAGATCCAGGGCCAACCTCAATACTTTGCCACGCTTGAGTCCATCGATGCTGCCACTTGGCCAATCCATCTCGTTGGGCATATTCCTCTTTTTCTCTGACTCTCCACCTTACCAAACATGATATTCTTCTCCAGTGACTGGTCCCTCCTGACAATATATCCAAAGTATAAGAGACGAAGTTTGGCCATCTTGGCCTTCAAGGAGCACTCTGGCTACACTTCTTCCAAAACAGATCTATTGATTCTTTTGGCAACCCATGGCACTTTCAATATTCTCCTACAACACCATAACTCAAAAGCATCAATTCTTCTTCGGTCTTCCTTATTCACTGTCCAGCTTTCACAAGCATATGAGGTTATTGAAAATGCCATGGCTTGGGTCAAGCACACCTTAGTTCTCAAGCTGACATCTTTGTTCTGCAACACTTTAAAAAGATCATGTGCAGCAGATTGCCTAATGCAATATGTCATTGATTTCTTGACTGCTGCTTCTGTGAATGTTGATAGTTGATCTAAGAAGAATGAAGTCCTTGGCAACTTCAATCTTTTCTCCGTCAATAAGAATGTTGTCTATTGGTTCAATGATTAGGATTTCTGTTTTCTTTACATTGAGATGTAATCTATACTGAAGGCTGTGCTCTTTGGTCTTCAACAGTAAATGTTCTAAGTCCTCTTCACTTTCAGCAAGCAAGGTTGTATCATCTGTATATCACACACAGTTAATGAGTCTTTCTCCAATCCTGATGCCACATTTTTCTTCATATAAACCAGCTTCTCGGATTATTTGCTCAGCATGTAGGTTGAATTGTTGTTGTTGTGCTGTGTCGTGGAGTCGGTTCCGACTCATAGCGACCCTACACAGGGTTTCAGAGACTGTAAATCTTTACAGGAGCAGACTGCCTCATATTTCTCCCGTGGAACAACTGGTCATTTCGAACCACTGACCTTGCGGCTCGCAGCCCGATTCATAACCACTACGCTTCCAGAGCTCCTTATAGGTTGAATAAGTATGGTGAAAGAATACAACCCTGTAGCACACCTTTCTTAATTTTAAATCATTCAGTGTTCCCATGTTCTGTTCAAACAACTGCTTCTTGCTCCAGGTACATATTCCTCATAAGTACAATTAAGCGTTCCAGAATACTCATACTTCACAATGTTGTCCATAGCTTGTCATGATCCACACAATCAAAAGCCTTTGCGTAGTCAATAAAGCACAAGTAAACATCTTTCTGATATTCTCTGCATTCAGCCAAGATCCATCGGACATCAGCAATGATATCCCTTGTTCCATGGCCTCTTCTGAATCTGGCTTGAACCTCTGGAAGTTCTCTGTCAATGTATGCTTGCAGCTGTTTTTGTATTACCTTTAGTAAAACTTTACTCACATGGGATATCAAAGAGATTGTTCAATGATTTTCACATTCCATTGGGTCACCTCGCTTTGTAATGGACATAAATATGGATCTCTTCCAATCAGTTAGCCAGATAGTTGTCTTCCAAATTTCTTGGCAGAGATGAATGAGTGCCTCCTATGCTGCCTCACTTTCTTGAAAGATTTCAGTTTTTATGTCAACAATTCCTGTTGCCTTGTTCTTTGCCAATTCCTTCAATGCACCTTGGACTTCTTCCTTCAATATCATTGGCTCTTGCTTATATGGTACCTCTTGAAATGATTGAACATTAGCCATTTCCTTTTGGTACAGTGACTCTGTGTATGCCTTCCATCTTTTCTTGATACTTTCTGCATCATTCATTCAATAATTTGCCCATGGGATCTTTTAATAATGAAAGTCAAGACTTGGAGTTTTTCTTCAGTTCCCCCAGCTTGAGAAATGCTGAACGTGTTCTTCCTTTTTGGTTTTCTGATTCCAGATCTTTGCACATTTTGTTGTAATATTTGGCTTTATTATCTCGAGCTAATCATTGAAATTTTCTGGTCAGCTCTTGGACTTCCTCATTTCTTCCATTTGCTTTAGCATCTCTACGTTCGAGAGCAAGTTTCAGTGTCTTTCTGTCACCCATTTTGACCTTTTCTATCTTTCTTATCTTCTTAATGACTTTTTGCTTTCTTCATTTGTTATGTTCTTGATATCATCCCACAACTCTTCTGGTCTTCGGTCTTTAATGTTTAATGTATCAAATCTGTTCTTCAGATGATCTCTAAATTCAGGTGGGATATATTCAAGGTCATATTTTGGCTCTCGTGGACTTGTTTTCATTTTCTTCAACTTCAGTTTGAATTTGCATATGAGTAATAGAATTAAATGAGGTAAAAATAGCTAAATTATTATTTCAAAGAATATGGAACAAGAATCAAATTATTAAATAAACATATATACCAGTTATTAAATTTTATTATCTAAATTTTGTAATTAAAAGATAAAGGCTATTCGATACATTAAAAATACTAGATGATGAAAGGAAACACAGCTAAATCATAAGGATACAGAATGGCTGAAATGAAAATGATGAAATATAATATACCATGTAAATATTAACCAAAAGATTCTGGAGTTATACTCATATTAAATAAAGTAGATCTTCATGCTTAAATCATTGTTTGAGATAATTATAATGTTTAAAATGTTGAATTCACCAAGGAGATAAAAGTCCAGATGACTCTCTCTAAATTTGCAAATTTGTAAATCTAAATCAAAGTAGAGCTGTATTGAGAAGCAGAACACTCTGAGTTAAATTTGTTTGTAATTAGTAAATTCCTGAACTTGATGGATCTGTTTTGTTGGTTTGGTTTTTATATATAGAATGTAACAGTATCCTTTATTTGATTTGGCTTTTATGAGAATTCTGTATAACAATATGTGACAGCATCTGTGATGTAGGAAATATAATTTTTAAACTGCAAAATTGAGTTGTATTTTTGGTGATTGATAATAGAGGTGAGAATAAGACTGAGACTCCCGTAAACTGGATCTTGCTCTTGGCTTTTCCACTGAGTTACTTGATCAGAACTTAATAATGTCATACTGGGTCAGCTCTGCTCCAGCTGCCTCAGGCTACTCATCTATAAAGTGGTACAAAACGTGTAAATTTTTGTCTTCTACCGTTGCCTTCTTTCTGCTACCTCCAACAGAAGATGATATAAAGGTCAAATGAGGCCATCACAGTCCATAACGGTCAATTTTATTTCATTTGCCTCAGAAAAAGACATCTTATCCTGATCCCTGCCATCAGTTACTGATTCCCCAGGCTGAGCTGTGTGCTGCACATTCATGTGAGGCCTCCTAACCATATGTTTGGAGTCCTTTATCAAAGCCAGCAGCCACTCCTTGGAAACCTTATATAGGGTCACTGAGTGAGAGGTGACTCAAAGTCACTTAACAAAAATCAACACTTCAAACTTATTGATGCTTTAGATTTTCTAGCTCATATTCAACATTATTTTATTATTTATAGTTAAGTTTTCTAATTTTTTTTTTCACTCTCTATTATAAAGGCAAGGAATCCTAGATCAGCAGTTGGAAGTTTCTGAGGGAAAAAGAGGAGGCTTTCTGCACCAGTAAAGATGTACAGCCTAGGAATCTGTATACAGGGTGGCTATGAGTCGAAGCAACTTGGCACACAACCACAACAATTATAAAGGCAGACTTTATATATCTGCCAGGACCTCTCTCATTAGAAAACTTCTCTTATTTCTGGAAACCTACATTTCTCCCAATCAACGTCAATTATATGGATGCTATAGTTAAATTTTTTCTAACGTCAGTTTCCTTGACAAGCTATCTAGAAATGCTTCGAATTTAAATATAGATTTCAAATTCTAAGTTTAGTGAAGCACATCTTTTTCTTACTTTCAGAATTAATATTTCAGGAAATTTAAAGAATTAAAAAAGATCAAAATAATGAAAAGATATGCCTCTTAAATTTTTAATCTTTTGTTTCTTGTGATGCATGTCATCACAGTACTGCATTACTGAAATAAATTCTAACATTCCTTGAATGTTAATTTAAAAACTCTGTTTGTATAAGTATAAAATCACAATTACTTCAGTAGGAAAATGGTAATCAGGACAAAGATGTTGTTGTTGTTGTTTTTGTTAAGTGCCGTCAAGTTGATTCCTACCCAAAGCGACCCTGTATAGGGTTTCCATGGAGCAGCTGGTGAGTTTGAACCACGGACCTTGCAGTTCAAACGACTTCACAGTCTGATCTATTAGCCCAGTGCCACACCAGGACTCCCAGGATTCTATTCTAATTCTTATGGAAAAGGCTACTTAAACTAATTTTTAAATTATTTTTAAATAAGTACTCTGAATAAAAGGTGCTCTGATAGTGTAGTGATTACGAATTGGGCTGCTAACGTTAAGGTCAGCAGTTCGAAACTATTACTACTTGAGGGCGAAAGATGAAGCTTTCTGCTCTTATAAACATTTACAGCTTCAGAAATCCTGTACGACGTCACTATGAGTCGGAAACAACTCCATGGCACACCAGCACCACCACTCAGAATAAAGAAATATAAATATTAGAATAATTAGTGCAAAATAACTAATGTATCTGTGTGCATGTGACCCTGTTTCAAAGTCAGTCACAGCTGGGGTAGTCAAAGTTGATTAATTACTGAGTCCAGAAGGCTACGGGGCATTCAAATGACTGTCAGATCCTTGGGCATTTTGGAATAACTTTGATAAAACAATGAATAGAATTTACATGCTATTTCCGTAATTTGTTTATAAAATCACAAAGACTTTAACCTCTGGGAATCTCAAATATAAAATCAGATCTGTTATTTGATAAGCCAGAAAATGCTTCCAAATTGTTTCATGGCCACACTACAAAATTTAGCAGTTTTAAAAAATATTTTTTTAAAAAATCAAACCAATAGAAATGATGTATATTTATGCTTAAAATAATTTAAATCGTATTCTTATAGTAAATATGTATATTGCATGTGTAGCACTATAGGATAAGCACTGAACTGCTAATCACAAGGTCTACATCTCAAATCCATCAATCACTTCTCAGAAACTCTCTCAGAACCTACTCGCCGGCACTTAGCAACACCAACTAATAAAGCTTAGTTATCTGTCTTCTTTTTTATTGTTTTAGCCTCCATCATACTCATACTCCTGGTAATATTCAAAGAAGATTTGTTTCTTTTATGTGGAAACTTTTTATAAAGTGTTGTTAAGTGCCTTTGAGTTAATTCCCACAGTTAACGACCATGTATGGGAATTCCAAAGAGCTGTTGTTGTGTTAGAAATCCAATATAGTCTCATGCAATTCATGTCCTTTTGTGAATGACTTGTTTCACTCATCATAATGGTCTTCAATTTCATCCATGGTATGAGGTGTTTCTCAGATTCATCATTATTCTTTGATATTGCATAGTATACCGTGGTGTGTATGTAAGAGTTTGTTTTGCCATTCTTCTATTGCTTGGCATTTAGGTTGTTTTTGGCTTTTTGCTATTGTAAATAGTACTGTAGTGAACATGGGTGTGTACATACATATTCATGTCATGGTTCTTATTTCCTTAGGATATATACCAACAGTTGGATTGCTGTGTCATATTGTATTTCTATTTTCAACATTTGAAGAACTACAATACCACTTTATGTATTGACTATCCCATTTTTCTGTCCCACCAATAGTGTTTGAGAGTCCCAGTCTCTCCACACCCTCACCAGTATTTGTGTTTATGCTTTTGATGTGCTTTTTTTAAAAAAAAAAAACAAAAAAAACTTTGCTATTAATGTTGAGGTGAGATGATATGTCATGGTTTTGATTTGCATCTCTTTAATAGAGTCCCGGTGTGGTGCTATAGGATAAGCACTGGACCACATAATCAGCTTAAATGACATGGTTGGCTCTTCAAACTCACCAGGTACTCCTTGGAAATCCAATACAAGGTCACTATGAGTTCGAACTGAGTCAGTGGCACATAACAACAACAACAATGGCTAATTGATGATCAAATATTCACTCAAAATACATTAATAATTATTAGAGATTCAAATGCAAAAAAACAAAAATAAAGAGAAAGATCCTTAGTTGGAAATTATGGCCTTGGTGATAGAAATGATGCTGAATTTTACATGACAAATTTTGGCAAGACCAACTACTAATTCATTGTAAATACTGTTTTCTTAAACATTATAAATGATAACTATGTACTTGGGGCTCACCAGATGGAATACACAGGAATCAAATTGACTATATCTGTAGGAACCTATGATGGAGAAGATCACTATCATCAGTCAAAACAAGGCCAGAGGCCTACAGTGGAACAGACCATACGTTGCTCATTTGCAAATTAAGGCTGAAACTGAAGAAAATTTAAATATGTAATCAAGTAAAATATTAACCTCAGTATATACTTCCTGAACAGACTTATAGCAATCCTATGCGAGGTCGACCAACTTAAAGACCCACAAGGGCAGCCCAAAGCGTCTCATTACAACCCTGTTGTCCCTGCTGCGCTTCTGCCTCTTGACTGATGAGACACCCAAGGACGGAAATCTCACCTTTGATCTAGACTTAAGGGCCATAGGACAAGGAGATTCATGTTTAACAGCAACCACACAACAGCCAGGTGGTATCATTGATGGCGTCAAGTGTGGCAGTGGTAGTGAGGTTGGCCCAGGATCGGACAGTGTTTCGTTCTGTTGTGCATGAGGTCACTATGAGTCGGTTCCGACTCGATGGCACTTGACAACAACAACAACAATGCACAATAGAACAAAACGCTGCCTGGTCCTGCGCCAATCACACAATCATTACTACGCTTGAGACCATTGCTACTGCCGCCGTGCCAATCCATCTCGTTGGAGGTCTGTCTTTCCTTTACTGATGCTCCACTTTACCAAGCATGGTTTCTATCTCCAAGGACTGGTTCCCCCTGATAATTTGTCTCAAGTATGAGACATGAAGTCAGGTCATCCTGGCTTTCAAGGAGTGTTCTGGCTGTACTTCTTCCAACCCAGATTTACTCTTTTGGTAGTCAGTGTACATTTAATATTCTCCTCCAACACCATAATTCAAGTCTTCTATGGTCTTCTTTATTCACTATCCAACTTTCACATATATATGAGGTTATTGAAAATACCATGGCTTGGGTCAGGCGCACCTTAGTCTCAAACTGGTATCTTCACTCTTGAACACTTTTAAGAGGCCTTATTCAGCTAGGACTCCGTTTATTACCTGACACTCAGATTACTCTGTTCTAACAGAGAGACCGTGGTAGTCCTTCAGATATTTGGCTTTCATTTTTAACTCAGCCCTTATGTCAAACACTTCTCAATATGTCTAAGTATCTGCCTTTCCTGTGCAGTTAGCTGATAAGTGTTCTTAGTTCCCTATGGGACAGAACTAGGGGCATAATTACAGAGTATACTTGCTATGGTGTTGAAGTGCCTATCTCTCTTTATAGCACCACGAGAGTAGTTCTAGCTCTTAGAAGTAAAATGGAACAACCAAGACATGGAATGTATATGAACGATTCTTAAACTTCAAGGGAAACTTTCCTAAGCTGTGAAATATATTTGTAAAAAATATCTGGTTAGCAGGGGGGAAATGGTAAGAGAGAAATAATGTTATTGTTAAGAATTTTACATTATACTCCAGAAATGCACTTCTTAATAAAAAAAGTAACTCCAAGTTTTGCTAAGAAGTTGGAAAACTAGATAGAATGCTTATATTCTTGTCTTGTGCTTATATTTTATGTACCAGCAGATTTTATGAAAAGCCATCTTTTTTGTCTGATAAAAAAGTTCAGGCATAAACAAAGATAACTTTGCTATTCCTCCACCCACCCACCCACCTACCCACCTCAGACGTTGAGGAACTTGGAACAAGCTCTGTGCTTCGTGGTCTTTACTCAGCAAACTGTGAGACGTACACTTGGACTGCCCCCATTTTAAGTCTCATGATAGATCATTTATGGTTAATTCCTTAGTAATTCAACAAAGTCTAAAATCTAAATAATTATCATTCTAAAACTGTAGACAATATGCTACCTTGTGAACATTTAGAAAGCATGAACCAAATAATAAATTCTGAAATGAGGAGCGTCAGAATCCACATTTTTCTAATGATATTTAGTTGATAATTAAATACAGAAGGAAGCCAGAGGGGGGATTTAAAAAAAAAAAAAGACACCTCATTGCAATTAATTTTTCACAGAAGGTTAATTGACCTCTTTGCAAAATGTGAAAACCATTTATTTTACAAAGTCTGACATTATTTCAAAATTAAGAACTTGTCATTCATGTCTTGGTAGGTAACTGCTGTCTCAAAAAAGGAAGCAAAAATTAAAAGACATGAATATATATTCATGCTTCATCAATCATTATTAAACACACACAAATACTCACACATTTTTTTATGAGCACAGAAATTGAAGAGTTATGCAAGCCTGAATACTTTCATTTTGAGTGCATGTAATGTGATTACAATATGGTTCACAAGAGATTGAAATATACTGAATATTTACCATGAACTATGTAAAGTGCTGTACAGTCAACTGCATTACTAATTATCGGTAGAAAACTTATAAGTACGATTGAAACAGACCCAAGGTCAGATTGTTTTCTTCTACAGTAAATATAATATTACTTGGATTATTGGTGACGATAGCACCATAATTTGAGGCCCCAATTGTGAAAAAGCATATTTTTATCACAAACTGTTTGTTACTGCTTTTAGGTCTTAGGTAAATTCCTTGAGAATCTACATTCTAATAGTTCCCATAAGAAAAAAAAACAAGTAAGTTGTTACATAATGTTAAAAGTCTCAAATGCTATTTATAGATAACAGCTAAATAATATTTTTTAGAATTTTAAACTTTTAAAGACTTGATATATAAAAAGAACATTTTTTCTTAAAGAAAGTCCTATTTTATATGTCCTTTAATTGAGACACCATAAAGACGATTCAGATTTTGTTTAAATCCATTTTAAGATACTACTTTCATGGTCTCCTAATCTTCAGGGATGTAGCTAAATTATCTTTTGTGTGTATCTGTGTGGGGTTTAGCATAAGTAAAAAAGTATTGCTATAAAATCATAGAACTTCATTAAACAAAAATATAAAATTGTAAAGCTATTGTTTCTTAACATATCTTCCATCTAACTCAATAGACTTCTGAAGGTGGTACATACAACTTTTTAACCACTCCATGATAATTTACATCACTTCAAAATTGTTCCACTGACATCTTCCTTGAGTTTGGGGAAGAAAAGAAGTCTGAATGAGCAGGATAAGTGCTGTAGGGTGGTTGGGATAAGGTTTCCCAATGAAGTTCTCATAGGTCATCCCTAGCTGTCCTTGAAGAATGAGCAGGTGTATTGTTGCAATGAAAATAAAATTCCTTGGCTCAGCTTTCTAGGTCTTTTTCTCAGCACTGAAGCTTTCAGTTTTCTTAAAACTTCTTCATAGTAAGTCCCCATGGTAATCCTGTGTCCTTCAAGAAATTTTATCAAAATTACCCTTTGGCATCCAGAAAACAGTCATCATAATCTTTTGAGTTTACCTTTCTGGTTTGTATTTAACTGGCGCAGCAGATATCCTCAGAAGCCTCTCTTTTTTTTTGGACCTTTTTTTGAAGGCACCATAATGAGATTAAGACAGTATATTACTGAGAGAACTTGTCTGCAACCATCCATTGATCACAGAGACATATTTAAACAAGTTTTCTTTGGAATATACCTGTACATTTATAAAATGGAACTTAAGTAGCAAAATATTTTGACTTATCTTTAACAACTTTGATAATCTTTGCATCTTCAGGGAAATATCAATAAAAACCTTTGGCAAATAAAATTAAATATTAAACAAATTGAAACTAGTATGGAAATGAAATTCATTTATCTTTTATATATTTTATAGGGTTCAAATGTACCAATTCATCTCATTTATCTAAACCAACTAAAAATAAATCACTACTATCTAAAGCAAGGTAAGTATGATGCCTCCATATGATAATCACAAGGTAGATGGTTCAAGTCCACCACCTGCTCCAGGGGAGAAAGATGAGACTTTTTGTTCCCATGAAGAGTTTAAAACCTTGAAAACCATATACAGGGATGCTATGAGGCAGAACTGACTCCACAGCACTCAACAACAACAACCTAGTTTCTCCTTGTCCCCTGAATTTGTTGCTGATTCACAATGCTAGTGTGGAGCTATAGGATCAGTACAAGGTCAGCAGTTCCTATTGGCCATCTTCTCCTATGAAACCCTATACAGGGTCACTATGAGTTGAAACCAACTCAGTAGGACTTAACAACAACTATTATTTGAGTGCAATGATGCACTTTCAGTTACTTAAAGGTGATCTTCATTTAATACACCACAAAATCTCTTTTCTCCAAAGTCATTAAGATGTATTGTAGGGAGGTTAGTAAATAAGCCAATTAATGCATATAATCATTTTAAATGATCCATCTAGATTGAGATTTGGATCTCTAACTAGATATATATGTTGTTGTGAAATACAGTGCTGACTCATAGCAACCTTGTATAGAGTTTCCAGAAGTGTTTGTTCGGTTTGAACTATCAACATTTTATTAACAGTTCAGTGCTTATTGTACAGCACCACACCACATCTATATGTTGTTGTTGTTAAGTTCCGAGTCAATTTCAACTCACAGTGACCCTGTATAGCATCACCAAAGAGCAGCTGGGGAGGTTGAATTGCCCACATTGCAGTTCAAACTGAAAAAGCATTAACCCACAGTGCAACACCAGGACTCTCCAAATCTAGCTAGATCATGTTTTATTAAAGATATATCAAAATCATATTTTATTTCAACTTAAATATTTAAATGTAAGATAATTTAATATTATCAAAATTTAGATTGGAGACTTTTTTTAGTTAGTGTATTTCTTGAAACTTTTTATCACAAGCATAATGTATTATTCTTTGGTGTTTTTAAATGGAACAAAATATAAAGGTATTGAGACATAAGCCACCTGCAAAATTAACCTACCCTTGGATGGTGCAAATGATGAATGTGATCAGCCACTGAAATACCTATAATTGAAAAACTTATGGGGCACAGTTATACTTTGACATACATGGATTTGCCATGGGTTGGAGTTGACTTTTATGGCAACTGGTTAGTAGCTAAAAAATAAGAAAGTGGCATTTGAAGAGTAAGTGGGTATTTAACAGAAAGTTTAGGAAAGACGGCATTCCATACAAAAGAGATGCCATGAGCAAATACTTAGAAGTGAGAAGATGACAATAAGTGAGTAAATAAAGCAAATAATTCTGTCTTGTAAAAACTAGAGTCAGAATGCTCCTCAGAAGCAAAGATGGCAAAACTTCATCTTATGTACTTTGGGCATGTTATCAGGAGGAACAAATCCCTAGACATGACATCATGCTTGGCAAAGTAGAGGGTCAGCAAAAAAGAAGAATACCCTCTAATTGACATAGTGGCTGCAACAGTGGTCTAAAATATGACAACAATTCTGAGTGTAGTCTAGGACCCAGGAGTTGTTCATTCTTTTGTTCACAGAGTTTCTAAGATTCAGAATGGAGTTGCCACCATCCAGCATCAACAAGAGGAGTCCTGGTATGGCACTGCGGGTTAATGTGCTGGATCCCTAGACCGCAAGGTCAGTTTGAACCTCAAGGGCAGTCCAAGTTCACCAGCCACTCCTCAGAGACCCTACAAGGGTCATTATGAGTCAGAACTGACTTCACGGCATTTCACAACAAAAACAAACAACAACAACAACAACTAGAAGTCCTGGAGTGGCACTGTAAGATAAGCACTGGACCACAAGTTCATTTTATACTGCAAGCTCAGCAGTTCAGATTTACCAGCTGTTCTCAGAAACCCTCTATGGAGTCTCTTTGAGTTGGAACCGACGACTCGAAGGCACTTAATAACAACAACCATACTGCTGATCTCCCAAGAACAAAAAACAGGCTCAAAGCAAAATGGTTTGGTCCACCTGTTTTATTTTGATATAACGACTATTGAAGAAATGTCTAAGAAGGAAATTTGTCCAGGTTAAAAAAAAAAAAAAGCAGATTATAAAAACAGAATTGTTTGTCATACAAGAGCAGAGTGGTGTCTTCCATAGGAGATGAAAATGCAAAATTTCTGAAGCAGAACTAGGTCCCAGACAATTTCCTCTGAATTTACATCACTTTTTCATCACCTTTTGAACTTCCTTCCCATCAACATACTCATCCTCAGAAGCAAATTTAGTAATAATGCTTTTTATTTTCCCCCTTTTATGATGCTCCAACAACGAAAAACATAAATTACTTGACATAGCTGGAATAGCTGAGAAGATATGAAAATTTCAAGAGACTACAAAAGTATACTTCAAGCTCAGTAAAGAAAGACAATAAAAATACATCAATAATTTTGACTTAATATGTACAGAGAATTTTGGCTCTTCAGAAACTCTTATGGTTCTAATGCTTACTTCTAACAAAAATATACATCATTCTCTATTGTTAACCCTTTATATTTCCTCTTTAGATGGGTTAATACACAGCATACTTGAACACTAGCTTTAATAGTCTCCCCAAGTGAGTACGACATCCTGGATACCAGTATTATTCATATAGTAAGCTTCAAATATTTCCAATTGGTGACATTCAGCTAGTTCTGGGTAGATGTTCTTGTTCTTTAGTGACAATTTATTGGGAAGAATTATTGCTGTTGTTAGGTGCCATCAAATCAGTACCGACTCATAGCGACCCTATGCACAACAGAATGAAACATTGCCCGGTCCTAGGCCAACCTCACAATTGTTGCCACACTCAAGCCTATCGATGCTGCTACTTTGCCAACTCATCTCTTTGGGGGTCTTCCTCTTTTTCTCTCACCCTCACCGTTACCAAACATGATATCCTTCTTCAGCAACTGGTCCCTCCTGACAATATGTCAGAAGTATGACAGACGAAATTTGGCCATCCTGGCCTCCGAGGAGCACTCTGGCTGTTCTTCCAACACAGATCTGTTTTGTTCTTTTGGCAGCCTATGGTACTTTCAATATTCTCCTCCAACAGTATAACTCAAATGAATCAATTCTTCCTTATTCACTGTCCAGCTTTCACCTGCATATAAGGTTGTTGAAAATACTATGGCTTGGGTCAGGCACACCTTAGGACTCAAACTAACATATTTGTTCTTCAACACCTTAAAGAGATCTTGTGCATCAGATTTGTCTAATGCAATACATCATTTGATTTCTTGACTGCTGCTTCAGTGAGTGTTGATGATTGATCCAAGAAGAATAAAGTCCTTGACAGCTACAATCTTCTCCTTTAATAAGAATGTTGTTTATTTTTCCAGTGGTGAGGATTTTTGTTTTTGTTACATTGAGATGCAATCCTTACCAAACGCAATGTAAATTCTTACTAAAGTCTTTGATCATCATCAGTAAGTATTTTAAGTCCTCTTCATTTTCAGCAAGCAAGGTTATATCATCTGCATATTGCAGGTTGTTAATGAGTCTTCCTCCAATCCTGATGCTACATTTTTCTTCATATAACCAAGCTTCTCTGATTTACTAAGCAGACAGGTTGATTAAGTATGGTGAAAGAATACAACCCTGTCACACACCTTTCTTAATTTTAAGCCATTCAGTGTTCCCATGTTCTGTTTGAACAACTTCCTCTTGGTTCATGTACAGATTCCTTATGAGCAGAATTACGTGTTCCAGAATATTCATTCTTTGCAATGTTGTCCATAGCTTGTCATGATCCACACAATCAAAAACCTTTGTATAGTCAATAAATCACAAGTAAACATCTTGCTAGTGATTGCTGCTTTCAGACAAGATCCATAGGATGTCAGCAATGATATCCCTGCTTCCATACCCTCTTCTGAATCCAGCTTGAACCTCTGGAAGTTCTCTGTCAATGTATGTTTGCAGCCGTTTCTGTATTACCTTTAGTAAAAGTTTGCTCACATGGGATATCAAAGATACTGTCCTGCATTCCATTGGGTCACCTTTCTTTGGAGCAGGCACAAATAAAGATCTCTTCCAATCAGATGGCCAAATAGTTGTCTTCCAAATTTCTTAGATGAGTGAGTGCTTCCAGTGCCGCCTCACTTTCTTGAAAGATTTCAATTTGTATTCCATCAATTCTCAGTGTCTGGTTCTTTGCCAATTCCTTCAATGCACCTTGTACTTCTTCCTTCAGTATCATTGGCTCTTGATCATATGCTACCTCTTGAAAAGGTTGAACATCAACCATTTCCTTTTGGTACAGTGCCTCAGTGTATTTCTTCCATCTTCTTTTGATACTGTCTGCATCATTCAAAAATTTGTCCAGAGAATCCTTCAATAATGAAAGTGGAGGCTTGAGTGCCCCAAGATTGAGAAATGCTGAGCATGTTCTTCCTTTTAGGTTTTCAGACTCCAGATCTTTACACGTTTCATTGTAAATTTGACTTTGTCTTCTCGAGCTGACCTTTGAAATTTTCTGTTCAGCTCTTGTACCTCCTCCTTGCTTCCATTTGTTTTCGCATCTCTATGCTGGAGAGCATGTTTCAGTGTCTCTTCCGACATTCATTTTTATCTTTTCCATCTTTCTTGTGTTCTTAATGACTTTTTGCTTTCTTTCTCTATGATGTTCTTGATGTTATCCCACCACTCTTCTGGTCTCTGTCTTTAGTGTTTAATGTATCAAATCTGTTTGTCAAATGACTGCTTAATTCAGCTGGGCTATGTGGTGGTTATGTGCTATGGAGTTGGTTTCTACTCATATAGACCCTGTACAGGATTTTCGAGGCTGTATATCTTTATGGGAGCAGAACGCCTCATCTTTCTCCCATGGAACAGCTGGTAGTTTTGAACTGCTGATCTTGTGGTTCACAGACCGATTCATAACCGCTGCACTACCAGAGCTGGTATGAATCTGACTGCTAACCTTAAGGTTGGCAGTTGGAAACTACCAGCTGTTCCTCAGGAGAAAGTTGAGGCATTCTGCTCCTGTAAAGATTTACAGCTTTGGAAACCCTGTACAGGGTGGCTATGAGTTGGAACCGACTCCATGGCACATAATCAACAACCAACCAGATGGGATATATTCAAGGTCATATTTTGGCTCCTGTGGATTTGTTTTCATTTTCTTAAGCTTCAGTCTAAATTTGCATATGAGCAATTGATGGTCTGTTCCACAATCTGCCTCTGCCTTGTTGTGACTGATGATACGGAGCTTTTCGACCATCTCTTTCCACTGATGTTGTTGTTGTTGTTGTTATGTGCCATCGAGTCGGTTCCGACCCATAGCGACCCTGTATAGGGTTTCTGAGGGTGTAAATCTTTACGGGAGTAGAAAGCCTCATCTTTCTCCCGCGGAGCAGCTGGTAGTTTCGAACCGCTGACCTTAAGGTTCGCAGACCGATTCGTAATCACTACGCTACCAGAGCTCCTTTATTTCTGTGTATTCCATCTGGTGAGGTCCATGTGTATAATTATCTCTTATGTTGTCTAATGAAGGTATTTGAAATGAACAAATCATTGGTTTTGCAGAATTCTATCATGTGATCTCCATATCTTTTCTAAAACCAACACCATTATTTTCCAACTACTGATCCTTCCTCTTTGCTTGCAACCTTTGCATTCCAATCACCAGTAATTTTCAATACATCTTGATTGCATGTTTGATCAAATTCAGATTGAAGAAGACTTAGTAGGAGAAAAAAGAACAATGCACATGGCCATGAATTTTTCCGCATATACGAAATACCAAAACCCATTGCCATTGAATTAAGGAGTTCTGGTAGCATAGTGGTTATGAATCAGACTGTGAACCTCAAAGTAAGCAGTTTGAAACTACCAGCTTCTCCGTGGGAGAAAGATGAGGTTTTATGCTCCCCTAAAGATTTACAGCCTTGGAAACCCTGTTCAGGATCACTATGTGTTGGAACCGACTCGACGGCACTTAACAACAGCAACAACATTGCCATTGAATTAGATTCTGACTCATAGTGACCCTATTTAGGTTTGTAAGACTATAAATCTTTATGAAAGCAGATGGTCTCAACTTTTTCCAGAAGAATGACAGGTGGGTTTGAACCTCCAATCTAGGAGTTAGCAGCCCAACACAGAATATCTTATTTGGGTACCTAGTTATGTTTTCAATTTTGGTTTTGTTTCTTAAACTTAGTTTCACAGGACCACATATAAAGAGAGTAACTGCCCTTAGTGACTGTGGAGGCAAAATGATAAGGCAAACAAAGTGTCCATATGAAAATTACTGGCAGTGTGGGACAAGCTAATGGGCAGGAGCACTATCAAAAACTATTGTAATCCTGGCTACAGGCTGTTTCTAGGTCCATTACTCCTCCAGGGCAAATGCAGGCATTTTTTTATCGTCACCACCAAATCATTAATTTATAAATCAAGATGAGCAGTTAAAAGATGACTTTCAGAAAAGAAAAAATAAACATGTAGAAGAAATGAAGCAGAAACTATGTAATTTAGAACATTTCTAAGAATTTTTATAGCTATTGGCAGTGTTGCAATTAAAAAGAAACTTGAGAAAAATATATCACAGGTTTTGTCTATTAATCTTTATGATTTAACTATTCTGGGAGTTGTGGACTGCAGGATGCACAGTCTACTGCCAGAATTGTGCTAAATAATAAGAATTATGCTGCACTTTGGATCTGCTATTGACTGGAAAATTTATACCTGCTTTGAACTCTCACAACCATGTTGGAAATTAAGTTGTGTTGTTCTCAAGCAGTAAATGACCAAACTGATGCTCAGATAAAATTAAATGGTGACAAAGTTATACATTCATTCTTCTACACAATATTTTGGGGTCCATATCCAAGGCCAGGGACTCCTGGTGGAGTGCTGTTGGATCAATAGGCACTGCACTGCAAACCACAAAGTTGACAGTTCAAACCCCTAGCTGCTCCTCAAAACCCTTTACAGGATCACTATGAGTCAGAACTGACTCAATGGAACTTAACAACAACAACAAAACACAAGCTCAGGGAGGAATCTTGATGTGGTACTGTAGAATAAGCATTTGACTGCTTACTGCAAGGTTGATGGTTCAGACCTACTATCCTATTCTCAGAAACCTTATACAGGGTTGCTATTGTTCAGAACCTACACTAGTGCATTAACAACAAATAACAGGGTCAGACATCAACCTAGAGTCTAGGAATTAAACTGTGAATAAAATATACAAGTATGTATTCTAGGGAAAGGCTATGGTAATGGGGTGGGAGCAAGCAATAATCAAAATAAGTAAGTAAAATTTATAGTGTAGATGAAGAGCTGTGAAATATACATAAGAAACTATAATATGTTAATGTCAAAGTGGTTGGAATAAAGATTATTAAGTTGACTTTTTGAATATGGAAATGAACAAGGATGTGAAACAAAGGAAGAAAAATATGAAACTAATAGGTAACGGGATCAATTTATATAGTACCCTTTTGTCAATTATAATTATATTATGTACCAAAAATATTATTTGTTGGTTGGAATACAAAGTATTATTTGTTAATTTTTTTCAGTAGGATATTTATGGCAGCCAATGTTGTTGTTGCTAAGTGCTAATGAGTCAGTTCAAACTCATAGCAGCCCTGTTGTTATAGGGTTTTCAAGGAGTGGCTGGTAGATCTGAACTACCTACCTTATGATTAGGAGTCCACTGCTTATCCTATAGCATCACACCAGGATATAAATACATACATGCATACATACAAAACAACAACAACAAACAAAAGCAAAAGTACCCTGAAGCAAATCTCAACAAAAATTCTGAGGATGATGGGGAAAAGGAAAGTAAGTCACAATCTTAATAACTTAGATGAACATGAAAAGGTGTAAAATTCCATCCAGTTTCAAGAGCACAATGGTGTGGTGCTATAAGACAAGCAATAGACCTTAATGTCAGTTTGAACCACAAGGTATACAGTTCAAACCCAACAGCTGCTGCTTGGAAACCCTGTTATACTGGGTCACTAGGAGTAGGAACCAACTCGATGGCACTTAACAACAGTATTAAAGAAGCAGTACATTTTTAACAGAAAACCCATGATTCAAAATTGAAATGCAAAGAATTAAAATACTTACTGATGAAATAGCAAAGATCACAGTCTTCAGTATGGACTGCACCCCAATGTAAAGAAAGCAAAAATCCTCTCCCCTGGAATAAATAACAACATGACAAATGGAGCAAAGATGAAGTTGTCAAAGAATTCATTTTTCTTGGGTCCACTATCAACTCTTCAAAACAAATATCAGAAGAGAAACTGAAACTTGCTCTCCAGCATAGAGATGCTAAAGTAAATGGAAGAAATGAGGAGGTACAAGAGCTGAACAAAAAATTTCAAAGGTCAGAGAAAACAAAGTCAAAAGTTACAATGAAATGTGCAAAGATCCCCAAAATGGAAAAACACACTCAGCATTGCTCAAGCTGGGGAAACTGAAGAAAAAATTCAAGCCTCGTCTTTTGTTATTGAAGAATTCTCTGTACAAATTATTGAATGATGCAGTAAGCATCAAAAGATCATGGAAGGAATACACAGAGTCACCATACCAAAAGGAAATAGTTGATGTTCAAACATTTCAAGAGGTAGCATATGATCAAGGGCCAATGATGCTGAAGGAAGAAGTCTAAGGTGCATTGAAGGAATTGGCAAAGAACCAGGCACAGAGAATTGATGGAATACAAGTTGAAATCTTTCAAGAAAGTGAGGTGGCACTGGAGGCACTCACTCATCTATGCCAAGAAATTTGGAAGTCAAATGTCTGGCCAACTGATTGGAAGAGATATGTATTTGTGCCCATTCCAAAGAAAAGTGACCCAACAGAATGAAGAAATCATTGGACAATATCTTTGATATCCAATGAGAGTAAAGTTTTACTTAAGGTAATATAGAAATGGCTGCAAGCATACATTGACAGAGAACTTCCAGAGGTTCAAGCTGGATTCAGAAGAAAACATGGAAGCAGGGATATCATTGCTGATATCCTATGGATCTTGTCTGAAAGCAGAAAACACCAGCAACATGTTTACTTGTGACTTATTGACCACACAAAGGTTTTTGATTGTGTGGATCATGACAAGCTATGAACTTCCAGAGATTCAAGCCGGATTCAGAAGAGGCTGTGGAATGAGGGAAATCATTGTTGATGTCCGATGGATCTTGGCTGAAAGGAGAGAATATCAGAAAGATGTTTACCTGTGCTTTATTGACTATGCAAAGGCTTTTGATTGTGTGGATCATGACAAGCTATGGACAACATTGCAAAGAAT
>NW_006408714.1:2288705-2323182 GCF_000296735.1 Chrysochloris asiatica
CATCCACAACCTTGTGAGATGAGACATTCCCACTAGGAAGGACAAGCAGACTGGAACAGCTACAGGGACAGAAGATACATCAAGACCTTTTTAAAGTGTTGGAGAGCAAAGATGTCAGCTTGAGGACTAAGGTGAGCCTGACCCAAGCCATGGTATTTTCAATAACCTCATATGCTTTAGAAAGCTGGGCAGTGAATAAGGAAGACCTTAGAAGAATTGATGCGTTTCAGTTATGGTGTTGGATGAGAATATTGAAAGTGCCATGGGCTGCCAAAAGAACTAACAGATTTCTGTTGGAAGAGAGCAGCCAGAGAGCTCCTTGGAGGCCAAGATGACCAAACTTCGTCTCTTATACTTCCAACATACTCTCATACTCCACCAACCAGTCGCTGGAGAAGGATATCATGTTTGGTAAGGTGGAATGCCAGAGAAAAAGAGGAAGACCCCCAGCGAGACTAATTGGCAAAGTAGCAGCATCAATAGGCTCCAGTGTGGCAACATTTGTGAGGTTGGCCCAGGACCGGGCAGTGTTTCGTTCCATTGTTCATTGGGTCACTATGAGTCAGGACCGACTCAACGGCACCTAATAACAACTATCAACTCTTATTGAAACAGCAGAGAAGAATCAAATGATGTACTGCATTAGGAAAATTTGCTGCAAAAGACTGCTTTAAACTGTTCAAGAGCACAGATATTAGTTTGAGAACTAAGATGCACCTGACCCATGCCATGATATCTTCAATAGTTCCTTTATATGCATATGGAAGTTGGACAGTGAATAAGGAAGACTGTAGAAGAATTAATGCATTTGAGTTGTGCTGTTGGAGAATAATATTAAAAGTACCATGGATTGCTAGAAGAACACACAAACCTGTGATGGAAAAAATACAGTCATAATGCTCCTTAGAATTTAGGATGGAAAAGCATTATCTCTCATACTTCAGACAGTATTATAAGGAGGGTCCAGTCTCCCGAGAAGGGCATCATGCTAGGTAAAGTAGAGGGTAAAGGAAAAAGAGTAAAGGACTCCAGTGGGATGGATAGGCACAATGGTAACATCAATGGGCTCAAGCATAACAACAATTGTGAAGGTGGCAGAGGACTGGGCAGTGTTTTATTTTGTGGTGTGGTGCTGCAGGTTAATGTGCTGGATTACAAAGTTAGTTTGAACACAAGCCAGCGGTTCAAGCTCACCAGCCACTCCTGGAAACCCTATACAGGATCACTATGAGTTGGAACTGACTCAACGACACTTAACAACAACAGAGGCACTATGTATCAGAAGTGACTAGACACCTCTTAACAACAACAATAGTGAAATAGGTGCAGAAAATCAGAGACTGCATTGATCAATGTACTACTGCACTTCAAACTGGAATTGCACCAAGGTTGGGTTTAGATAGAGCATCCAGCTTGGTTGGGGGAATGATTTCTTTGTAATTTGAGGGATGACTGTTATTAAAGGTACCACGTATTCTGGAACACTTAATTGTGTTCCAGAAAGGTAAAGCAGTAGAAAATTTCATACATTTAAGTGTCTTTTTATTCTTTTCTTGAAAGAGGTATCACATATATTTTGATCGGCCCTTGTTATAGAATGAGTTGTGCCCCCTTTAAGATTTGTTGAATTCCCAATCCTTATTTTTGCGCATATGACCTTGTTTTCAAAAGTTACTATTGTTGCTAATGCATCAGTAAAGATTTATCAGTAAAGATAAATCAAGTCAAACCAAAGTAGGGTGGGGCCGAATCTGGATCAGTGGTATTTTATAAAAGTTGAGAAATGGTAACAGAGACATACACACTATTAAAAATTCATCTGCAAGGAACACAGGAATGTTAAGGATTGTCTACATCCATTAGAATGGCATGGGGAAACTGTTTTTCTGCCAAAATTGTAATACCATTTTTGTTGTTGCTGTTGTTATTAAGTGTCGTTGAGTCGATTCTGACCCATAGCGACCCTATATAGAGTTTCCAAGGAGCAACTAGTGAGTTTGAGCCACCGACCTTGCAGTTGAAACGACTCCACAGTCTGATGCATTAGCCCATAGCGCCATACAAAATTATTAACTTAAAATTAGCCTGTTGTAACTGGTCAAACTTTTCATTAACTCACACCTAATGTGATAGCTGGAACTGTGAGTGCCTTGGAAGGCCCAGATGTTCTCCACCCTTGCACTAGAAGCTCAGAAGAAGCCATTGTGCAGTTTTTCTCTCAATTTTGAGGAAGACAGCAACATTATCAATATCCTGATTCAGTCTACTAATCTCCAAAAGTGTGCAACATATATTTCTGTTATTTGAAGCTAGCCACTGTGCTTGTGTCTGTTACTGCAGTCATAAGAAAGTCTTAAAGTCTTAAGAGCCATAGGAAGAAATATTTTGTTTAATTTGATGTATGTAACAGAGAAGCAGATTTTTGCCTTAATATAAGAAAGCTCTTCATAACCACTGGAGTTGTCAAAAAATAAAGTACGACACCCATGTAGCAGTTACCCAGTAACTGAAATATTTGTTCCAAATGGGTATTTGGGGTGATATTGTTTAGAAAATTCATGCTGTATCATCTGGGGTCTTGTTTATTTGAAGACTGAAAAATTTGTATGGATGAAGGTATGATTCTACATTCTTGATGAGCCATGCTGGTGATCCTCACTTAGAATATCAAGCTTCCAGAGAAATTAAAGACTCAGGGGCATTTCTTTATATACTGTACTAGGTGAGCTGAACTTTTCTTTAACTATGATGATGTGAGATCCTGCTAGACATGCTACAATTCCAGGGTTCTAGTTGTGAATCATCATCCCTCCTTACCCTAACAGAAGAAAGAAAGTCAATCAGGGAGAGTGAAATTGTCTATCTAGTTCCACTCACGGAATGTGTTACCATACATTCTACATTATCGGTGTCTCTTATATTGAGTTTGTAGTCATGAGCTCTGGTAGCGTAGTGGTTACAAATCGGGCTGCGAACCTCAAGGTCAGCAGTTCAAAACTACCAGCTGTTCTGCGGGATAAAGATGAGGCTTTCTGCTCCCGTAAAGATTTACAGCCTCGGTAACCCTGTTCATGGTCGCTATGGGTCGGAACCAACTCAATGATGCTTAACAACAACAATATTTAGTTGTGGTGTTAACTACAAGGTTGACAGTTCAAACCCATGAGCCACCCTGCTAGAAATAGAGATTAACCTGTCTGTTTCCATAAATATTTAGTCTCAGAAAACCTACATAGGGTCATTATGAATCAGAGTTGACTTGTTGGCAGTAGATTTATTTGGGTTTGTTTAAAATGAGGTCTATGACAAAAATAAAAGTGGTTTAAATAGATAGGACATTTCTTTTAACTCTTTAGTGGCATCTTTTCATTTGCTCTTATTCCTCCATTGCCTTCCTTAATACTGTTGCAAGTTAAATGTTTCTGTGAGTTGTTTGCATTAAAATTATGCTGAATTGCCATATGTTTTTAGCAAAAATATGTGACAGGTGACTGCTAAAACATTATTTAACATGCAGATGCGTTCACTGGGATCTTATGTCTTTTATGGACCATTCTCATATGCGTGTGAAAGTTGGACAATGAATAAATAAGAACGAAGAAGAATTGATATATTTTAGTTACGTTGTTGGAGGAGAATATTGAAAGTACCATGGATTGCTAGAATAATGAACAAATCTGTGCTGGAAGAAGTAGAGACAGAATGTTCCTTGGAAGCCAGGATGACCAGACTTCATCTCTCATACTCTGGACATATTATCAGGAGGGACCAGTTCTTGGAGAAGGACATCATGCTTGGTAAAGTGGAGGATTAATAAAGAAGAGGAAGACCCCCAACAAGATGGATTGGCACAAAGGTAGCACCAAGGGCTCAAGTGAAGCAACGACAGTGAGATTAGCACAGGACTGGGCAGTGTTCCGTTCTGTTGTGCATAAATTCACTATGAGTAGGTGTTTACTCAGCGAAATCTAACAAGAACAACAACATGGTCCATTCATAATGATAGACAATTAGAACTTCGGTTGCTTGGCTATGAATAAAGGCTGACTTTTTAAATCATCTGGATAAGAATGTCTGAGCACTGAATCCTCCTTTAAACATTCAAGATTCTGAACATTACTTAGTTTGACCATAATTAAATCTTGCAGTTCCCTTAAAGAAGTAATCTTTTAGTTTTTGTCTACATGATTGATTTCAGTTACTTTATCCTGGAAACATCAAAGAATAAAAGTAAACATTTTAAAATAGTTTTCAAAAAATCTCTCATAGACTAGACATAACTACCAATTATTTTCTCTTTTTCCAGTCAGAGTCTTCAAATAACAGTGAGAAGAAAAGTTATTATTTTTAAAATTCAATTTCCAGTTGTTGACGCTAGTATTTAAATTAAGAATCCAGTTAACGTCAAAGGATGAATCTGTGCCATCGTTTGCAGGAAGCTGAGAGAACGGGGGAAAACTCTTGGAAAGTTTCTAATTCTGAGAGAGGTTTTCAGTATATCTACCAATTAATAGGAGTCGTGGTGTTAATACGCCAGACTGCAAAGCCGTTTAAACTGCAAGGTTGGCAGTTCAAGCTTACCAGCTGCTCCTGGGAAACCCTATACAGAGTCGCTATGGGTTGGAATCCACTCTACAGCACTTAACAACAACAACAAACCAATTAATAAGAACAAAAATGAAAGCGCATTAATTGATATTTTCTTATTTACATAAAAATCATGATAAATTAGATCTGGGCTTCAAGCTTTGTGATCTGGCTAAGGGTAGCCATTGCTCAAATTTTAGAATAATAAAAAGGATATTTGGGGAAAGGTACATGGCAGACTGGATTCACTCAGTTGGGAGAAAACTACACCTCTTTTTTTGCAGGTTCATCTGTCAGTCAATGATATTAAAATTCTTGTAAATAAATTGTTGTTGTTGTTAGTTGCCATCGAGTCAGTACCAACCCATAGCGACCTTATGCACAGCAGAATGAAATACCACCCAATCCTGGGCCAACCTCACTACGGTTGCCACGCTTGAGTCCATCGATGCTGCCACTTGGCCAATCCATCTCATATCTCATTGGGGGGGGAGGTCTTCCTCTTTTTCTCTGACTCTCCACCTTACCAAACATGATATGCTTCTCTAGCAACTGGTCCCTCCTGAAATATGTCCAAACTATGAGAGACGAAGTTTGGCCTCTAAGGAACACTCTGGCTGTACTTCCCAAATGGATCTATTGGTTCTTTTGGCAGCCCATGGCACTTTCAATATTCCCCTCCAACACCACAACTCAAAAAGCATCAATTCTTCTAATGTCTTCCTTGTTCACTGTCCAGCTTTCACATGCATAAGCTTATTGAAAATACCATGGCTTGGGTCAGGCGCACCTTAGTCCTCAAGCTGACATTTTTGTTCTTCAACACTTTAAAAAGGTCTTGTGCAGTACATTTGTCTAATGCAGTACGTCCTTTGATCTCTTGACTGCTGCTTCTGTGAGTGTTGACAATTGATCCAAGAAGAAGGAAGTCCTTGACAATTTCTATCTTCTATGTAAACAAGTAAATATGTAAATCTTCTATGTAAATAAATAGTGTTGCATTAGCTCATCTGTTTCTTGTGTGGTTCAGGAGGAGACTGTCAACAAAGCCTTTTTAGAAGCTCAATCATGGAATACACCTGTGAACCAGAATCATCTCTCAAAAACAGAGTCTGAATCAGAAGAGAATTAAGCCTTTAAAGACTGGGGAAATAATTTCCACAGAACCAAGTGAAATGCTTTTTGTAAACTAAATACAACTGTCTTGCTATAAAAATTTCATCTATCTATATATCTATTTATCTGTCTACATAGGAGTTCCTGAATAACACAAATAAATAGTTAAGAATTCAACTACTAGCTGAAATGTTGGCGATTTGAGCCTATGCAGAAGTGTCTTGGAAGATAAGTCTGTTGATTTGCTTTCAAAGGTCACTGCCTTGAAAACCCTACAGAGCACTTCTACTTTGCACATAGGAGGTCACCTTGAGTTTGATTTCACTGAAGAGCAATGAAGAACAACATCTATAGCTCTATCTTTCACCTCTCTATAGAAATAATTGTGATAGAAGACATCATAAAATGAGATTTTTTTAATTAAAAAGGCAGAATATGGAGATCAGATGCTGGTACCAGATGCTACTGGAATTACTCATGAACGGAACAACCAATGTTTTGTTCAAAATGTCATGTTATTCGTGTTGAACAAAGACACACCTAAATATTTGTTCTAAGGTGACTCCCTTTACAAAACAAAATACAATGTATAAAATCAATTATGCTCATCAGTAATTTGTAATTCATTCCATTTGCTCAAAATAACAAGCACTGCATAGATGCCTAATCTTCACTCTTATGTCTTAAAGGGGGAGGGCAAACTACTATTAAAAGGACACCAGGTACCGCTCGGAGATAGATTTTCTTGCTTGGAAATATCCATAATTCTCAAGACAAACAGTAAACTATCTCAATCTTCAGCCTTCTCTGACCTGGCAAGTGGACACTGTTATGTGTTGTTTACTTTAAATTATACTAAAAGCTTGACTATCTTTTCTGAAATAAGAATATGGATTTTAGAATTCTTTAGGATAAAAATTGACTGAATCTAAAGATATGATTTTTCACATGAATTTCTTCTGCTGGACTTTATTTCTCCTCTCAAACAGCACAGAATTGTAAGACAAGGATCTAATGAGGTCATAGTATATGGTTTATTCACTGCAATGGCATTTTATGTTTATGTAATTATATCCATCAATTCATCTTTTAAAGTTTCCATGTTCTCCTTTACTTATTTTTATACGCATTATTAGTTATATTGAGTTACATGTATTATTTTCGAGCGATGTTTTTATTTGGGATCTTTAGTTAATGCATTGTTTATGTGATTTTTTTACATAAATATGGAATCTAATTTTGTTAGACCTTTTTAAACCAAGTTTTACATGTTGAAATTTAATAGTCTGTCCTCTCCATGTATTTTTATTTCCTTAAAATTGCTTAATTTTGAATCAGGTCAACATGAAAATCAGTTTTTCAAATATGTAGAAGTCCAGTTGAGGTTTTGATTAAGATTTTAATTAATTCTAAAATATAATTTAATTCTAACAGGATAAGCCCCAAAAGAAAATCACCGAGACCTATTATAATTGAGCCCTTCAAAACAAGGAAAGTATCTGGAGAGCAGCTTAGAAAAAATGAAAAGCTATCTACAAAGGAGAATTAATAAAACTAAACTTTGATTTCCCAGCAAAAACTGTGCAGACAAGAAGACAATGGGATAGCATATATAAATTCTGAAAGAAAAAAATTGCTAACCAAGAATCATATACAAAGCAAAATTAGAATATTTCCAGATATACATAAATTAAAACAGTTTGGGGAAAAAAAGCAACTATAGATCAAGCTTACAAAAAATACTAAAAGGAGTTCTTTGGACAAAGGGCCAACAGCTGAGATTAACATATATGCTAATATCACCCAGAACTCAACCCAGATATAGAAATATCCAAAATAAAATAAATCTACAAGACTGAAAACAGAACTTTTAGGGCAAGATAGTAGACTAGGCAGATGCATTGAGCAGACTCTCTGCAAAAAAAGCTTGGTAAAACAGTTGAAATAGCTATTGATGGTGAGCCTGGAACCTTGAGCTTCACAGGTTAGGGCAGAAAGGAGGATTGATTGCCCACTGGAAAAAGAAACTGAACAGGAACAGCGAGGGAGAAGAAAAATGGGAAGACTGCCAATTGATTTGGAGCAAGCGGCCATCTTGAATTTTTGCTCAAAACTGTTGATACAGTGGCCTGGAGGCATAGGGAAAAGTTGGTGTCAAGGGCGGTGTAGTTCTCCCTTGTTCTCTGTATTCTCCTGGTAGCCAGGTGCCTAGCTAGTCTTTGCCCTTGCCAATCAGTGGCACTTCTCCTGCTTATTTTCTGCGCTTCCTATACTGGGACTCTAAGTTACCCCTCCCTGAACTACACAAACAGTGATGCATGAGCCCACCCTGAACTACACAAACAGTGAACTCAGAACTGTGTTCGCATTTCCAGTCTCTATCACATCCACCAAGAAACAGGTGGTGAGTACCTGAGAACACACCAACATTTAATCATCAATTAAATATAAATACAATGACAACACAATATCTCAGGGAAAAAAATTCTGCTTACATGAAGAAATAAAACAGTGTCTCAAACAAGTGCCCATAATACAGAAACAGAAAATATAATAACAGAAATGGCACCAGAATAAGGTGATTATTTCCTGTCTTCTATCCATCTTGCAGACATGCATCTTAGATTATAAAGTACCAAAAGTTGTGTTCTAGTTTTAAATCATCCTCTTTGACAGATATTATGATATATGCTTTGAAATACAGTATTTACTTTCTCTCTTTTTTCTTTCCCTTTAGGGTTACTAATGATTCTTCTATATTTTCATTCACTATACTCTCTGGTAGCGTAGTGGTTACGAATCGGGCTGCGAACCTTAAGGTCAGCGGTTCGAAACTACCAGCCGCTCCGCGGGAGATGAGGCTTTCTACTCCCGTGAAGATTTACACCCTCGGAAACCCTGTACAGGGTCGCTATGGGTCGGAACCGACTCGACGGCACTTAACAACAACAATACTCTCTTTGGTCAAATCAGAAGACCCAAACAGCATATCAATATGAAATAAGAAAGGAAGGACACATTTTTGGCCCAGTGGAAAAATTTAAAAATCACCATTTGGATTCTATTTTCAAAGGTTTGTTGTTTTTTGCTTTTTGTTTTTCTCCAACATAACTGACCCAGGATGGGACTTACAATCTAACCTTCGCTGTGAAATAACAGGCAGACAGTACAGGGAATTTTTTTAAGGTAGCTTTATTCAACTTGACAAATGCCATTATCTCTGCAAAACAGAGATATGCACTGTTTACTGATAATGTTTTTCTCATAAGATGATTATAGTTGCCTTACTAATTAGGAAAAAATAGTCTCATATTTGAATGCAGACTTATGAAATGGCTATTAATAACATTATTTAACATATAGTAAACATTTAATATATGCTTTATGTGTTATGTGTATTAACTCACATAATTAGAAGAATGCTATCACATAGATACTATCATCCTCCCTAAATTTTTTATGAAGGAGCTCTGGTGGTACTATAGGATAAGCACTGGATTATTAGCAACATTTTTAGTAGTTCAAACTCACCAGCCACTCCATGAGAGAAAGATGAGGTTTTCTACTCCCATAAAGATTTGTTGTTACTATTGTTAAGTACTATCGAGTCAGTTCTGTCCTGTAGCGACCCTGGGTAAGGTATCCGAGGAATGACTGATGAGCTTGAACCACTGACCTTGTGGCTCAGACCCACTTTGTAGACCAGCACAGTAACCCACAGTGCCACACCATGACTCCATAAAGATTTACAGCCTTGCAAATCCAACACATGATGCCTATGAGTAGGTATTGACTCAATAGCAGTGGGCTTGGATAAGATATATATAAAAGAATTGATAAACAAAGATGTGTCCAAAGCTGTATACCTGATCCGGTCAAGGATAGATTAGGAACTCCGAGCCCTAGGCCTTTCTTCCTTGGCTTCATATCCATCCCTTTGCCCTGAGTCCTCTTCTACTAGAAAGGGATCAAGAAAAGGTGAAGGACATCTCTTGTTCAACAGGAACAGTAATACTGAGAAGAACAGTCTGGAGACAAAGACAAGGATATCAGGACCTGAAACCCTGATAGAAGCAGCTGGCTGTAGGCAGACAACCCATGAAGATAAAGCCTAGAGCTGACAACTGAAGAAGGCACTCCATTTCCAAGAAGCCTGTGCCTCTTTACTAAAAAACTGTGAATATTCAACATTCCACTCCTCCTAATATATGTATATTAGCCCACTCTTAAAGGAAATGACCCCATACCTTTATAAGCCAACCCCATAGTGTCTTCTCCATGGCAGAGACAGACTCGCTTCTCTCTTTGAAGTGCAGTTTGCTTTGACTTTATCTATGCTCTCAGTTCTACCAGGTCTTCTCCACTTGTGGAGACAGACCTGCTTCTCTCTTTGAAGTGTACTTTCTCTTTGACCTAATTTAATCTATGCTCCCTAATTCTGCCAGATCTTCTCCACTCAAGGAGACAAACCCACTTCTCCCTTTGAAGTGCAGTTTTGATTTTCAATAAAGAGCTTCTAAGTAAATACTTATTGTTCCTGTGTGACTGAGAAGTGATGACTTGGTGGGACTAATTCTTAAGCCTCCCCTCCCCGCCCCCAGCCCAAGAGTGAGAGGGACCAGGGAATAAAACATGACAATAGGTGGCATCAGAATTTGAGACTAATTTCTCTGACTTTAAAGTTAGTTTTGTTAACCACTACACTAGGAGCTCTGGTAGTATAGTGGTTACGAATCGGCCTGTGAACCTTAAGGTCAGCAGTTCAAAACTACCAGCTGTTCTGTGGGAGAAAGATGAGGCTTTCTACTCCCATGAAGATTTATAGCCTCAGAAACCCTGACAGGGTTCCTATGAGTCAGAACCAAGGAACCAACTCCACGGCACATAACCACCACCACCACAGTACAAGTGACTACCCTAGAAAATGCTTTTCTCTGTACATATGAGAGCATTTATGGCTCATCTTCATGAAGCTGTAATACACATGCCCTAGAACACTGGGATGGCTATATAAGACTTATTTATCCAACCACAAATTTTGTCTTTTGGAAGGGTCACAGGGCAATTCCTTCACCAAAGCTTTAAAAGCATACATTGTTAAGTGGAAAACTAGCATCCTCGAAAAGCTCTACAATATCACTAGATATGATCGAGAGTATTATGACCATCAAATGAGTATCCTAAATGTAATGGTGGTCATGTCTAACAGAATCGTAGCAAGAAAGGATCTTTCACTCCACTGTCAGAGACAGATTGTATATATTGCTACTGTAATGGGAAGTAGATGCCTAAAGAGATCTTTGATCTTGGCTAATTTATCATGATATCCCTGTGACTGAACTAGTGGTCATCCTATTAAATTTTGATTTAGAAAGATAAAGGTATGATCAACAGAAGTCCTATTTGATTCACCAGAATAAAGAATTCTGACTCCTCAATCATGTCCCAGTCTTGGATTAGTTTATACAGAAAAGCTCTTAGAAAGAAAAGGATTGTATGTTCATTTGAAGAGGTGTATGTGTATTCTATAAATCTTACTTCTAGACATTCCCCACAGAATCTTCAATATATACCTGATTAATGCTACACTGGAGAAGGGAAAGAGCCAGAACTTTCAGAGATTACTGGGAACTGGCTTTGAACTGACACAAATTTCTGAAAGCCAAAATGCCACTGTGGTTCACCAGTGAGTATATACTTTGATTGATACAGTGGTGCACTGAAAGGGAGCCTCATATTTGCCAGCTTGTCCAGAATCTTGGACCCAGTAATTAAGTCTGTTCTAATCTCATCTCTCCTGGCCCTAACATCACATCTCTTTCCTTAAATGCCATATGTCTTATCATTTAATCTAGGACCGTGCTCTACGCTATCCCTGTGGTCCCGTAGAAATAGTCCATGATCTTTCCCCAATGTTGTATGTCTTTCTGCATTTTGGCACCTGGGCATTTTTCTTTCATTTGTGCTCAGTTTTATGTTCTTAAAAAACACTGATTTCTAGAGACTAGAATAAATGAAAACAAGAAATTTCCAAGTCATATGATTCATGAAGTTGTTTCAGATCCATCTCAGAATTGTTGTTGCTGTTAAGTGACATCAAGTCAGTCCTGTTACATAGGGTTTCCAAAAAGCAGCTGGTGGGTTTGAACCACCAACCTTTCAGTTGGCAGTCCAGTACTTATCCTAGAGTATCACACCATGAGTCTAGTAAAGCATCAGACCCATTCTTCAGTTATTTCCTTTCCTCTGGCATATATAATTATAGAATAGACGTCCCCAGAAATTAGCAGAATACCCACATTGGTTACCTGGCTTGTGGAATAAGGACTATTGTGGTAGAAAAGGACATGTGTAAACCCCTGTGTTTCTTCTAGCTATCAATATATTCCAAATTCATTACTGTAGAAAGATTTGGAGGTTACTTTCATCATTACAAATTTGTTATGCATGATTGGTGATTGCTACATCATTGCAATTTCATATGCCCATTTTTCCTTACAAGAGACAAACTGATCTTGGAGAATAACAGTGGATTATTATAAATTTAATTGTGTGGGGACTCAAATTTCAGCTTTCTGGAGGAAATCACCATATTTTCTGGCACCTTCTATTCAGGTATTGATCAGGTCAGTCTGCCTGATACTAACAACACTAGTATAAGGACACACAATTTCCATATAGCTGTCAGAGCCTGTAATAGAGCTGGCTAGTCTCATACAATATAGCCGTATCAATTATGTCATAATCTGCCTAATGGGGCAGCGGTCCCCTCTTTATTTCCTAAATCATATATATCTACTCATCGATGATGTCATTCAGGTTGGAGTAGGTGAGCCAGAAATAGCAACTACATTTAAGAACAGTGATAAATATATATGTGTCAAAGGCTGAGGCATAAATATAAGAGAAATTCAATAGCCTGCCTCCTTGATAAAGCTCCTAAAGGACAAAGTATTTTGAGCATGCAGATATATTTCTTCTAAGGTAAAGGGCAGCACAATACTTAATGGGCCTTTCTGACTGTTGGAGAACTAGACACATTTCTTGGCATACTAATCCATTCCATTTATGAAGCAACTCAAAAGGATTCCACTTATACTTGGCATAGAGCAAGAAAAGTCTTATTGAAAAACATAGCTAATAAATGGACCCAAAAATAGAAAAACAATGTCAAGTACAAAAATAAAGGGTTTATTTTAAAATACATGTTTTCTTTTTCAGGTTATAGAATATTATATATATACAGATATATTGAAGGAAATTGGCTTGTCAATTTAAAATTACTAGCCAAAAAAGAAAAGAAAAATCTCAAAAATGGGTTCTAACTGCTTGGCAAGCTATTCTGTTCCATGAACCATAAGGACCTAGGAGATATGGTGATTTCTGAAGTACCTGTTATAAATAAAAAGTCCATATAGAGTATTTGGTGAACCTCTATATGGTAAACACAGCATTGTTGTTGTTGTTAAGTGCCGTCGAGTCAATTCCGACCCATAGTGACCCTGTATAGGGTTTACAAGGAGCCGCTGGTGAACTTGAACCACCAACCTTGCAGTTCAAACGGCTTTGCAGTCTGGCGCATTAACCCACAGCGCCACACCAGGACATAGGGCTTTAGAATTTTGAAGGAAAGTTATGTAAAGGAAAGCTTTATAAAGAACTCTATAAAGATAACTATCCTATGAAAAAGCAGTTTATGACTTACTTGGACCTAGAAAAGATGTAGAGCATTTTATGATCCCCACCACTCCTCTGTCAGTTTGTCGTACTGTGGTGACTTGCATGTTGCTGTGATGCTGGGAGTTATTCCACTAGAATTTTAAACATCAACAGTGTCACCCACAGTGGACAAGTTTCAGTGGCTATTCCAGAGGAAGGAGAGGCAGATTATTTCTGAATGTTTAACCATTGAAAATCTCATTAATAGCAGCAGATAATTCTCAAATTTAGTGCCAGAAGATGAAAACACTATGAATACTGACAGAATATTGTTAAATATAGTGCCTGAAGATGAGCTGCTCAGATTGGAAGGCACTCAAACTACGACTCGGGGAGAGCTGTCTCCTCACAGTAAAGTTGACCATGATGAAGTAACTGGAGTAAAGCTTTCAGGATCGTCATTTACTGAAGGGGCAAAACTCAAAGTATAGAGAAATAGCTATAAACATCTATTAATAATCAGAAATACCAGAAGTTCAAGACAGATTCCAGCAAGGACGTGGAATGAGGGATATCATGGCTGACATCAGACGAATCTTGGCTGAAAGCAGTGAATACCAGAAAGATGTTTGTTCTTGTTGTTTTTAGGTGCCGTCAAGTTCATACTGACTCATAGCAACCCTATGATATGGACGAGATAGGACAAAACAGTGCCCGGTCCTGCAGTAACCTCACAGTAATTTCTTCACCTGCTCCCATTACTGCTGCCACTGTGACAGCCCACCTCACTGAGGGGCTTCCTCTTTTTCTCTTACACTCCACTTTACCAAACAGGATATCCTTCTTCAGGGACTGATCCATCCTGAACTATGTGTAAGTATGAGAGACAAAGACTGGCCATCACGGCTTCCAAGGAGTCCTCTGGCTGTACTGCTTCCAACACAGACTTGTTTGTTCTTTTAGCAGTCCATGGTACTTTCAGTAGCCTCCTCCAACACAATAACTCAAAAGCATCAATTCTTCTACAGTCTTTCTTACTCACTGTCCAACTTTCTCATGCATATGAGGTTATTGAAAGTACCAGAGTTTGAGTCAGACGCACCTTAGTCCTCAAACTGATGTCTTTTCTCTTCAACAATTTAAAGAGGTCTTATGCAGCAGATTTTCTGAGTTTGTAGGTTGCAGCAAATCTTAGAGCACCACATACAACACTGATGCATACCTTTTCTGATTTAAAGCCATGCAGTGTACTCTTGTTTACTTCAAATGGATAATAACATATTGTTCCATCTACAGTTTCCACATGAACACAAATCAAATGTTCTTAAACTCCTATTCTTCACAATGTTATCCATAATTTATTATCTTCCACACAGTTGAATGCCTTTGCATAGTCAATAAAAAACACAAGTAAACATTTTACAGGAATTGTCTTATTTCAGGCAAAATACATTTGATATCATCAATGATTTACCTCATTCTATATCCACTTCAGAATCCTGCTTGAATTTTTGGTTCATGAATATAATAACTTCATAATAACAGTAACAATTTGTGATAGTTAAGGCTCTGTGTCAACTTCACTGGACCATGATTCTTACTGTTTTGTCAGTTAAAACATAATAATCCCTCATGATGAGATCTGCTATGAGCAGCCAGTCAATGGAAGGGAAGTCTCCTAGGAGATGTGACTTATTTCCAGTATATTTGTTGGTATTGTTAAGTGCCATTGAGTCAATTCTGACCCATAGCAACCCTGTATAGGGTTTTCAAGGAGCAGCTGGTGAGCTTGAACCACCGACCTTGCAGTACAAATGGCTTTGTAGTCTGGTGCATTAACCACAGCGCCACAGCAGGACTCCAGTATATTAGACACTCTGAAGAGGCTTGTTTACCTTCTTGTGAGTCTGGATCTTGCATCTGGCTTTTCCAACATCTGATTCTTTGGATCTGAGCCAGTGACCTATCACCTGCCTATACTTTGCATCTGCGGGACCAGCCTACCTGCCTGCCATTTGACTTACCCATCTCAGTTAATTAGCCTTGCAGGTGAGTCAGAAGTCTCCAACCTGACATCTGACCCATGGACTTGGGACTTACCCATCTCCACAACTGTGTGAGTCATTGCCTTGATATGAACCTCTCTTTATATGTACATGCACGAGCTTCATTCGTTTTGTTTCTCTAGAGAAGCCCCATTAAGACACTATTGTATATGAACACTAAATAAGAAAACATCAACAAACTACCAGGCACATGTTGTTGTTGTTGTTGTTAAGTACCGTGGAGTCGGTTCTGACTCATTGTGACTCCACGGCACACAACAACAACAACATGTGAGCAGATGGTATGGTTTGTCTTATTGCAAAAGAAACTCTCCTAATTTTGGTTGCCTGAAGAAAAAGACTGGATTGGTTTGGTACCGTGGAGTCGGTTCTGACTCATAGTGACCCTGTACAGGGTTTCCGAGGCTGTAAATCTTTACGGGAGCAGAAAGCCTCAACTTTCTCCGGGGGGAACAGCTAGTAGTTTCGAACTGCTGACCTTGCAGTTCGCAGCCCGATTCGTAATCACTACTCTAAAGGAGCTCTGGTAGCGTAGTGATTACGAATTGGGCTGTGAAACTTAAGGTCAGCAGTTCGAAACTACCAGTCGCTCCGCGGGAGAAAGATGAGGCGTTCTGCTCCTGTAAAGATTTATAGCCTCGGAAACCCTGTGCAGGGTCACTATGAGTCGGAATCAACTCCACGGTACTTAACAACAACAACAACGCTACCAGAGCTCCTATTGGATGTTGATTTCTTAATATGAATTAGCCAATATACGATGATCATTCTTTGAAAATACCTGAGTAATGGCATTAAGTGTCTCCCAGTTAGTAGCACATTTTCATACAATTTTACCATACAATTTTCCCCCAAAACCATTGAATTGCTATCTCCTGTTGTCAGTCACAATCCCTAGTACAGGACGCTAGGACCTTTTTGTTGTTGGTGTTGGTTATCATTTAGAATAAATTACTTCTCAGATATTTTTATTTATTATAATACATAACAAATAACATCTAGGAAAAAGAAATTGAGAAATTTATTTTTCCTGGTTTATAATCGTAATTTTAATGAGATATATCTTAGCGTATAATCCTAGTAGTTATGAAACAGTTCTTTTAAAAAATTAAATGAGTAGGTATGTGAATAGTATTTAAAGAGACAAATTCCAAGGATATCTTTATAGCAAAAGAAGAAAAAGATACACATTTCAGATTGTCTTTTACTTTTCAAGTTTCAAATTTGTGCAAGTCCCAATACTAAAATTACTGAAAACTTTAAAATATCAATAAAACATTCATTGTTTCAGCTTCATTTCAGTTTTATGGTAGAAATAATTCTATGATAATTCCTCCCTCTTTTGAAATTAAATTTTGATTCTCATATGTGGAACTGAAGCATCAACCTTCCAGCTTCAGCCTCTCTTTATCCCTAATTTAAAGCTTCAAAACGTTATGAACATTTTATAACACCTCTTTCACCAGTCTCCCTTTTACTAATGTTAACAGACACCTTCCTAGTGTACCCTGAAATTTCTTTTATGGGAAGAAATAAAATACGGTCTCTGAATAACTAAAGCCTCTTTAAAAAGTGGGAATTTAGCTAAAAAGCAACTTACATGCCCTTGAGTTCATTCTGACTCATAGCACTATACCACATACCAAAAAAATCCCAAACAAACAAGAAAAACACTGCTCAGTCCTGCTCTGTCCTCACAATTGTTGCTATTTGAGCTGTTTGTTGAAGTCACTGTGTCAAGCCATTTTGTTTGAGGGTTTTCCTCTTTTTCACTGACCTTCTACTTTATCATTTTGTTGGTCTTGTTAAGTGCTGTAGATTTGATTCAGAGTCATAGCAAACCTGTAGAGGATTTACCAGGCTATGAATCTTTGCAGGAGCAGAAAGTCTAATCTTACCCAGTGGAGTTGTCTAACGTTGTGATTCGTAGTTCAGAAGTACTTGAACAGCTTTCTAAATTGTCTTTCTGTTTCTCCTAACACTCTACAATCTATTCACTATAGTGTTCATACTGATTCTTTACAAATGTTAGATCATGACACTCCTCTCTTTAAACTCTCCAGTGATTTTCTATATTACTGAAAATTAGACTTAAAATCAAAATCCTCATAATTGTCCACTGACTGATAGTGACCACATGCACAACAGAATGAAACACTGCCTGGTCTTATGGCAACCTCACAATCATTGCTACATTTGAACTGATTGTTTCTGCCACTGTGACAATGCATCTATTTGGGGTCTACCTCTTTTTCTCCCACTCTCTATTTTATCAAACATGATATTCTTCTTCAGGGACTGGTCCTTCCTTATAACATGCCTGATGTATAAGAGAGGAAGTCTGGTCATCTGGCTTCCAACTAGCATTCTGGCTGTACTTCTTCCAACACAGATTTGTATGTTCTTTTGGTAGTCCATGGTACTTTTAATATTCTCCTCAAAAACCGTAACTCAAATATATCAATTATTCTACGGTCTTCTTTATTCACTTTCCAACTTTCACATGCATATGAGGTTATTAAAAATACGATGGCTTGGATCAGGCACACATGAGTCCTCACTCTGACATGTTTATTCTTCAAAACTTTAAAGAGGTCTTGTGTAGCAGATTTGCTTAATGCAATATGTTGTTCAATTTCTTGACTGCTGCTTCCATGAGTGTTGATGGTTGATATGAGCAAAATTAAGTCTTTGAGAACTTCAATCTTTTCTCCATTATATGATGTTGTTTATTGGACCATTGGTGATGATTTTTTGTTTTCTTTACATTGAGGTGCAACCCACACCTACGGCTGTGGACTTTGATCTTCAACAGTAAGAATTATAAGTTTCAGCAAGCAAGGTTGCATCATCTGCATATTGCATGTTGTTAATGAGTCTTCTTCCAATCCCGATGCCATGTTTTTCTTCATATAATCTAGATTCTCAAATTATGTATTCAGCATACAGATTAAATAAGTATGGTAAAAGAATACAACATGTCACATGCCTTTCCTGATTTAAACCATTCATTGTTCCCTTGTTCTGTTCAAATAACTGCCATTTGTTCTGTGTACAGATTCCTCATAAGCACAAGTAAGTGTTCTGGAATACTAATTCTCCATAATATTGTCTATAGTTTGTCATGATCCAAACAATTGAAAGCCTTTGCATAGTCAATAAAGCACAGGTAAACATCTTTCTGGTATTCCCTGCTTTCAGCCAAGACCCATCTGATATTAGCAATGATATCCCTTGTTCTATACCATGTATATTATTGACTATGCAAAAGCTTTCAACTGTGTGGATCATGACAAGTTATAGATAACAATGCAATGAATGGTTATTCCAGGACACTTAATTGTACTCATGAGGAAACTGTACATAGACCAAGAGACAGTTATTTAAATACAACAAGGGGATAGTGAATGGTTTATAGTCAGGGAAGATGTGCACCAGGGTAGTATTCTTTCACCAAAGTTATTCAATCTGCATCTGAGCATATAATCCAAGAATCTGGTATGAAGAAGAAGATAGCATCAAGACTGGATAAAGACTCATTAGCAACCTGCAATATGCAGATGAAACATCCTTGCTTGCTGAAAGTGAAGAAGATTTAAAATGCATATGGATGAAGATCAAAGACTGAAGGCTCAGTATTGGTTGCACTTCAATGTAAAGAAAACAAAAATCCTCACCACTGCATCAATAAATAGCATCACAATAAATGGAGAAATTAATGAAGTTGTCAAAAACTTCGTTTTGCTTGGATTCACTATCAACACTCATGGAAGCAACAGTCAAGAAATTAAATGACCGATACCAGAGATAAAGGCAGAGATGTGTACACGGAGAAACAGAGCAGCTGAGGACTCTAGACTCGTGGGAAGAAAAAGGCTGTCTGCTGGTGGTAAGCTTGCAGAATGTACCCTTTGGTTTTTAAAATGATTATATATCCCCAAGTATTTTTGTGTACATCCAAAAAACAAAAAACAGAGGGAATAGAAGCAAATACTGTTTAATGATGATGCACAGAGGAGATTGTAATCATTGCAATGAAATGATGAGTGTAAAACTGATGTTCTCTCATGTAAACTATCACTCAATTCACAATAAAAACTTTAAAAAAATGAAATTAAATGACATAATGCATCATTCAAATATGCTGCACAACCACTTTAAAATGTTCTACAGCAAAGATGTCAGTTTGAGGACTAAGGTGCAACTGAGTCACGCCATGTTTTCTTTCAGCAGCCTCATATGTACATAAAAGTTAAATCATGAATAAGAAAGACCATAGAAGAATTGATTATTTGACTTATGGTATTGAAGAAGCATATTAAAAGTACCATAGACAGCTAGAACAACCAAATCAGTGTTCACAGAAGTGCAGTCAGAATATTCCTTAGAAGCCAGGATGTGAGATTTCATCTCTCATCATTTGGACATATTATCAGGAGGGACCAGTCCCTGAAGAAGGACATCAAGCTTGGTAAAACAAGAGGTCAGCAATAAAGAGGAAGTCCCCCAAGGAAATAGATTGGCAGAATGGCAGCAGCAATGGGCTCAAGCATAGCAACAATTCTGAGTATGGTACAAGACCAGGCAGTGTTTTGTTCCATTGTGCATAGTGCCACTATGTGTCAGAACCAACTTGATGTCACCTAACAACAGCAACAACATTATGATTCATCAAATTGTTGTCTGACCTGGATGGACTAACCAGATGTTGTTTGCTATACCAAGATCGTGTTTGATCATGTTTGGCAATAATCCCCTTCAAGAGGAAATGATGTGTGTAGCATCAGGCTTGAGCTGTTCAACATTCATTAGCAAATGGCACACTTTCCATGGTTAGTATCCCTGTTACATTGAATCTTTCCTAAATCATACCTATAGCACCTAGTGCTTTCCCAAGTCTTTCAAGAGAGTGACTACTGCTAAGATAATTTACATTTTCAAATATCTGCATAATAAAATAAGGAACATTTATTCAAGATATGTCAGAGAACTACAATGGAAGCAGAAGGCACACATTTCATATTTGTAAAGAATAGTATAATGCAACTATGTTAATCCGGGTATAGCACTGTAAAATAGACACTGGACTGGTAATTGCAGTGTCAGTAGTTCACACCTACCAGCCAATCTCAGAAACTATACATGGTTGTTACGAGTTGCAATTAATTTGATGTCCCACAAGTACAACAATACAACTATATGAATACATGCCTACTCTTTTACACAGCTCTGATGTTGCAAAAACTCCAACATTCTTCATTTGGCAAATAAAATAAAAATAATGAAGAAACAATGGTCCTGTCTTCTATAGTATTTATGTCACCCATAAACTGCTAAAAAACTCTAGGTCTTTACTATCTTGTTGTTGTGCTGTTGAGTCGATTCCAACTCTTAGAGATCCTGTGTAGGATTTCCAAGGAGTGACTGGTGAGTTTGAACCAATGACCTTTCAGTTAACAGTACAGTGCTTATTCTACTGGGCCATTCCAGGGCTAGTAAAGTATAATACGAGTCATGTTCTTATATTATAGAACCAAAGATAAACTCATAAACCACACATGTGTATGCATGCACATACACATATACTCACATATAAGAAATGTTCGAAATATAATAAAACTTAAAATTAAAAATATGGTGGACTATTTAATATATGACTTTAAATATACATGTCAAAAGGTTATTTTATTCAGTCTGTGAAAACATGAACATTTAACACATTTAGATCAAGATTGAGAGTCTATAAATGTAGATAAGCAATGTGTACCATCTTGTGGATAAAATTCCCATTAATCCAGCAGATTGTAACTTTATCTCCCTCCCCCCATATTCTGAACAAAGGGTCAGAATATCTTGATTGAGAAATAACCTATGCCATGGCATTCACTTCCTATCTCACTTTCAGGTAAATGTCTTATCCTCAGACTCAGTTTCTCTGACACCAATTTCAAAATCAAATGCGGCAGCTTCCTAATTTGTACTCTTAACCACTCTGCTATTTCAATTTTTACTATAGTTTAGTGCTTTAAGTGATATAAGTCTTATTATTTTCCTTATCTATTAGACAAAGTAGGGATAAGAAAGGCTTCTGAAAAAAGTGATAAATAATTGAAAATAGAAAATGTAGGGCAAAGGATAGAAAGAGCTGAGATGGGGAGGTTCTAACATCAAACTACTAGATTTAGTCAACAGTTTAAAAATTGACTTTAATAAACATTGCGATGCAATATAAATCTGTCATCCATACAGATATGAGATCCAATTGTGCATCTTCCAATATTTTTATATCTGAAACATATAACATATAACAACACTTGATTCACGTTTTTTCATTTGCATGATGATAATAAAATCACTTACTTCACTTTATTAGAATATAAATAAAATGGTACATTCAAAGCTTTCTACCTTTTAAGACCATTTGTACTGAAATCACTATACAAACAAATTTAATAAACAGTGTCAACATGAACTCACATTGTAATTAACTTTTAAAGAAGATGATCATATATGCATTTAGAGGAAAATATGCAAAGCTTCCACAAATCACACGAAATTCGATTGCTCTAAAGTACAAGGCTAAGGAGTTCTGGTAGCGTTGTTGTTTTTGTTATGTGCTGTGGAGTCGGTTCCGACTCATAGCGACCCTGTACAGTAGTGGTTACAAATTGGGCTGTGAACCACAACGTCAGCAGTTCGAAACTACCAGCTGTTCCGCGGGAGAAAGATGAGGCTTTCTGCTCCCGTAAAGATTTACAGCCTTGGAAACCCTGTACAGGGTCGCTATGAGTCAGAGCCAACTCCACGACACATCACCACCACCAAAGTACAAGGCTAGTGAAGGTAGAACTTTTTATTTTAGCATTCATTTGTACTGAAGCAGTGGTAATTATCATTTTGACTCACTAGCTTCAAATTGAAAGATCATTTACTCAAAGCCTCTCTTCTTCTAGATGAGGACACAGAAGCCTGTGTGTATCTAGAAACATTCTAATTTCTCCATCATATTTGGGGGCAGTTTTTCTGGGTATGATACTTGTTGGCAAGTGTTTTTTTGTTTGCTTTTTTTCTTTCAGAGTTGTATGTATGTCTCCACATTGCCTTCTTGCCTGCATGACTTCTGCTTAGAAATCAGAGTTTAATTTTACTTGTTCTTCTTTGTAGGTAATTTTTCATTTTTCCTAAACTGCTTTCATGATTTTTTTCCTTGTCTGTGATTTTGGAGAGTTTGATTATTGTATCATGGTGATTTTCTTTTGAAGTCTATCCTGTTTGTGGTTTGCTTAGCTTCTTGAATGTTTATCTTCTCTTCTTTCATGATGTTAGGGAAATTTTCTTTTAGCAGCTCTTGGATTATATTCTTTATTTCTTTCCATTGTCTTTTCCCGCTGTGGAATTTTGATCACCCATAAGTTGTTCCTGTTTATGTTGTAACATATGAATCTTATACATTCATTTGATTTTGTTAAATTTTCTCTGATTTTTCTTGTAGCTTACTAGTATTGCGAGATGGATCTTCAAGTTCACTAATTCTGGCTTCCACTGATTCAAAGTTACTCCTTTGCTCTTTCAGTATATTGTACATTTCTGAAATCTTAGTATTAATCTTTATTTCTGTTTGCAGGTTTGCATTGTCCTCTAACCCTTTATCTATTTTGTTTGATTATTCCTGTAGTGCATTTCTGAATGCTTCCTTGGTTTCCTCGACGTTTCTGTCAATCATTTGGAGATACATAAATATCACTCTCCTGAATTCTTTTTCAGGTAGTTCAAATGCCTTTTTTTTTTCCTCAAAAATATTTTCTAGCCCTGCCTCTTGGTCACTTGATTGGGCTACTCTGTCTTTTTCATTCGTGTGCACAGAAATTGTCTGCTGCTTTCAGACATTTTGGTGTTGCTAATGTAGTGGTTACGAGTCAAGCTGCCAACCTCAAGGTCAGCAGTTCAAAACTACCAGCAGTTCCATGGAAGAAAGATGAGGTGTTCTGCTCCTGTAAAGATTTATAGCCTCAGAATCCCTGTGCAGGATCACTATGAGTCGGAACTGACTCCATGGTACTTAACAACAAAACAACAGCATATTTGTATTAAGTTGATGAATGTATGTTGGTGCATTTTTAGGCATTCACCAAATGGACACTTCTGGTGGGGTGTGATCAGATGAGTGTGTGCAGCATTCTTGGTTCACTGTTCATGCAGTTCAGTTAAGGGTGGATTTAGCTAATGTTGGTTTTGACATTGATCTAGAGTATAGTATCTGGTATTGGCTCTTTCCCAATTGGTAGGGTTGTATAGGATTAGGCTGTATCTGGACTATAGGGCCACAGTTGCTGTTTCCTGTCAGGTGAGGCAAGATGAGAAAACACACACACAGACACACAGAAGGAAAACAAATGAACCAGTAAATAACAGCAAAAAAAGAAAAGAGTAATGAAGAAAAGCAAAACAACCTGGCAATGGCATTTTCTTCAGCAATAAGTGATAGCTTCTGTGCCGCCTGCTGGCTTATTGCCTTCACGGCTGCCCAAGAAAGTTCAAGATGGAGCCACATTGTACCTGGCTGGTCCACAAAAAGCACCAATATTTCTTTTTCTTTTTTTTTTTTTCTCTACCACACACATCCACTCAGCCACTTCTCCTAATGAAAACTACTCCTGGGCTGGACAGGGCCAACACTGAGGACTTGGAGTAAGGTCCTCCTGAACAGGTTTATTACAAATAGCTTCTGTGTCATCAATGGTTCTCAGAACCACAACACTCACTTCTCCTCAGCTCCAACCACTTAGAGATAGGGATCTTTACTGGGGATGTATGCTGGTAGAGGCAACCCATACCTCTGGTCACCAGAAGACTGTGGAGAACAAGAAAAAAGAATCACACATTTGTATCTGTGAACCACAGGTAGGTTGCTACAATGTGAGTGTATATTCTTGTCTAGGAATCCACTCACAAATGCTGAAAGTGGTTGTGGCAGGTCTAGTCAGCTGCCACAGCTCAGAAGTCACTTTTTTTTTTTTCTTCTGCATCTGCTCAGCTCTCTCTCCTAGTAAGCATCCAGTCTACTTCTCTATGCCTTCATATAAAGCTTGGAGTTGCAGAACTATCACCTGCATCTGGTTCATTTGGTTATCCATATCTTTGTTGAAGAGGGTCTCTCCAGCCTTTCTGTTGAGTCCATCATCTTGGTGCCTCCCAACTATTTGATTGAACTGAACATGACTTGCCATTGAAGTTTTAGAAATAATTTGGACATTTATCAGTATGCATCCCATTTAATTAAAAGTTTTGTTCTTTTTGATTAACCTTGTTTAGGTAACTGGAGTCCCAATATACCAGAATATCTAAAGGGCAAGTGGTTTTTGCTTTTTCTTCCCTCCTATGTGAAACACATTAGTTGCTTTCTATTTTCAAAGTCTACATGCTCTTTTACATTTATATAAGACAACTAAAAATAGTAAGGCTTGGATCAGGAGGAACTTCATCCTAGAAGTGACATCTTTGTTCTTTAACACTGTAAATTGGACTTAGGATGGGAGGAAATATTTTTGCAGCATATTTGCCTAGTGCATATTTGCCTAATGCAATATATCTGAATTTTTTACTCTTGTTTCCAAGAATGTTGATTGTAGAGCCAAGCAAAATGAAATCTTTGACATATTCAATCTTTTCTGTTAGTTATTGTTAAGTGTCTTTGGGCAGTTGGTGAGTTTGAATCACTGAACTTGTGGTTCAAGCCAATCTTGTGGTACAGTATTTATCCTACAGCACCATACTAGGATTTATCATGGTGCTCTTTATTGACCCAGTTGTGAGAATTTCATCTTTTTACACTGAAGTACTATCCATATTGAAGGTAGTCTACAATATTATTCATTAAGTACATCAGGCCCTCTTCACTTCTGACAAGTAAGGATATGCATATTGTAAGTTGTTGGTGAATCCTCCTCCCATCCTGATCCCACATTCTTCTTCATATTATCCAGCATATCAGATTATTTGCTCAACACGCACACTGTATAAAAGTGGTGAAAGGATACAACCCAGGTGCACACCTTTTTGGATTTCAAACCATTCAGTATCACCTTGCTCTGTTTGAACCTCTTGATCTATGTATAGATTCCTCATGAGCACAATTAAATATTATGGAATTCCATTCTTAATATTATCCATAATTTGTCATGATCCATACAGTTTGATGTCTCTGCATAGTCAATGAACACAAGTCAATATGTTTTTGGTATTATCTGCTTTGAGTCACGATCCATTTGAAGTCAGCAATGATATCCCTCATTCCACGTCCTCTTCTGAACCTGATTTGAATTTCTCTTGCAGTTCCCTTGTGATATAATGTTGCAACCATTTTTAATTATCTTCTGAAAATTTTTATTTACATATGATATTAATGATATTGTTAAATAACTCCCACATTTCTTTGTTATTTATTGATCCAGCTGTGAGGATTTTTTTTTTCTTTATGTTGAAGTGTAATCCATAATAAGGTAGTTCTGTTTGATATCCATCAAGAAATGCTTCAAGTCCTCTTCATTCTCAGTAAATTTGTATATCACAAGTTATAAATGTGTTTGGTGTCTTGTGCTTCTTCATGTAGTACATATAGTCCATATTCTTAGATAATTTGCTAAGCATGAAGACTGAATAATAATTGTGAAAATATATATCCTGACACACAACTTCCTTGATTTTAAGCCAAGCAGACCCCACTGTCCTGTTTGAGCAATTGTCTCTTGGTCTACGTTCAGGCTTCACATGAGCACAATTAAATTTACTGGAATTCCCATTGTCTCAGTGTTACAAAAATTTATTATGATGCTGTTGTTATTGTTAAGTACCACCAATCTGGTTCCAAGTCATAATGGCCCAATGTACACTAGAACAAAATAGTGCCTAGTCCTGTGCCATCCTCGCCATTCTTGTTATTGCTGAGAACATTGTTGCTGCTACTGTGGTAATCCACCTTGTTGGGGGGTCTTCTTTTTTACTTACTATCCACTTTAACAGAATGTTCTTCCAGACACATGCTGTCCGACGTATGAGAGATGAAGTCTTGCCATCCTGGCTTCTAAGGAGCACTTCAGTTGTACTTCTTCCAAGAATGACGTGTTTGTTCTTCTGGCAGTCCATGGTACTTTTAATATTCTTCTCCAACGCCAAAACTCTAAAGTGTCAAGTCTTCTATAGTCTGCCTTATTTAATGTCCAACATTAACATGCACATGAGGCTATTGATAATACCATGACTTCAACGTAAAAAAAAGAGAGAGAGAGAAATCCTCACAACTGGATCAATAAGCCACACTATGATAAACAGTGAAAAGAATGAAGGTGTCAGTGATTTCATGAGGTACATATGTGTGTAATGGGCACACATAAGTATCTCTTCTAATCATTGGCCAAGTAGCTGTCTTCCAAATTTCTTGGCACAGATGATTTTATTCTTAAAGACTTTTTGCATTTTCCCTTTATGATGTTCTTGATGTCATCCCACAACTCTTCTGGTCTTCAGTCTTTAGTGTCTAATGTATCAAACCTATTCTTCAAATGATCTCTAAATTTAGAAGGGATATATTCAAGGTCATATTTTGGCTCTCATGGATTTGATGCATTTGAGCTATGGTGTTGGAGGAGATTATTGAAAGTACCATGGGCTGCCAAAGAAAAAATAGATCTGTGTTGGAAGAAGTGCAGCCATAGTGCTCATTGGAGGCCAGGATGGCCAAACTTCGTCTCTCATACTTCGGACATATTGTCAGGAGGGCCAGTTATGTTTGATAAGGTGGCGGATCAGAGAAAAAGAGGAAGACCCCCAGCAAGATGGATTGGCAAAGTGTCAGCATCAATGAGCTCAGGTATAGCAATGATTGTGAGTTTGGCCCAGGACCAGGAAGTGTTTCATTCTATTGTGTATAGGGTTGCTTTGAGTTGGTACTGACTTGATGGCACCTAACAACAACAGATGATGGGTGCCTCCAATTCTCTATCAGTTTCTTGAACTTTTTCTATTTGGGTTCCATGAATTCCTAGAGCCTGTTTTTTCAATGCCTTAATTGCAGCTTTGAACCGTTCCTTCAGTATTTCTGGTTCTTGATCATATGTTACCTCTAGAAATTGTTGAACATGGACCATTTATTTTTGGTACAGTGACTCTGTGTATATTTTCCTTTTTCTTTTTTTTTTTTTGATGCTTCCTGAAACACTCACTATTTTGCCCATGGAGTCATACAATACTGGAAGTCAAAACTGAATTTTTCTTTCAGTTCTTTCAGCTTGAGAAATGCTGAATGTTTTCTTCCCTTATGGCTTTCTGACTACAGGTCTTTGCACATTTCATAATAATACTGACTTGGTCGTCTCAGAGTGTCCTTTGCAATTTTCCTTTCAGGTCTTTTAATTCCTTATTTATCTTCTATTCACTTTATCATCTCTACAATGGAGATCAAGTTTCAAGAATATCCTATGACATCCTTTTTTATCTTTTCTTTCTTTCCTGCTGTTTTAATGGGCTTTTGTTTTCTTCCTTTTTGATGTTCTTGATGTCATTCCATGGTATTTCTGGTCTTCAGTCATTAGTGTAAATGGGCTAAATAAAGCTTAACAACAACTGTGAAGATGATTTAGGATGAGGCAGTGTTTCATTCTGCTTTGTATATGGTTCCTGTGGAGATTACATGATATAATTTTGCAAGAACAAGGTCTTATTCTTTGCAAATACTATTTTTTCATTTAACTTTTTATTGTGAATTAAGTGAAGGTTAACAGACAAGATCCCCAAATTTAAATTCAACACATTATATGCTTTGTTTCATCTTAATGATTACAATCCCTTCCCTAAAACAACAGTTATCCTACTTCCTACCTACGGCTCCCTTTTACATATTGAATTTCACAAATGAACCCAGCAAAAAATATTTGATGTAGACATACAAACCAAAAAATATACAGGCACTTAAATGTCCTAAGGGCATACTCTGCAAGCCAGCTTCCTGCCTACAGGCACACATCCTTACTCAGTTCAAGGTCCTAGAGCTTGCTATTACTCTCTGTCTCTCTATGGCATCGCCTCTGCCACCATTGCTGGTGGCACCACTTTTATAGGTAGTATCTCATGCTCCATTCATGCTCTTCCTTCTTGCTGGTCCTAGGAAACAATGGCCTCCATGACAGAAATGATGGTGGAGACTGCATGACAGAATTGCAAGATTCATGACTTTTATTCATTGCAAATACCCTTTTTCAACAACATAAAAGTCCACTGTGAACAAGGATCTCACCAGATGGAATACACATGAATCAAAATGACTGCATCTATGAAAAGAGATGTCTTACTATACTTATCAGAAATTGGGTGGATCTCAGTTATGAAAGAATTATAAACAAGTTTCATCTGTTATAGAAGAATTTTAAGAAATCAAAAGTTAGAAACCACAATGAGACACACCTGTATTGAAATGGTACTATGGAGTGTAAACATTATTCAAAAACAAAAACAATCAATACAATCTAAGATTTGATAGAATATATTCAAAATAATGAATTTCTGAGTGAAAACATAGATTATTTAAATAACTTTATTTTTACAATAATTATATGTTGTAGTATATATTGTTGCTCTTAAGTGTCGTCAAGTCAGTCCCAACCCATAACGACCCTCAGTAGGGTTTCCAAGGAGTAGCTGGTGGTTTTGAACTGCTGACCTTGTGGTTCATATTGTCCAGCACATTGTCCTGCCGTGTCACATATAGACTTACAATAATTTCTAAAATCTTTAGGTAATGGACTGATAGTAAATTGAGTTAATAGTTATGAATTATAATTTAATATATATGTTTTCCCTCACTTGTCTGGCAGTTTGTCATACTGTGATGACTTATGTGTGTTGCTGTGATACTGGCAGCTGTGCCACCCATATTTTAAATACCAGCAGAGTCACCCTTGGAGAAAAGTTTCAATGGAGCTTCCAGATTAAAACAGAATAGGAAGAAGAAGTAGCAAACTGCAACTAAATGATTAGTCATCAAAAACCTTATTAATAGCAGCAAAACAATGTATGCTATAGTGTCTGAAGATGAGCTCCTCAGGTTGGAAGTCACTCGAAATATGACTGGGGAAGAAATGGCTCCTCAAAGTAGAGTTGATTTTAATGATGTGGAACAAAGTTTTCAGGAACTTAATTTGTTGGGGAACATCAGGAACTTCTATATTCATATAAAATTCCCTTTGTTATTGTTGTTGCTAAGTGCTGTCAAGTCAGTTCCAACTCATAGCAACCCTGTATAGGGCTTCTAAGGATCAGATAGGGGTTCATACTGCTGACCTTGTGCTTCACAGTCCAGTGCTGATCCTACAGAGCCACACCAATTGTCCATAATATCCCCTAGGGGTGAGTTTTAATCACTGCTTTACCTATAGGAATGTAGAGAACCAGGTTAGCACTAAAGATTCTCCTTACAAGATGGAGTAGCTTTAGCCAGTTTCAACTTTAATTCTCCCTTCTTTTTATGTTAGCTTCCCATTTTTAGGAAATAAGGTGACCTTCTCTTCTGGCTACTTTCTACTGATTTGGGGCATACATGGGGACTCATGAAGAAACCTGACCACTGGGAATCTTGTAAACTGACAGAAGTTGGCAACTTCTTGCTAGATTTTGTAGCTTCTCTCAGTCAATAAAGGATGGCAGGACAGACTAGCCAATGCAAAAAACATTAGCTGCTTGGACACTCTTAGCTATGCCCCTGTGATTATCTCAATTAGGCAGGTACACAGGTGCAAAATTGGATTACTGCAATCACAAAGACAAGAACTGCAGTAACCAAGAGCCCAAAGTAGGAAAACAGCTCTCCAGTCTGAGTTCTACCTCTCTGTACCCATACAGCATGTCTTATTGATGACGCCCCAGACACTGCCTGCTTTGGCTAGAAGAAAATCAAGGGTAATGTCTAAGAAAGCTCTTACTATAAGGAAGTTTTTGTTCTTGTGCTGGCTGAGGGAATGGTCAAAATATACCTTTAATGCACTGTTTCTGATTCTGCAGATTGGCCATCAGAGGTGCACGAGATATTTAAGAAAATCATCATCTAAACACAAACCTACGTGCAAAATGGAGTTAAGCTCTGCCTGGCTGGAGCACATTGCAGACAAAATGCCTCCAGGTTTCATGCTTTAAGCAAGGCTGGGGAACCTTTCTTCTGCCAAAATTTAAAACATCACTCTAGGGACATACAAAATTATCAGCTTACAGTTAACCTGCTGTATTTGGTCAAACATTTAATTAACTCAGAGTTGCTATATTGTTATTGTAAAGTTGGTTCTGACTTGTAGCGACACTGGATAGGATTTCTGAGGAGCGTCTAGTCACACATATAACTAAAACCTGGACTTTGCTTGGCTCCTAGATAGTGGTAATAGGAAGCTCTTTGAATTCATGGTGATCTTTCACAAGATATCATCTGGTTCTCTTTGCCAGGGTTTCAAACAAGATTGACATCTCTATTAAATTTGCTGTAGAGTTTAAGCAAAGCCAAATGTACATCACTTTAGGTAGAACCATTTCTTTCCCTCTAATATGCTGACAGATTCCTGATGTGGTACTATTGGATCAGCACTGGATTACTAACTACAAGATTAGAGGTTCAAACCTATCAGCAGCTTCGCAGGGTTCACTATGAGTTGGAACCAACTTGATGGTACTTAACAACAACAATATGCTGACAGTGAATACCTACTGTAAACAGAATACACATTTAAAATATTACTATTCATAACAATGACCTACCCCTTGGGCAGCATATTTACTTAATGATTTAAGGCAACCAATTAGTGTATAGAATCCTAAGGGATGTAATACAAAAGCAAAGAATGTGAAAAATAAAACTTTCACACGTCTGTAAACTCTATAAATTCAAATTGCCAAGGTAAGGCAACCTTAAAAGTGATAGAAATTGAATAAATTCCAATGCCCTTAGCAGTTCAAGACCTTGGAAATAGCCAACTTTTCTTTCCGTCCACTAGGATGTTTTTGCTTTAAGTAGAAAAGAAAGGTTCTAATTCTTTCAACCTCTGACAATATGTTTAAAGTTAAATATAGAAAAGTGCAGCTTAGTCTAGCAGGGTTCCAATGGAATCTTCCAATGTGTCTTTCAACATAGAACATTTTTGGGTGAAATCAAGTCAGCTCTGGGATCAAATCTCTTTCACCTGTGAAAAATGCATGATTAGCAATATAACATGAGGTTGAGTCCTCTTGTAGAGGGTCTATCTAAAACATCCCAAATGGTCTTTCCAAGGACAAACTGCCCCTCTTTACAAGTATTCACAATCCAAAGAAGATTTTTTTTATCTATGTTGTTGTTGTTGTTAAGTGCCGTTGACTCGGTTCCGACCCATAGCGACCCTGAACAGAGTTTCCAAGACTATAAATCTTTATGGGAGCAGAAAACCTCATCTTTCTCCCGCAGAGCAGCTGGTAGTTTCGAACTGCTGACCTTGCGGTTCGCAGCCCAATTCGTAACCATACATATCCATATATACCTATCACCCACAGCACCAATCAAGAACCTCTCCAGAAACCCCTTGATCACCACAACTGTAGGAAAAAGCCACATTGGAAGTACCATGTGGTTTCTTGTAAAACCAACTGGAGCTGAGGCTGGTTACTCTCCTGAAGGCCTGGATTCAAAATACGCAACAAGGCGGCAAAAGCTCAATCAAGACCATCAGAAAAGTATCCACAGTAACGTTGCTCTAGAGACCAAACAAAATGACCACTGATAAATAAATACTGTTCCAGTTCCAAATGATCAGTACTGACATTTTTCCATTGGAGTGTACTTATCTAAACAGACTGAATCCCTAAATAAAGCAAAGCCTCAGTAGCCCCTCTGGATCAGTTTACCTTAAAATGGCCTCTACGCCTCAATTTCTTTGTACGACTTAAAAGTTTAAAGGGAGCAGAGCAGAAACCCAAAACGCTAAGCCAATGGTCTGAAACAACCTACAAACCAAAACCTGAAAGATCTTATACCAAGGACAGTAAATACCGTGAGGATTTGTATGTACTTTAGTAACTTAAAGGAGCTCTGGTAGCGTAGTGGTTACAAATTGGGCTGCGAACCTAAAGGTCAGCAGTTCAAAACTACCAGCCGCTCCGCGGGAGAAAGATGAGGCTTTCTGCTCCCATAAAGATTTAACAGCCTTGGAAACCCTGTACAGGGTCTCTGTGGGTCGGAACCAGCTCGACGACACTTAACAACAACAAGTAGTAACTAGTAAGGAGCTCTAGTAGCGTAGTAATTACAGTTGAGCTGCTAATCTCACGAGCATCAGTTCAAAATGATCAGCAGTTCCGTGGGAGAAAGATGAGGCTTTCTGCGTCCTTAAAGACGTACAGCCTCGGAAACCCTGTACAGAGATGTTATGAGTAGCATCCGACTCCACCGCGCACCATTGACTCCACAGCTATGGAGTCCGGGGGTGGTGCTGTGGGGTAACACATTGTACCACAAGGTCGGTTTTAACTGCAAGGTCGGATGTTAAAATTCACCAGCTACATTTCATCTCATCAGCAGGGCATGTCACATGCTGGTTTGAGAATGGAGACTGGTGATGCCTCAGCAGGTTGAATTCTATTGCCAAGATCCTCCACAGAGAAATCTTAGAGCAGCTGCTTGAAAAGGGACAAGTAACATTTCCGAAATCCTCGGGCCGTCATGCCTCAGTCATACACAGGTGCCAACCCAGAGAAGCCAAAACTGATACAAGAAAAAAATGACGGCTCTGCTGTCTGCCTAAGAAAAGCCACTTGCCCTTCATCTTTTCTTGATGTTTTCTGCACCATTTCATATTTTACCCATAGAAATTTTCAATGTTTCAAGTTGAGATTTGAATATTTTCGTCTTTCAGCTTGAGAAATGTCGAGCATGTGCTTCTCCTTTGATTTTCTAACTCCAAGTCTTTGCACATTTCTTTATAATAATTAACTTTGCCTTCTTGAGCTGCCCTTTGAATGTTTCTGTTTAGCTCCTTTACTTCCTGATTTTTTTTTTCATTTGCTTTAGCTTCTCTCTGCTCAAGAGCAAATTTCAGAGTCTCTTCTAACATCCATTTTGGTCTTTTCCTTCTTGTTTGTTTTATTAATCCGGTTTGATATTCTTGATGCCATCCACAACTCTTCTGGTCTTTGGTCATTAGTGTCAATTGTATCAAATCCTTTCTTGAGATGATCTCTAAATTCAGGTTGTATATGTTCAAGGTCAAATTTGAGCTTTTTGTACTTTAATTTCAATTTTCTTCAGTCTTAGCCTAAATTAAAATAAGCGATTGTTGGTCTATGTCCATAGGCTGGCCTTGTTTTGGCTGATGATGTTGAGCTGCTTCATCATCTCTCCCCACAGGTGTAATCAATTTAATTCCTGTGTATTCCATCTAGTGAGGTACATATATAGTCTCCTTTTTTATTATTGAAAATAAATATTTGTAATGAATAAGTTATTGATCTTGCAAAATGCAATCATTCAATCTCCAGCATAATTTCTAACATTCAGGCCATATTTTCCTACTATCAAGCCTTGTTCTGTTTCTAACTTTCATATTCCTATCACCAGTAATTATCAATCCATCTTAATTACATGTTTGATTAATTTCAGACTGAAGAAGTTGGCAGCATTTTTCAATTTCATCATCATTGGTTTTAGTGATTGGTGCCAAATTTGAATATCAGTGGCATTAATTAACTAACTGGTCTTGGTGGTGGTGATAGTGGCGGTGGTAGTGGGGCCTGCCATCAAGTTGGTTCTGACTCATAGAGTCTCTGTATAAGGCTTCTGAAGCTGTAACTCTTTACAGGAGCAGAGAGTTTCATTTTTCTTTCACGGAGCATCTGGTGGATTTGAAATGCTGACCTTATGATTACCAGTCCAATATCTAACTCACTAGAGCATCAGAGCTCTTTGCTGTTCCTTGTAGGTATATGAATACTACAGCACTATACATCATGATAAGATGTGGAAATGCTCTTTTTTAAGATGAATGCAACAC
>NW_006408714.1:2325187-2328654 GCF_000296735.1 Chrysochloris asiatica
GCCCTCCAATGATTTCAGAGATACATTTCAATGCATTTCTTTTATAATAAATTCATGTATGTATGACCTGGAACCATACTACCAATCTTTGACTTACTCTCATACTTCTTAGGTGCTATTATTAGATGAATATGAATATCACAAACATAAGGAGCTCATGGCTACTTTCTACCTGGAATGCAACTTGGCATCTAATCTCAAGGGTTCCTCATTGTTTTAGCCTTGACAGAACAATGAAGATAGCCTAAGCCTGTCTGAAGTCCCTGAAAAATATTGTCAAACTTACAATAAGGAGCTCAACTAAGAAACTATACTCCATTTCTGGAATTGTATGATTTCATTTTATCAAGTATCACAAAAATAATTTAAAAATATACTATGCTTATTTTTGACATCACTTTCTCCTCATTTTTCTAACATTAACCTCCATCCATTATACCTTTTCAAAATCTCTCAAATAGGTCCTCTAATGCCCAGTTTCACTGCTGCTGCTGTGTTATAGTCTCTCTCCTGAATTATCACAATAGCTTTATAAATTGTCTGTCAGCTGTCATTCTTACAAAGCCTCTTATCATTCAACCATGCACATTCATATCCACACTGCTGCTATACTTATATTTATGAAATAAAGTTGATAATACTATTCCCATACTTTACAAAAGAACAATGGTTCTTACACTTCTGCCAAGTTATTCCTAATTGCAAAAGAGAATGACAGATTACTGCTATAGGGCTCTACCATAACAGAACCACACCTACTCCACCATAAAACAAAGTTTTATTTTATATCTCTGTTTTACTTTGAAGAATTCATGAGACTATTTTTTAACTTTGCACTTTAATTGAAACATCATTTGTTTTGATATTATATTTTAAATTCTGATATTCAAGAAAAAGGAGCTATAACTTGAACCTACTGAAAAATACAACCTTTCATAGAACATCTTACATATCTATTATTTTTTAAAAGTCAATTTGATTGCATTATTCAGCAATTTCCACATAATAATCATTGCAAACAAACAAAAAGACATTTTTTAAAATCTTATTTGCATACAAAGGTAAATATATTTGATTTGTTTTGTTTTGTTTTCCCTAATGTCTGCATGTCAGTTTAGGATCAGCTGATCTAAACTGGGCTTGAATGGGCAACATTTCTTCACATATTGGGTCCAGCAAACCTTCAATTTCTCCTATATATTATCTCCTAATGGCCTCATTCTGAAGACTAAATGGTATATAGCAATTCCAAGAAAGTTCTAAAAGCCATAGCACAGGGAAAAAAAAAAGAGAGAGACAGAGAGAGAGAGAGAGAACATCTATGTAAAATTATATTTAAAGAAGCCAATTACCCAATTAAATATAGTTTACTAAAATTCATATAGGCATGAGAGTCACATGGCCAACCTCAATGTTAATAGACAGGAAAATATTCTTGTCCTTTAGAAGGAGGTAGTGTTTTAAAATAATAAAAATTATTCACTATATGATATTTTCAATAACCTCATATTCATGTGAATGTTGGACAATGAATAAATAAGACCGTAGAAGAAGTGATGCATTTGAAGTATGGTCTCAGATGAGAATATTAAAAGTACCATGGTCTGCCAAAAAAATAAATGAATCTGTGTTGGAAGATGTACAGTCAGAATGCTCCTTAGAAGCCAGGATGGTCAGGCTTCATCTCTCATACAATTGGACATGTTATTAGGAGGGACCAGTTTCTGGGGAAGGACACATCATGCTTGGTAAAATGGAGACATCCTATGAGATGGATTGGTACAGTGGCAGTAGCAATGGTCTCAACTGTAGCAACAATTGTGAGGTTGGCGCAGGATTAAGCAGTGTTTCCTTCTGTTGTGCATAATAAGATCACTATGAGTCAGTACTGACTCAAGGGCACCTAACAACAACATCTACTTTATGAGACAGAAAACTCCTTAAGGGCAGAAATACTGTTCTACTCATTAATCTATCCATTCATGTGTTACACATATTTTTAGATGCTATTTGTGACTCACAAAACACATCTTGATCATTTATCTTTGAACAATAAAAAGTAAAAATATTCACTGCCCTCTCTGCCCAGGAGATATGCCAAAATGTTAATCATGTTACTGAGAGGGACCAATCCTCTCCACCCAGGAGTCAAACGAGAATGTTAATCAGGTTACTGAATGGAACCAATCCTCTGGTTCCCTCCTGTCTTCAAACAGGTCTGCAACCTAACCCCTGTGCTATTTTGACCCCGTATAAGTCTACTCTGCCCTATATTCAGGGCTCAGAATCTGGAGAAGCTAGCTACTCTGATACAAAAAGAACAAGTTCTCTGTTGGGTGTCCACCAATATCTTAGATTAACACAGATATTCCTCACTAGTTGAACTACTGAAGCTATTGCAAAAGCTATGTTGCTCTATTTTCTGGAACTTGTATGGTGCTTTGTGATAAGAACTGGACTACAAGGTCAGTTTGAATCTCCAGGTCAGTGGTTCATACTCACCAGCTACTCTTTGGAAATCCTACATAGGGTTGCTATGAGTCAACTCTGTGACAATTAATAACAACATGCTACCAACACAGCAGCCTTTGGATGCTCAGGGCTTAGAATGGACACAAAAAAATGAAGTTTGGAGAATTGTGTAAAAAAATTGGTCTTCCAGCTTCATCAAAGTAGAGTACAAAACAAAGCAAAAAAAAAAAGAAGTAATATGTATGAAGGTTACAGTCCTAGGATATAAGAACACTAAGGGAGAGAATTTTAATTAAAATATTACAATATGATTCCCCTCATTATTCCTTGTTACTGAATCATCATGAGTCCAGTATAATAACAGTGAATCGCAAATGGTGCTAAAATATAAAAACTGACAATAGTGAATAATTGCTGTCAGGACTAACTGTGAGGGTTGGAAATATAAAAGCAGACATTTTGTAGCAAAGGAAAGGAAGTGGTTGACTTTGCAGTCTAGGAGCAGAGGTCCCTGGGACCATCAAGGGAGAAGAGTGGAGTGTGGGACCCTACCCAGAGAAACAGTGACACCAGAGATGGAGGCAGAGACGATGACGTCAAGAGAGGGAATGGGGCTGTGTGCTGACGACCAGGGGGCAGGCTTGTAGTATATACCCTTTGGTTGGTTGATGATGCATGGAGGAGTTTGTAACCATGGCAATGAAACAATATAGGATAGGATTAATGTAGAGCTAATATTATCCCATGTAAACAATCACATAATTCACAATAAAACATTTATAATATATGAATATATATATATATTCATATATAGGAGCTCTGGTAGCGTAGCGGTTACGAATTGGGCTGCAAACCTGAAAGTCAGCGGTTTGAAACTACTACCGCACCGTGGGAGAAAGATGAGGCTTTCTACTCCCATAAGGATTTACACCCTCGGAAACCCTGTACAGGGTCGCTATGGGTCGGAACTGACTTGACGGCACTTAACAACAACA
>NW_006408714.1:2328909-2330888 GCF_000296735.1 Chrysochloris asiatica
ACAGGAGAGACAAAAGCACAGACACTACAAATATGTGAAGACCCAGTACCCACAGCAAACAATAAACACTGCCTGGTGTGGCACTGTGGGTTAATACTCCAGACTGCAAAGCTGCTTGAATTTCAAGGTTGGAGGTTCAAACTCACCAGCTGCTCCTTGGAAACCTTACACTGGGTCACTGTGGGTTGGAATTGACTTGCCGGCACTCAACAACAACAACAAAAATAGTGTGGCACTGTAGTATAAGTTCTCAATCACCAGGTCAGTTTTAACCACAAGGCTGGCAGTTCAAATTCACCAGTCACTCCTCAGAAACCCTATGCATGTCATTATGAATCAGACCCAACTCAATGGCACTTAGCAACAGTAACAACAGTCCCTAACTAGACTAACAACAAAAAAATCATATTATTTACATTAATTTCTAATACCCAAATACATATTAATGAAAATATTATAAGGGATTTTAAAAACAAAAATAAACAACCAGCCAGCCAAACAAAAATGAAAACAAGTTGAGAAACAAAAAATAGGGTGAAGAAGAGACAACAACCATCAGAACAAAACTCATATACGACTTATGTTTTGGAGTTATCAGAAAGAGAATTTAAAAACATTTTAAGTAATAAAATACGGGATCTAATAGAAAATATCAGAGAGACGAATAGTCTAAGAAAGACTCTAAAGAAAATGATAGAAATAAAAACACCGACACATAAATGAATAATCCAAAAATGTCTACAAACGTACAGTGACAGAGAACTGTCAAAGATTCTAGCTAGATTCAGATGAGGACATGGAACAAGGGATACCAATGCTGATGTCTGAGGATGTTGGCTGAAAGCAGAGAATACTAGAAAGATGTTTACCTGTACTTTATTGACTACACAAAGACTTTCAATTGTGTGGATGATGACATGCTATGGACAACAACATTGTGGAAGATGAATATTCCAGAACACTTGAATGAGCTCATGAGGAACCTGTACATAGACTAAGGGGCAGTTGTTCAAACAGAACAAGGGAACAATGAATGGTTTAAAATTACCAAAGTTGTGTGCAAGGGTTGTATTTGTCTAGATTCATACTTTGCACATTCCATGTTCTGATTATCAATAGATTATTATGGCAGTCTCTCTGGATTATGAGTTGTGCTCCATCAGCAAATGAAGGTCCCAAAGGCTTTACTCCATTCACGTCATCCTGATCAATTCTACTTTGATGAGGCAGCTCTTCTCCAGTCATATTCTGAGTGTCTTCTGACCTGAGGAATTCATCTTCTGGCATTGTACCCAACAATATTCTCGCAATCTTGGAAGTTCAAATTCACCAGCCCCTCCTCAGAAACTCTATACAGGGTTGTTACGAGTTAAAACTGACTGGATGATACATCACAACATATATATTTATAAGAACATTCAGAAAAAGATCAAAACTGGCAGTGAACCTCACTTCTCTCTATCATGAATTGGAATAATCTACCTGTCATAATCTTAGGCTCTTTCCTATTTGCATAAACCAAAATGAATAGTTAGCATTTCCCACTTCTAATTTCAAGCCTCCATTTTATACCAGTGATTGAAAAAATATATTAAAAAATTCTGATTCAAGTTTTATAGATTAAATATCTGTTGTCTGAGGACATATGCATAAAGGTAAATTGATAATGTGTGAAAAGCATTATAATAACTAGAAATATTACTGTACTCTGTGATATGGAAGGCTAAAGGTGCTTATGCTAAATTGGACAAAACTTAACCCTCTGTGACTCTATTTCTTGCCTTTAAAGTAAATCAGCTACATGGGATGACACCTAAGCTAGCATTAAGCACTGATATGCTATGACTATTAAGACAACCAACTTTATAACTGGGAACAAGTTGTTTAATCTTTGGAAAATATCCTTCTTATTTGTTAAAAAGATTTCAATATTATAATTCTGAAACATGACCTATGCACTTTTTTTTTCCTTTGTAAAG
>NW_006408714.1:2335885-2337124 GCF_000296735.1 Chrysochloris asiatica
CATACTGCTGGCCATCCAGGTCTTCACCCTGGTCCACAGGGGTCTATTGAATGTGGTTGGGCTTAGCTCACAACTTCATTGCTGTTTTTTCCCCCTTCTTCCCTTATAGCTGAGCAACGTGGTCACCAGCCAGACCACATGCCTGATCATGTATTCCCCTTGAGTCTCAGTCTTAGAAGGGGGTTTGTTCTGAGGGGCCCCGACCTCTTGCCATGATAGCTCTCGGGCAAACAGCTTACTTGTTCATGTAGTAATCATTCAGACTGCCATTATTGTTTCGGACTTTTTCTGCTGGTCTTTCTTTCACGAAGTATCTTCTGTTCTTCTAGCCACTCCAGGCTGGTCTACTTGTCCTTTCCAGTGGACAAGTTACAATAATTTAGTCGGTGAATGAGTGGAACCTAATAGATTTGTATCTCGCCCAAAATGTTATAAATGTTAGCCTCTACGCCTGTGGTTGTGCCTTGGTGTGGCATTGTAGGACTGCTAATTACAAAGTTGGCAGTTAAAATCCACCAGCTGTTCTTACAAATCCTATCCATGATTACTATAAATAAGAACCAAATCAATGGGACAGGATGACAACAACAACATGCATATGGTTATAATTCCATTTGGTAATGGGCTATCTTTTTTATGTTGTTGTTAAGTGCCATCGTGTTTATTCCGACCCATAGCAACCCTGTACATGGTTTCTGAGGAGCGACTGGTGAGTTTGAACCACGAACCCTGCAGTTCATACCAGTTTTATTCATATGGACTTTACAGTTCAATGCATTAACCCACAGCACCACACCAGGACTCTTTTGTTATATTAGTGAGGCAGAATTAGTTTGGGTATCTCTTGAGTATCACTTTTTCATAAATCCTTAAATGGTTTAGGGCTATTTTGAGGTATGTTGTTGTTGTTGTTATGTGCAGTAGAGTGGTTTCCAATTCATAAAGACCCTACACAGGGTTTCCGAGGCTGTAAATCTTTACGGGAGCAGACCGCCTCATCTTTCTCCTGTGGAACCGCTGGTAGTTTTGAACTGCTAACCTTGAGGCTCACAGCCCGATTCGTAACCACTATGCTACCAGAGCTCCTTAGAGATTAAACAATGGTTATTATTGTTGTTAGGTGTCATCAAGTCAGCAGCAACTCATAGCAACTCTATGAACAACAGAATGAAACACTGCCCAGTCCTGGGCCAACCTCACAATGGTTGCCACACTTGAGCCCATTGATGCTGCCATATT
>NW_006408714.1:2337339-2343861 GCF_000296735.1 Chrysochloris asiatica
GGCTGCACTTCTTCCAAAACGGACCTATTGGTTCTTTTGGCAGCCCATGGCACTTTCAATATTCTCTTCCAACTTGCTTTGAGGTTGATTAAGGACTAAATTGGTATTTCCTTAAAAGTCTGGTACCAGTATATCTCTGAACCTTTGGCAAGTGGTCCTGTCAGTTACTGGGGCACATCTTCATTGCTTCGGAAGGTAGTTTACAATTGTCTTCACTTCCTGCTTGTGCAGAACTGCAAGTTCAGTTAAAGGTGAAAGTTTAATGTCTTCTAAAGTCTTTCCTGACTATATATACTTCCCTGAACATGTACCCAGATCTACATGTGCACATGATTATTCAATTTGCCAGAAATATAGCAAAGCTTTCTAAAGCTCACGTAGACATCTCTTTCCCCAGGTTTTCCTTTGATGTGTTTTGAACAACTTGTTTGTCACAACTATTATTGCCACGTGAGGCAGTGCTAGGAGCGGTTGAGGGTAGAGGACAGCTTCCATTTGCTGCTTGACACAGTCCAGCAAATAAGAGTCATCTCTCAAGACAGATAGCTCTCAGAAGTTGCCTTCTACCTTCTCTTTAAAGTATTCCTAAATTTACTTATAAAAAGATATAATTTGGCAATATTCACAGCTTTTCACTATGAGTTCTGCAAACCTTAGGAAAAACTAGCTTAGCAACAATTGCTTTCAGCCTTGGTGGATTGAATACAAAGAGAAATTGTGTAAATTACTCCCTTTCATTAGAAAACCAAAGTAACTGCATTTGTGAGGCCACAAAAGCAGATAGCATATTAGAGTCAAGCTAACCTACCCCCATAGGCCTCACCACATTCAGTCATTAGCTAGAATTCTCAAACCCCTACATACAGACACCTGCATAAATAAGTAGACAATAATGAACTTAAGTGAAGGATAGTTTTGACTTCATCTACACTTCTTGCAGCAAGTAGCCAGGTTGGGCTTTATGCCACATAGCTTCCAAGTGATTTAATGAATACCTTTATTATAAAAATAATAGCACATTATGTAGGATAGAAAGTTTATAATCTTTCAGTAGAAACAAGAAGAAACAGTTTTATCTCATACTGGGAAAGGAGATGAAGGTCAGTCTGAACATCACAGAGTATTCTTGTTAAGGTTGTCTAATGACCAGGTACAAGAATGTTGTGACTAACTGTGTAATAATTCAAGAAAAGATAAAAGTGTCAATGCATGTACTGTGTAATTTTAAGTATGAAAAATAAAGACTTGCTGAGCTGGGCTGGGAGGAGGAAGTAGAAGCAGCAGAGGAAAGCAGAGAGCAGGAGTACAGGCAGAAGTGGCAGAAGGAAGAAGAGGCAGAGGGAAGTGGAGGCAGAAGTGGCAGAGGTGGCAGAAGAAGCAGAGAGCAGGAGGGAGAAGGCAGAGGGCAGACAGCAGAGAGAGCAGACAGCAGAGAGCAGAGAGCAGAAAAGCAGAAGCAGAGGCAGAAGCTGGAGAGAACAGCCAAACAGCACAGCAAGCTGAAAAGCCTTTCGATTGTATTCATTCATTTCTTCTTCACTGCTGACACCGCTGATTCCACGTATCCTCTTGTGTCCCATGAACCCTGCGGAGAGCAGGTACTCCCCGCAAGGCAGCTGTGATATTCAACAATTGTTCTGATTGTTTTTGACACATGCCCATGGGTAAAAGGATATTTCCATTTGGGAAGCTCCAGTCAGATCAAATAAAGACAAGTCCTGTGATATTTACCATGGACTGCTAGACAAGTTATATAATTACAGTTCTCTGGGAATGGAACTTGGGAAAAGCACCAAAACAATTTTGACCATTCCAGAGACTGCTAAGCTTATCATTTACACTGTGATGTGACTGCAGGACTGTTGGTTTTAAATGATGCTGCAAAGTTGTCTAGAAGGGAATGAGAATAGAACAAATTGAAAAACCACAAAATGCATGATTCTTATAAAACTTCAGCCATTATTACTGTTGAGGTTGGCTGGCTGGCTGAATGACATCAAGTTGGTTCTGAAGGAAAACATTTTGAACGTCTTTACTCAATCATTTTCTGTCATGTCATTCTCACATTTCCTTTGAGTTTTTAAGACTTTTGATTGTGAATTGAGTGAAGGTTTACATAGTATATCATCAGATTTACATTCAACAAACCATACACTTTGGTTCATCTCAATGTTTGCCGTCCCTCTATGTGACAACTGTCATCCCACTTCCTCCCTATGATTCTTGTTTACAGTCCACCCTCCTTCCCAATCCTTCTGAACTTTGTCCTAGTCTCTCCATATCCTTGGCAGTATTTGTTGTTTTCTGTTTGTTTTTTTTTTAACTTTGCTGGGTGAGATGTCTCCTCATTGTTGTTTTGATTTGCATCTCCCTAATGACTAAAACTCAGTATGCGTCAGAAATGACTCACTGTGCTTAGCAACAGCAACAAATTGCTAATGCAATCCTGGTAGGGTGCTGTAGGATAAACACTGGATCACAATGTTAGTTTGAACTGAAAGGTCATATGTTCAAACTCACCAGCCACTCCTTGGAAATCTTAGATAAGATCACTATGAGTTCTGAGGTCACTTAACAAAAACAGCCACAATAGCAAATGGCAGGAGAAATATGAGGCTTTCTGCTCCCATGAAAATGTACAGCCTTAGAAACTCTATTCAGGGTTGCTATGAGTCGAAACTGACTAAACAGCATACATCCAACAATAACAACCAGTGGCTACTGAGCATGAACATTTCTTCATAGGATTTTTTTGACCAGCTGGGTGTCTTCTTTGGTGAAATATCTGTTCATGTCTTCTTGTATTTTTTAAATTGAGTTATTTGACATTTTCTTAAGGAAGTGTTGAAATTTTCTATACATTTTAGACATTATTTCCTTGTTTGATGTCATTGAAAAAAATGTTTGGCCAGTTTATGGGCTTTTTGTTAAATCTTTTGATGTACATAATTGTCTAATTTTTAGGAAGTCCCAGTCATCTATTCTGTCTTCTATTGTTTGTGTGATGTTAGTAATGTATGATAGTTTGCTTATGCCATATATCAGTGTCCATACATTTGTTGTTGTTTTTTTCATTGATGACCTTTATATTTCTAAGTTTCATATTTAGGTATTTGTGTATGGTTGAGATACAGGTCTTGTTTCCTTTTTTGGCAAATACATTTCCAGTATTGTCAGCACCATTTGTTGAAGAGGTTATTCTTTCCCATCACTGTGTTTTGGCTCTTGGTCAGCAATCAGCTGTCTGTATGTGGATGGATTTACTTCTGAGTTCTCAATTCTATTCCATTGATATACATTTCTTTTGTAGCACTTTACTTGTCCTTACCAGTAGAAATTTCCTACTTCAGTCGGTTCTAGATGGTGTTTTGGATTTCACCTATGGTCTTGTGCAATGTAAAGGCTCCACAGGAAGCCTCTTTCATTGGACAACTTCTAGCCCCTTTTAAGGTATTTCAATCAGTTATAGGCTGAAGATGGACTTACAAGCTTTCTGTAGTGATAGCTTTCTTTCTATTCCTTTCTCCCCCCGCCCCACCCCCAAGTGTCTATTTTACAATTGTAGGCAAGGGAAACCAAGATTCAAAAGACAGCCAAGCATCTTAACACTATTCCCCTCTTTTACTCCCTTCAAACAGTGCCTCAATCTCTGTATCCCAAAGCCGTATTGTTCCATGGTTGTGCATACATCATCATTTACCTATGTCCCACTTAGCCCATGCAAACATGCCTAACTGTTCTCCCATCAACCTTGTTCTTCCATTCCCTTCCCCTTTCTTGTGTGTTGGCCCCCACCTCATCCCCGCCCGCACCCCAGCTATCCAGTGTCTATTCTATTCCTTACCCTATGCTCTATCTTTCCCTACCTCCCTCCCCTCTTCTCATCCCATACATCCTGGTGATCAGAATATATATATTCCTCCCCCTCCCCTTTTAGTGTAGGTTCTTTTTCATACTCTTTTACAATAATGGTCCTATGCAGTATTTCTCCTTTTGTGATTGACTAATTTCACTCCACATAAGGAGCTCTGGTAGCGTAGTGGTTACGAATCGGACTGTGAACTGCAAGGTCAGCAGTTCGAAACTACCAGCTGTTCCGCGGGAGAAAGATGAGGCTTTCTGCTCCCGTAAAGATTTACAGCCTCGGAAACCCTGTACAGGGTCGCTATGAGTCGGAACCGATTCCACGGCACATAACAACAACAACAACAACAACAACAGTGTCCTCAAGGTTCATCCATGTTATGCAGTGGTTTTCAACTTCCTTATTATTCTTCAAGGTAGCATAGTATTCCATTGTGCTCTTATCTTTATTATTTCTTTTCTTTTGGTGACTGTAGTTTCCCTCTGTTGGTCTGTTTTTATTTGTTGAGATGCTGTGTTAATGTGTTAATTTTGGTTCTTTCTTCTTTTTGGATGTGTGCATTTATAGCAATAAATTGTCCTCTCAACACTGCTTTCGCCGTGTCCCAAAGATTTTGATATGCTATGTTTGCATTCTCATTTGTTTCTAGGAACTTTATGAATTCACGTTGAATTTCTTCTACTACCCAGTTGCTTTTCAGCAGGGTGTTGTTCCATTTCCATGTATTGGAATGTATTTCCTTAGTCGTCTTCTTGTTGATTTCCAGTTTTATAGCATTGTGGACTGAAAAGTGGTCTGTAATATTTTGATATTTGTCTATTTATGGAGGCTTGCTTTGTGATTTAACACATGGTCAATTCTGGAGAATGTTCCATGTGCTCTGGAGAAGAAAGTATAATGTGCTGTGTTTTGGGGTTGAATGTTCTGTAGATGTCTATGAGATCAAGTTGATTGATTGTGCTGTTTAGTTCCTCTGTAACTTTGTCAACTTTATTTCTGGTTGTTCTGTCTTTTCTTGAAAGTGGTGTATTAAAATCTACTACTATAACTGTAGAATTTTCTATTTCTTTCTTCAATTCTAGTAAGGTTTTCTTCATATATCTTGATGGCTTTTCATTGGGAGTGTAGATATTTATTATGGTGTTATGTCATCTTGCTCAATTGACCCTTTGATCATGAGATAGTGTGCTTCTTTATCACTTATGCTGGTTTTTTACATAAAGTTTACTTTATCAGAGATTAGAATTGCCACTCCTGCTTGTTTATTGTTGCAGTTAGCTTGGTATATATTTTTTTCCATTCTTTAATTTTTAGTCTGTTTTTTCTTTGTGTGTAAAGTGTGTTACTTGCAGATAGCATATTGAAGGGCCTTGTTTTATTATACAATCTTCCACTGTCTCGTCAATGGTGAATTCAATCCATTGGCATTCAATGTCATTATCCATAGGTGTGAATTAATTGCTGCCATTATATTAATTTTTTGCTAGTGCTGTTGTTTCCTTTGTTCTGCATGCCTTCCTATGCTGGGTGTGTGTTTTTTGTACTATATCTTGTCAGTTTCTTCTTAGTTTTCAAGTTTGCTTGTGCTGTTTGGAAGTTCATTTTCATGGTAAGTTGTGAAGTATTAACTTTCTTTAGGGTTACCTTATAATCTATTAACTTTTCTCTCCATTTAAGAGAATCTATTGTTTCCTGTAATCTACCTGACATCTTCACCACCTGGATCTCTGTTCCTATATTTATCCCTTCCTTGAAATTGATATTATTTTGATCTTCAGTTGACCTCCCAGCTCCTGTGAATCCGTTGTTGTAGTTTTGTTCTGTTCTGAACTCGGCTATCTGACTGAGTTCCAGGCGGTGTTGTCATTCCTGTCAATCTCTAGTTGTTGTGTGTTCTTGTTGGTTTTCAGTCCAAAGAACTTTCTTTAGGATGTTTTGAAGTGCTGGATTGGTTTTGACACAGTCTCTTAGATTCTGTTTATCCTGGAATGTTTTGATTGTATTATTGTATTTGATTGATAGTTTTGCTGAATAGACGATTCTTGGTTGGCAGTTTTTTTTTTTTTGTTGTTGTTGTTTTTTCTTTTAGGGTTTTGTATATGTCTCCTAATTGCCTTCTTGCTTGCTGCATGGTTTGTGCTGAGAAGTCAAAGCTTAATCTGATTTGCCTGCCTTTGTAAGCATCAATTCTCTTCTCTCTGTCCAGTTTTAGGATTCTCTCCTTGATTTTGAAGAGCTTTATTATTATATGTTTTGGTGGTTTTCTTTTGTGGTCTATCATTCCTGGGGTACATTCGGCTTCTTGAATGTTTATCTTCTCATTTTTCAAAATGTTAGGGAAAATTTTCTTCCAGAAGTTCTTCAACTATCTCTTCTGTGGTCTTCTTTGATTCTTCCTGTTCGTGTTCCTCTTCATGTTATCTGCCATGAATCTTAGACTCTCTTCAGATTTTCTTATCCATTTTTCTGCTTGTTCTTCTATCTTACCAATATTGAGAGATTTGTCTTCTAGCTCACTAGTCCTGGATTCCATCTCTTCTATTCTGTTCCTTTCCCCTTTCAATTTATTGTCCATTCAATTTATTGTCCATTTCTGATATTTTATTATTAATCATCTAGACCTCTTTTTGAAGGTTGTGAATTATTTCCAATGCTGT
>NW_006408714.1:2344326-2354874 GCF_000296735.1 Chrysochloris asiatica
TGCAGATAGATATTGAGAAGTTAATGGGAGAAAGATCATCTACTATTTTTGTCTCTTAAGGTCAGTTAGGTATCTGCGTGTGCACAGTGTAATTCTCGAGATAGCTGAGATTTTACAGATTGTTCTGTGGCTTGTCTTTCAGGCCTATGCCTGCTTTTTTTCTTTCTAGACAGGCCTGCAACCCCAAGGCTGACATCATAAGCAGCCACCAAGCTCTTTCTTTCCGTACTGTGGGAAAACTGTGGGGTCAGCACTGGACTTTTTTTTTTTTGGAGGGGGCACACACCAACTTGCCATTAAGGCATCAGGGCTGGGCAAAGAAGACGTGACAGGGAAGAGGAGGAAAAAAATGTGTAGAATCCCCCACTCCTCCTTTTGCAAATGTCACTGTACCACTTTTAGCACCGGTTCCCTGTGCCAGTCTAGCTATAGCCCCACCCTCTGAATTCTGCCCATGTATGGTGGCTGCAGAGGGAGTTCCAACTCGAGTGATTCCTAACTCTCAGTAATTTCATTTATATTGTTATATTTTCACTTGTGCATTCCAGAAATTGACATCCTGGATCTTATGGTAGATTCAGAGCTCTGGTGTTGTTCCATGAGTGCAGCTTCTCTGGGTTTTCAATACCTCCCCCTCGGAGCCTTTCTTACCTGGCTGTCTCTGCCACCACCCAAACCAGAAGCCATAATATTGTATTTTAAAAAATGAGGACAGACACAAAGAGAGGTTGACACACAGAAATGGGATGCTGTGTGATGATGGGGGCAGATACAGATATAACACCATAGGAATGCCAAGGAATACTGGCACACACTAAAAACATGGAAAGGCACATGAAACAATCTCCTTTTCCAACTCTAAGATGGAATCTAGATGTCCTGAATCCAGATGCCTGCAAAACTAAGAGAAAAGAACTTTCTGTTCTTTAAGACCACCTACTGTCTTATGTTTACCATAGGAAATGTTTATCCTATGATTTGTTATGGTTGTCCTAGTAAATTTAGATTGTTATAATCACAGTAATGAGGTTCCCTGAAACTCCAAAGGGTCTATACGTGTTTAAATGTTCTGTTGCTGCACTGTGTAGTGCATAATTATTTTGACACAATGGAATGTGAAAATCATTGAACAATGTCATTTATACCATAAACAAGTAAAATTTGGTTAAAGATAATTCAAAAATGGTTACAGAAATAAATCAATAGGAAATAGCCAGAAATTCAGGGAAGATTCAGAAGAGGACATGGAATCAGGGAAATCATTATTGATATCCGATGGATCTTGGCTGAAAGCAGAGAATACCAGAAAGATGACTGTTGTTGTTGTTAAATGCTGTCCAATTGGTTCCAGCTCATAGCAACCCTGTATAGGGTTTCTGGGGAGCAGTTGGTGAGCTTGAACTACCAACCTTGTGGTTTAAACTGACTTTGCAGTCCAGTGCATTAACCTGCAGAGCCACACCAGGACTTCAGAAAGATGATTATTTGTGCTTTATTAATTATACAAACACATTCAACTGCATAGATCATAACAAAAAATAGATAATATTATGCAGAAAGGGAATTCTAGAATACTTAATTTTGCTCATGAGGAAACTGTATATAGACCAACAGGCAGTTGTTTGAATAGAATACGAGGTTACTGAATGGTTTAAAATCAGTAAAGTATCATTGTATCATTTCACCATACTTATTCAATTTGTATGTGGAGCACATAATTCACTAAACTGGGTTATATGAAGAAGAACATGGCATCAGAATTATGCAGATGACACAATCTTGCTTTCTTTACAAAAAGAGAACTTAAAATACTTACTGATAAGTTCAAAGAATAAAGCTTTCATTGTTTATTTCACCTCAGTGTAAAGAAACAGAAAGCCTCACGAGTGGACTAAATAATAACATCATGATCAATGGAGAAAATCTAGAAGTTGTCAAAGACTTCATTGTGCTTGAATCCACAATCAGCACTCATGGAAGCAGCAATTAAGTAACCCAACAACATATTTCATTAAGCAAATCTTCTGCAAAAGATCTCTTTTAAGTGTTCAAGAGCAAAGATGTCAGTTTGAAGACTAAGGTGTGTCTGACCCAAGTCATGGTTTTTCAATCACCTCATAGTGGTAGCGTAGTGGTTACGAATCAGGCTGCGAACCTTAAGGCCAGCAGTTCGAAACTACCAGCCGCTCCGCGGAAGAAAGATGAGGCGTTCTGCTCCCGTAAAGATTTACAGCTTCGGAAACTGTACAGGGTCGCTATGGGTCGGAACTGACTCGACGACACTTAACAACAACAACATATGCATATAAAAGTTGGACAACAAATAATGAAGACAGTAGGGGAATCAATGTATTTGAAAAGATGACGACCCCAACAAGATGGGTTGACAAGATGACAGCAACAATGAGTTCAAACATAAGAACCATTGTGAGAATGGTTCAGGACTGGGCAGCATTTCCTTCTGTTGCACATGGAATCTATATGAGTTGGAAATGGCTCAACAGTACCTAACAACAACAAATACTTTGAACCAAAGTGCCTATATTTTCATTCTATATTAGTCCCACATATTATGTAGCCACTTCTATGGAAGATAATAAAGTGAAAAATGTAGGAAAGAATTGGGACATGATGCACACTTAAACTATATTCTATTCAATATGAAATATGTAGATAGTGGGGTGTGTTAATGCAAGTGAAAGCTAACGCTGTGTTCTTCTTTGCAGACCAGCATGGTAGTAAGGCATATGGACTGTGGATAGACAGTCTGGGTTTGAATCCAGCTCTCATCCTTATAAGATATGTGAACTTGAACAATTTACTTCAATTTCTTGTGCTTCACTTTCCTCATCTGTAAAATGGGAAACTGGTTCAATTTATCTCATGGAGACATAGTGATGATTGAATGAGTTATTGTTGTTGTTAAGTACTGTCAAGTTGGTTCTAACGTATAGCAACCCTTTAAAGGGTTTACGAATAACACTTGGTGGGTTTGAACTTCCAACCTAGTGGTTAGCAGTCTAGTGCTTATCGTGTAACACAACACCAAGACTCTAAATATGTTAATACTAGTATGCATATGATATAGTTAAAATAATACCTAGAATACCATAGGACCTATATGAATATTGAGTCCTGGTGTGGTGCTGCTAAATATTGTATTAGACTGCAAGGTCGGTTTGAACTGCAAGGATGGTGGTTCAAGTTAGACAGCTGTTCCTTGGAAACACTATACAGGATCTCTGTCAGTTGGAGCTGACTCCATGGCACTTAACAACAAGAACATATGAGTGTTGATATGATGATGATAATCAGTATTAGTTACATGTTTTAAAAGTGTGCTGACTGTTACCTGTGCTGAAGACCAGTGAGAGCAGTGAGGGAGAGGGAAAAGGAAAAGTTTGAAATTTCAAAAGACTAGATCTTCTGAAGTTTTGTGGTGGTTAGTGAAGAATTTGGACTTTAAGTAATAGAAAAATTGAGAACAGAGTTCAAAATTTTCTAATTTGCATTTTATTCCCATAGTCTCATGCTTTCATTAAAGATTTAGGACAATATATGGGGGGATACTCAGAAAATAAACAAAATTTTTACTGCCTTTTGTGGTATGGAAAATAGCAACTTCTCACATTGAAATCAAGAATTCAAGGTCAGCAGCATTCACTAATCTACTTTGAAGTCACAGAAACACTTGAGGCCAACTCAGTAACATATTCAAGAAATAGTTTAAATTCATGACCTACCCACCCCTTCTTGACCTACCCACCAGCAAACTTGCTGAAAATTGTCACTTTATAATCCCTTTCGCAATCACTGATAATGATCAAATTGTTACTTCACAGTCAGTTCTCTGAAGATGCAGGATACAAACATAGCTTTTGAAAGCATATTCCCCCTTTTCTGAACTACAGTTATAGTTTTCTCTTATCCCTTAAAAGGCATCTCAAGATCACTGAAACACCTAAAATGCATTTACAAATTTAATACCCCTACACTGAAAGTGGAAATAAAATCAGTTCAAAACAATTTACAAGGACATAGAAACAATGTAACCAGTAGCTTCCAAAAAAGGGCTGTTGCCATGGAGATCTGATCATAGCTATCCAGCCAATTAGATAATTCTAGTTAGAATAATTATTCTTATTATCAGCCATTAGTTACCACCTTCAATATTTCAATACATGTATGGAGGGAAAGGAAATAAAGCTGCCTTGCCAACCTGATGACGTAGATGGGAATGCTGAGTTATGTGGCGGTTAGAACAAAAATGGAATGATTTTACTTCACCATTGCTGAAAATCATGTAGTACTTGGTTGGAGCTGGAAATTTTTTCTATTATGAAGAGCTTATAAGAGTACTGTTTCTTTCCTTGGAGTAATGTACATTTTAATAATAATGTAGACTTTTTTGTAAAGGGAAATGATACAACTTTGGAACATAAGAAATAGTAACTATGTACGGAGTGAAGCATACCAAATGTGGTGGTTTCAATTTTGCTTACATAGCTCATTTTGAGTGAAAATTAAAGTACAGAGCCCTCAATTCCCAGTTGTTGTTTTTTTTTAATTGCTTTAGTAATTTTAGGACATGACTCAGAAATCTTTGTAATGTTAACCTAAAGTTAGATTCAAGGAATACACCTGCCATTTAAATGATAAGAAAGGAAGGCACTACTGGATTCATGAGCCTTGAGCCATTGTGGGGTAGATTGCATTCATAATCCCTGGAACTGGAACCATTATAAATAAAAACTATTTTTGCTAAAAATCAGCTATCCCTGTTTCTATCTTTTTGTATCATTTTATGGTCTGACACTGTAGGTTAATGCACTGGACTGCAAGGTCACTTTGAACTGTAAGGTCGGCAGCTCAAGCTCACTATCTTCTCCTCGGAAACCCTATACAGGGTTACTATGAGTCAATACAAATTCAATGACAATTAACAACAACAAAAAAACACATTATTTTTCTATAGTAGACTAGAGTAGAATCAAAGTGTTCAGTTATGTACAACTTTCAATAGGCAGCTCTATCAGCAATTTTCTGGTGACGTGGGTTGGGGAATGAAGTGCCACTGTGCATATTCTCATGAGATGTAAATACTAAAACTTCCCTCCGCCACTGGTCTTTCACTGTGGTGGTTTGTATGTTGCTGTGATGCTGGATACTATTGTGCCTGTGCTTTAAATAACAGCAGCGTCAGCCGTGGTGGACGTGTTGGACCAAAGCTTCCAGATTAAGAAGGAGAAGCAGACCACTTCTGACTGGTTAGTCACTGAAAACCTGATGAGCAGCAGTGAAACATTGTCTGATAGTGTCAGAAGATAAGTCTCTCAGGTTTGAATACCATACCATAGGATACCATAGGATTGGGCTGTGTTTCATTCTGTTGTACATATCATCACTATTAAAATACCATCATTATTTTCCCCTATTAAGTATACTTTGATTTCTCTCAGGATGATTTATAACATTTATTTTAGGATCTGTATATACAGAAACAGAGAAAGGATTTCTTTCTTTGAGGACACCCAGCAAATAGCTCCACATGTAAACGTCTTCATCTAGACCCATCTGTAGACAATTAAGCAGACTTAAAGAGGTTCATAGGCCACGCCTGTGTAATGAGGCTTGGGGCTGGTTGCCTGGATCAAATGGCTGCAATTGAAGACTGATTTGGAGCAACAGTTTGGGGAGCCTAAATTAAAATGTTGTGGGCATTGCAACTGCACTGGGCATTCTCTTACTCTACATACACAATAATCTACAATAATGTTAGAACTTCCATGTAAAAATGTCATGATATATGACACCTGTCATCCATCATGAATAAGGGCAGAAAAAATATTCAGCTGAAAAATGTATATGTGCATGTGCATACATATACAGAGATGTACATAGGTGGGTGCATTCATAAACAACATTTATTTACTCACAAACTGGAATGTAGAATGTGTGTAAATTCCATAAAGCATAAATGTGTATAGAAATGCCCAGAGTCATGTCACTGGAAACATATCTTATAAATACGTTCAGTTTTATTACTGCCCATCTATTTCATCAGGCTCTCCCTCATGGATTAAATAATTAAAATAAAATCCACACCTCATCACATGGTACACACTCTTTCCTTCACCCCTATTGAGACTGCTCCTCTGTCACTGTGTCTAAACCAGCTATGGTCAGTCATTCTCAGTGCCTTGCATGAGTTAGAAAAAGAGTGACCTCAGGATGCAGAAATTGTGCTGTGTGAATGCATAATTTACAGACTCCAAGAAGAGAGATGAGTAGCAATTTTGGAGATTTCTAGTCCAAACACTTGTTAAAAACTGAGACAAATATTGAAAAATCTTCAAGGAGTCAAACTAAAATTTACAAGAGGAAAAAAGGCCAATTTGTGGTCTTGGATGTGCTGTTAATTTAACAGGTATTTATCAGAGTTGTTCACTTCTACTTAATTCTGCTGTATCCTCTTAACTTGAGTCATGCCCATACATTGAGTATCTGCTTTGAGGCTTATTTTGATGGATTATTTCACACGACAAATTGTTAAAGACGAACTGGATTAGAGAAACAACATAATCCTCATGCAACAGTATAATTGCCTTTTCTTCTTACCCTTGATAGAAATTCTGCCCATGGAAATAAATTAGTTCTGCAGTTAACCATGCACATAAGTCAAGAGTTTCTGCCAAAAGCCCCAAATAATATCTAAAATACTGGGGAAAGAAGAACAAAACAAAACATTATATATATATATGTATAAACATACGCATAATCTTTATATCTATCTATATATATGTATAAACATATATGTTAATGATCTGTCCTATATGATTTCACAAATTTCTTAGATTTTGATATACAACGGCAAGTACTATTTTAAACTTCCATAGTTGATTTTCCAATTAGTTTATATAGGATAATATACATTATAGTATTGGTAACAAATCTTTATTGAAAAAAATTAGCCCCTTTCAGTACCTTTTATTCTTTATCACTTGACCATTAATATTTTATAAGACAATCCAGACAAACACAGTTTGGGGAATTTTAAAGCAGTACACATGACTGAGAAAATATCCCCTAAGTAACTCATTGTGGTAATAATTATTTCATACTCTGTTGCATTTAGTGTTATTTACAGTACCTGAGCTAGAAAAAGAAAAGATTCCATTATGGCAACATTTACAGGCATTGTTTTAATTCAACAATCCACATTGTCAATCTACAACATAAATGTCTCCTTCTCATATACCTTCCTTGGAGTTGTAATCCAGCATATTTCATGAAACAGAAAAGTGTCTGAAAAGTCATTGTGATGTGGAATATCTGCTTAAAGGATAATAATAATAATAAAACTAGTTAGTCATCTAGCATTTTCAGTATTCATATATTTAAATCACATAGAAAGCAACACCTATAGGAGTAACCCTATTGTTCTCTTTTCTTTTGAGTCTGTTGGTATTGGGTAAGTGCAGTCAGTATTCATTTAGGTCTTACACATTTTAGGCACTGATTTAATGTATACACAGTTGATGTATATAAAGGGAAATACAAAGTTCAAAACAAATTCTTATCCAGAAATGACATAGGACATTAATATTTAAATAATGAGAAAAATTATTCGTTCTGATAGTACATATATTAAAACCAGCTCTTACACTGGAAATTATGCTTGTTTCTAAATAGGAATCAATTCATATGCTACAAAGCATTAATAATCTCTCCCTGCTCTTTATTACTGATAATAATTATACTACCTAAAGTCAGCATTTAGTTTTATAGTCCATCCATATGAAGATAGTTATGGTCTGAATGTTAACTCCTTAAAAGCCACATCGGCAAGGGGGTTTCAAAAAGTTCAGGAAAATTTTCTATTTTCTCTTAATTACATTTTCCACCAACTTTAGAAGTCCCTCATGTTTCTACAACTGTTAATTAAAGAAATAATAAAAAATGACACCTATCTTAGAAGCAAATGCAACACATGTAAAGAAAACATTTTAAATATCTCTGGTGCTATTTTCAAGCATTTATATACTCAGAGAAATAAAATTCATTCATTAAAGTGCAGTTATAGAACATACTATAAAAGAATCCCAGGCTGAATTAATAAAAGGGACTGCCAAAGTATTTCTTCAACATATTCCATAAAGCTCTGTTGCTACAAGTTCTTTATGTTATGGTATAAATTATGCAATGAGTATATCACAGTACAGTCTGCATGATGCATAATGCTGTGTATCTTCAAAGGAAAAACAACTGCAGACTATATATGCCACTCCAGAGTCCACTTGATCATGGCAGGAGTTCAGAGAAGCAAACTGTTATACTGTCACATACTAGAATGGAAAATCAGAACATATTCAGAGAAAAAACAATAACAAAAAATAATCTGGTCAAATTTGATTAATAGTAGGTTAAATTCATGTCTTTCAATGTTTACCTATCTCTCACACAAATTTCCTAAAAAAATCACTTTGACTCTCCTTTTATGATAGCAAAGAAGTCTAAGAACAAAGTGTGCTAATATGAAATGTTGATCAACTTTGTTAAAGATTCATAGGACCTAAGAGGGAAGTTAAGGCATAATGGAGAAATGAATCTAAATTAAATGATCTTGATACCTTTCATAATCCTATCAACACAGTTAGGGCTCTGGGTACAGTGGAAAAATTACAAGGAATAGGACTTGGAACACTAGAAGTTTTCCTCATATAATTAATTATATTTAGAAGTGGGAAGAAATTAGTGAACTTTATACCTTGATGTCTTGATTTATCCTGGTCATCTCGTCTTAAAACTCTATGAATCATCTATAAAACTAATTATCTTTCTTATGTAGCCTGTGATATATATATATAATATAAGTAGAACCTTAGCATAAATATGAGCTTCAAAATGTTCATGGAAGTTTTCCATTATTCAATATCTTCACTTTTTTCTACAAGCTTTTGAAACAAACTTGTGTACCAAAATACTATTTAACTGCTGTTGATAGTTTTTCAATTATACAAATCAGTAAATTTCTTTGAATACATCACTGGGATCAAAAGTGTTCCTATATATATAAAATCAATCTCACCTATTGATTACAGATTAAGTTTGATATATTTTTATTAACACTCTTTTAACACAGACTGCCAGAATACATTGCTCCAAATATATTCACTGTAATTTGTAAGATTCCTTCTATAATACCAATGGTTTGTACATGCTTTCTGTATTTGCAAAATTGGTCTAATAAGCAAAAGTTAATATATTGGATGAAGATAACCTAATTGTATCATTTAGTTCATTAATTCTAGCCTCCAGTTTGGTTTTCTATTGTTTCTATTAATCAGATGGTTCTATAAATATCAATACCAAATTCCTGTTGGTTATGCTTAGAGAGTTCAAAGATGCATTTATTTGGTAAGTGGTGTTCCATCAAGGCTCTCAATCTCATGGATTAACATAGTCATTTGTTTATTTTAATCATGAATTTGTTTAAAAATATGAATCTATGTTAACTGGTACTACATAGCAGTTTAATTTAATGAAATCTTCATTTTCTAAATGTATATAATCTGCTTTTATGTTTTTATTTTAGAATTCTCTCTCCATACTCCACAATCCACTATACAACTTCATACCAGGATCATGCCAAACATTTCTAAATTGGACTTGTAAATTGGAACAATTTACATACATACATACACTGGAGATTATCTATATAAAATGACACAAATCTAATGCATTCAGAAAGAAATTTAGTAATTAATCCAGATGTTCTATTTCATACTAACCAACTTATTTAATAAAATATTTTGTTTTAACAGATTTAATTCTTGATAGAACTGTGTTGGCATTATTTAGACGTAACTCAAATTAATAAGAATAGCAATAGAGCCTTTCAAAGAGTCTATTTAAGTTGGCACAGATTCCAAGTTTAAGAAAAGTGACTTGAATTAGTTTGTGTGGACAAAACTTTTATGGTATAACTGCAATTTAGATTCTAAAAACACTGAGGATCTACATTTTATCATCTTCCAGTTGTTTTTAACAACTAGATCCTAGTCAAACTAATAATTTAAGTGATCCAGAGAATCAAGTGTTACATTGCATTTGGGTTCAAAACAGATCAATTTATACAGAGAAGTTTACTGTCAACAAAAATAAAATATTTATGTCTATAGATATTTATTTCAAAAAGTTATTGCTAAAATATCATAATTGGCCTGGAATCTTCTGGAAAATTTATGGACTACTTTATAAAGTTACACAAAATTGTGAAAAAGTTGCATGCTTTAGAAACAGTATTTTCATCAAGCCTGTGGTCTAAAAAGAGTATGAAGACAATAGCAAATGAATGCATTAAAGAGTTTCCTGATATTTACAGTATTTTTTCTTCTCTAGTTGATATCTCTTCAAAGCTGTTCAATTTCTTTTCTGTTGGTTTTTTTGCCTTACATTCAGGACATGGAGACATTTGCAATTTCTGTAAAACAACACAAAAAGGACAATAAGCATAGTCAAAATACACACAAAGACTCATAAAAATAT
>NW_006408714.1:2364379-2365126 GCF_000296735.1 Chrysochloris asiatica
CAAGTTGCCCATCCCTGTCTACTCTGTGTATGGAGGGGGTGGGTATGATCCTTGCTGTAACGATTTGTTCCTTCTTTTGAGCTACTGCATCCATAGATGTAGGTCAAGTTCATCAAATTGTATCAGATTACTCTTTTTTTCCTCTTCTTTCTTCTTCTAGTTGAGTTCTGATCATGCAGTCATTGAAGCCAGGTCAAAAGGGTATTATCTGCAAGTGTGGGTGTTCTTGTGCATATGCCCTCTCTTCTTATCAGCTGGATTCTTCACTCTCCACTCTAGATCTCTGTGGCTATGTCAATGACTGTGAACCCAAGAGTCCCCAGGTCTTGCCACACTGCTGGCTAGCCAGTTCTTCACCTGGGTTCAGAGGAGTCTACTGAATGTTATAGGGCTTAGCTTGCAGCTTCATTGCTGTTTTTTCTTCACTTTCCCTTATCGGTGATGAACGTGGTCACCAATCAGAGCATGTACTCCCACTGAGTCTTACTCTTGGAAGAGGATTTGCACTGAGGGGACCTGACCACTTGCCTTGATGTCTCCTGGGCAAACATCTTGCTTGTTCTTGTAGCAATCAGTTGGTCTGCCTATATTGTTTTGTATTTTTCCTGTTGGTCTTTCTTTCAAGAAGTATCTTCTGTTCTTCTAGCTGCTCCAGGCTGATCTGTCCGTCTGTTCAAGTGGAAATTTCCCACCTCTGAAGATTCTGGATGCTGTTCAGGATTTCACCTATAGTATTATGTAAGGCAG
>NW_006408714.1:2365226-2369236 GCF_000296735.1 Chrysochloris asiatica
AAAATATCTTTGGAAACTACATATCTGATAAGAATTGAATAACATACATATATATGTGTATATGCATATTTGAGAATTTAACAACAAAAAGACAAAATGAGCATAGGACTTGAATAGATGTTTCTCGAAGTAGCACCTTCAAAAGGCCCTAAACACATGAAAAGATGCTCAGCTTCACAGTCATGACAGGGAACCAAATAAAAACCACAATGAGATGCCATTTCACTTTCAGGGGCTGGCTAAGGACTCCTAGTATGGTACTGCAAGGTTGTGATTTCAAACATATCAGTTGCTCCTTGGAAACCATATAAAGGGTTGCTATGAGTCAGAACCAACCCTAAGGCATATAATAACAACAAGAGTGGCTAAGATAAAATAAAACCTAGAAAATAACAAATGTTGGTCAGGATATGAAGAAATTAGAACTCTTCTTCATTACTGGAGTCCTGGTGTGACACTGTAGGCAAGCACTGAACTGTGAATCACAAGGTTGGTTCAAACCCAATAGTCACTGCTCAGAAACCCAATGCAGTGCAACAATGAATCAGAACTGACTAGACGGCACTTAACAACAACAAATTAATTACTGGTGGAAGTGCAAAATGGTACATCCGTTGTGGGAAACAGTGTGACTATTCCTCAAAAATCCAGAACTACCATTAGTTAAGCGTTATGCCATTGAGAAGGTTCTGACTCATAGCGTTTCTGAGGAGTAACTGGTGAGTTTGAACCTTGAACGTGCAGTTCAAACTGGCCTTGTGATTGAGTGCCTATCCTACAGTGCCACTGCCATATGACCCTACAATTCCACTTCTAGATATTTACCTAAAAGACTTGAAAACAGAGGCATAAATAGTGTACACCAAAGTTCATTACCACTTTCTCATTCACAGCAGGTGAAAGGTGGAAACAACCTAAATTCCCATCAAAAGATAAATGCATAAGCAAAATATGGTACTTGCATACAACAGAATACTAGTTAATCAGTAAAATAAAGGGAATATTCATGTGTGCAACAATGTGGATGGAATTGAAAACATTTTGCTGAGTGAAATAAGTCAATCACGTAAGGACAATATTATATGACCTCACCTATATAAAAATGGAAGAAAAGGATCCCCCCCCCCCATTTTTTGGTGGTTACAAGGGTGAGAAGGATAGAAAAGGGGGGGGATTATTGCTTGGAGAGTACTGAGTTTTGTTATATGAAGATGGAAATGTCCCATTGATTGGGGTATGATTGCATAGCCCATTATTGTAATTGCTGTCAATCAATTGTACACATATAAAAAAGTTGAGTAGACAAAAGTTTTGTGATAGATATATTTACAACCAAAATTAAAAATCAAATCCACTGCTATCAAGTAGATTCCAACTCATGGCAACCCTGTAAAGGGTTTATTAGACTGTAAATTGCTTATGGGAACAGAAAACTTCATCTTTCTCCTGTGAATTGCCCTGTGGGTATCATACATTGCCGTAAGTGCTCCTAATATTTGTTGAGGCTACTTATATACCAGCTGTTCCAAGGGAGAAAGATGAGGCTTTCTGCTCCCGTTAACAGCCTGGGAAACACTATGAGTTGGAACGGACACTATGAGTTGGAACGGACTACACGGCACAGGATCACCATCACCACTTGCTTATAACCAAATACCTCATGAAATTTGGTTCCTACATTTGGAGATTATAGTCACTGTTTCAAGGGTCATCCTAATTAATTTGTCTAACAATTTGTTTGCTTCTTGTTGTTTCCGGTGCTAAGTGCCATGTGTCTGTTTCGAATCATAACCCTCCTGCATAGGTTTTCGAAGGAGCGCCTGGTGAGTTTGAACCACCAACCTTGCAGTTCAAACCAACTTTAGAGTATAGCGCATTAACCCACAGCACCACACTAAGACAACAGAGAATCAGGGATAGGAGGAGCTAATTGTCTCCAAGAACAACTGCTTCTTTTTCCATGAGAAAAGAACTCAGTGCAACCTGGCTACCAATATTGACCATGAAAATGTGGAAAAGAATTTCGAATTCTCATGGAATCCAGAATATCTAGAGCCATGAAACCTAGATGAACCGCTGAAACTGTTGCCCTGAATAAAATTTAAACTTTAAACCAAAATATCCCCTGTTGTCTCCTTAAAACCAAACCTAGTTTAACTTAATTAATAATGAATGTCTGCCTTGAGAATTATGCTCTTGTAAGACTTACTTATATGGGATCAACTTGACAATAGTAACCTGAAAGTTAAATTAGGGACCTTAGGGAGCACTGAGTTTCTGTTAATGGGGAAAGAATAAATGGAGGAGGATAAAGGTTGTAAGGCTCAAAGAATGTAATAAAAATCAGTAAATTAAATGTTTTGTGGAAATTGTGAAGAAAAAAAAAAAAGAAAGTTAATGGCAGATTATAACTCCAGCTTCAGGAAAGTATATTAAATATTTTATCTGCTAAAGGCAAGCTGTTTCAAGAACTATTTTGAAATAGGTCAAAGTATTCAACTCATATTCAACAGACATGAAGGTTCAGATACATTTTCTAAAATAATAAGAGAAACAGTAAAATTTTCATGATACAATATTTTTGGTCAAATATAGAAATATATAAGTAGAATTTCTGAATTATGCTTCTGATGGATGTTTATTTGTTGTTTTTGAGGAGTCCTGAACTTTTTTCCACCTTATCTACTTGACAAAAACTTCTGTAAATTTCCTTTGTTCCATAGGAATACGTGTTTTTTTGCTTTGCTTTGTTTTTAATTTCGTGGTAAGGTGGAGTCAAGGGTGTTTCATGCACACTTGATCATCTGAGGACCTCACATAATTAAGCCAATAGTTGGGTGACAGGCAAACTAGTCATTGCAAACCCTCAAGACACTGGGTAAAAGTACTCTCTTGTACAAGCACATGTACTATCCCTGATGTGGCACTGTAGGATAAGCACTGGAGTGCTAACCATTAGGTTGGTGGTTCAAAGATATCAGCTGCTCCTTGGAACTCTATTCAAGGTCACTAAGAGTCAGAATCAACTTCACAACAACAACTACAGCTAGATCCAAGAGAAGAGAGAAGAGCTGCTGAAACAAAAGGATCAAGAAGTGCTTTCTAGAATTACTAAAACAAAACAAAAATACCTGTGGGTCAGTCTCTGATTCTGCAGTGGTGTGGCTTGGGGGACTTTCTTTGCACTTCATTGAACAGGGCCTGCCCTCCTGTAAAGTTGGAAATTGAATGTAAGATAATTAAATAAAATTAAATGAGGGGAAGAACCAAACAGAGCAAAAGATCCTTGAATTCTTCCCACTTTGATAGTTTCACCATTTCCATTTCAATATATGCTGAAAGGGCAAGTTGAAGACAAAATCATCATCACAATGGGAGTGGAATGCTTAAGGACTAATCACACATTCAGGTGGACTTCAGTGGTGCTGAGGCAGTGTGCTAATAGAAAGCAGTTCATTTCTAATGGACAGTTCTTCCTCTGTAAAAGTACTTAAATTTTTTTTTTTAACTAAAGGATTTTAAAACTACTGAATCTTTGATTTTTCTTGACTTTAAGATTTAAATCTGTAATGGTCTACTTGCTGTCAAGAACATTGAATTTTGTAAACCTGAAAGCAATGTGAAACAAATGATCATCATTCTATCTTGCAAAAAAACACCTCAATACTTCAAATAAATCATATTTCTGGAACTAAAATAGTGTATTTTACTTATCGGTAAATCTCATCTCATTTATTAGTCTCAACAGTTTTGAAGGTGATAAAGTGTCAGCATTCTCCAAAATTACACCAGGTGAATTTCATTCCATTTTTATCAAGTTAAAATATTGAATTTTGCTTACTGCCTGCCTGCCTGCCTGCCTGCCTGTCTGCCTGACTGCTTCTCTCCCTCCTTCCTTTCCTCCATTCCTCTTTATTGTTCCACTCCTTCCTTTCTTTCTTCTGAAGTACTGGTTTTTAATTGGTGATTTTCCAACAGTGAGGACTGTTGTTGTTAAGTGCCTTTGAGTC
>NW_006408714.1:2369336-2371855 GCF_000296735.1 Chrysochloris asiatica
TGGGTTTTGGTGTTTTATAGAGTGTGATTGTAGCTTGGCTATATGGCAGCAGTTGCTGACTCTTCTTCGGTAATATAGGGAGAGAAAGAGTCCCCCAAAGGTAGAAGGGGGAGCATAAAACAGCAAAACAGCACCAGAAAAACAAAACAAAACAACAACAACAATACAAAACTAGACTGAATAATGCAGTCTGTAATCACAGAAAAGGGAGAGGAGGGAGAGAAGAAAAAAAAAAAAAAGAAGAAGAAGAAAAATTAAATCTGTAGCCTAATATGAGCATGACTTTAATGTCCTCTCTTCAGCTTCTCACTTTCAAAGCTGCCTAAGAGATTTCAAGATGCCACTGTTGGTTGTTATGCTATACCTCAGGCTTTAATTTAATTTTTGGCCTGTTTTGTTTTTAAACTCTCTTTCTCTCTCTACAGCCCCGTCCTGGCATTTTCTGTATCTAAAAAAAAAAGAAATTGTTCAGGGCCTTCTCTTGGGCTGAGTATCTGTGTGCATGTGTGGCAGGAGTACCCACCAGTGGTGAGGGTACAGGTGCTCAGGCACTCCCTCTAGTCACCAGAATGTAAGTGCACAAACAGTGGGGGCAGGGGAGGGGCAATGACCAGATTGAAAAAAGAAAATCAAAACAAAGCAAAACTAACAAAGTGTATTGTCCACTTTTTGCTCCAAGGTTCCCACAGCGATTTTCTGTGGTGTGTCTGCTCCCCTGCTTGTCTTGCCATTTGGTCTAGCCCAAGATGTCTGCTCCAGGCTTCTGAGCCCGGCGGATTCAAAAGTATGTGATTTCTTACTTCAGCTTCAAGTTCCACTAGCTATAAGCCTTCATATTTTTAAAATATTCATAGCTATGTGGTTCCGAGTTTTGGAGCTCTGCCCTGGATCTGCTTTGCCTGGCAGTCTGTGGTATGGCTGACGGTGAACTTCACTGCATCTCCAGCCCAGCCACCATCAAGCCCTGCCCTATATATATTTTTTTATATATACAGACAGTCCTTGGACTATGAATATCCAATTTACCTACAACCTGTAGTTACAAATCAACTTCCTTAAAGTCTATCATGTTAACATTTTGAGAAATGTATAACAGTTTTTTGAGTACTGGTGCCACTATATGATAAGCAGTGGACTGTTAAAAATAAGTTCTGTAGCCCAAGCACATCAGCTGTCATTTGGGGGACAGATGAGGCGTTCTGATCCTGCATAGATTTACAGCCTTAAAAACCCTATATGAGGTAAATATAAGTCAGAACCAACTTCATAGTATTTAGCAACAACAAATAGTGGTTTTTAATAAGAGTCACTAATTCAAGCCTTGACTTTTGTTAATGAAGGATTCTCTGGGCACATTATTTAATGATGCAGAAAGCATCAAAAGAAGATGTAAGGAATACATAGAGTCATTTTACCAAAAGGAAATGGTTTATGTTCAGCCATTTCAAGTGGTAGCATATGATCAAGAAAGTGGTAGCATATGATCAAGAAAGTGAGGCAGCACTGGAAGCACTCACTCATCTATGCCAAGAAATTTGGAAGACAACTATCTGGCCAACTGATTGGAAGAGATCCATATTTGTGTCTATCCCAAAGAGAGGTGCACCCAACGAAATGCAGAAATCATCAGACAATATCTTTGAGATCCCAAGCGAGATAAGTTTTACTAAAGGTAATACAGAAATGGCTACAAGCATACATTGACAGAGAACTTCCAGAGGTTCAAGCTGGATTCAGAAGAGGACATGGAACGAGGGATATCATTGCTGATGTCTGATGGATCTTGGGTGAAAGCAGAGAATACCAGAAAGATGTTTACCTGTGCTTTATTGACTATGCAAATGTTTTCAATTGTGTGGATCCTGACAAGCTATGGACAACATTGCAAAGTATGAGTATTACTGAACACTTAATTGTGCTCATGAGGAATCTGTACCTGGACCAAGAAGCAGTTGTTCTAACAGAACAAGGTAACACTGAATGATTTAAAATTAAGAAAGGTATGAGACAGGGTTGTATTCTTTCACCATATTTATTCAAGCTGTATGCTGAGCAAATAAGTGGGTTCTATGAAGAAAAACAGCATCAGGATTGGAGGAAGATTCATTAACAACCTGCGAAATGCAGATGATACAACCTTGCTTGCTGAAAGTGAAGAGAACTTAAAATAATTACTGATGAAGATCAAAGACCACAGCCTTCAGCATGGATTGCAACTCAATGTCAAGAAAACAAAAATCCTCTTCACTGAACCAATAGACAACATTCTTATCATGTAGAAAAAACTGAAGTTGTCAAGGACTTCATTCTACTTGGATGAACATCAACACTCTTGGGAACAGCAGTCAGAAAATCAAACGACATATTGCATTAGGCAAATCTGCTGCACAAGACCTTTATAAAATGGTGAAAAGCAAAGATGCCAGCTTGAAGACTAAGGTGCACCTGACCCAAGCCATGGTATTTTCAATAACCTCATATGCATGTGAAAGCTGGACAGTGAATAAGGAAGACCATAG
>NW_006408714.1:2371955-2375569 GCF_000296735.1 Chrysochloris asiatica
TGTTGATAGTTGATCCAAGAAGAATGAAGTCCTTGACAACTTCAATCCTTTCTCCATTGATAAGAATGTTGTTTATTGGTCCAGTGGTGAGGATTTAAATGGTAGACACCTAAATTGTCTTCTAACTCTAAGATTCTATAAGTTCCCTGAGTAGATGGTAACTAAATCTGGATCTTCAATACAGATTAAACATTTTTATATATTCCTCATTCTCCAGCTATATTGCTCTTAATTGAACACAATCATATTACCTTTTATGTCCTCTGCACTGTGATGTACTGAAAACCAGCTACTCCTTCCCTCTCAGGCCATAATTTTCCTAATTAGAAAAATTCTGACACTCTTACTGGCTCTCAAGATACTATACGTATAATTTAATTGCAGCACTTAGTGTTATTTTTTTTTTTCATATGTATATATTTGCTCAAGGAGCTCTGGTAGCGTAGTGGTTACGAATTGGGCTGTGAACTGTAAGTTCAGCAGTTCGAAACTATCAGCTGTTCCACAGAAGAAAGATGAGGCTTTCTGCTCCGGTAAAGATTTACAGCCTCAGAAACTCTGTACAGGGTCACTATAAGTCGGAACCGACTCCACGGCACATAACAACAACAACAACATACTTGCTCAGCTCCTGAACATATTCCTCAAAGATGGGAACTTAATTTTAGCAGTCCAATCTCTGGAGAAGGATATCATGTTTGGTAAGATGGAGGGTCAGAGAAAAAAAGGAAGACCCTCAGTGAGATGGATTGGCAAAGTGGCCGCATCAATGGACTCAAGCATGGTAACAATAGTGAGGTTGGCCCAGGACCGGGCAATGTCTCATTCTGCTGTGCATAAGGTCGCTATGAGTTGGTACTGACTCGATGGTACCTAACAACAACAACAACAAGCTTTGAGTCAAGGAGCTCTGGTAGCGCATAGTGGTTAGGAATCAGGCTGCTAATCTCAAGCTCAGTAGTTCAAAACTACCAGTTGTTCCATGGTAGAAAGATGAGGCTTTCTGCTCCTGTGAAGATTTATAGCCTCAGAAACCCTCCAGAGGGTCACTATGGGTCATAACCGACTCCACGGCATACCACCACTACCATCTTTGAGTTGGAGTCCTGGTGTGGCGATGTGGCATAATGCACTAGACTGAAAGGTCCATTTGAACCACAAGCTGGGCAGTTCAAACTCACCAGCCACTCCTCAGAAACCCTATACAGGGTCACTATGAGTTGGAGTCAACTCCAAGGGACTTGACAACAACAACAACCTTTGAGTTGGAACTGACTCGAACGAAGTGACTAAAACAAGAACAAGAACCCAGTTGAATTCTTGGCCTGCTGCTGTAGGATCACCACTTGACTGCTAACCACAAGGTTTGTGGTTCAAACCCACCAGCTGCTCCTTGGAAACTCTGTACAGGGTTGTTATGAGTTAGAACTGACTAAAGGGCAGTTAACAATAACAAGAGCCCAGTTACATTCCTACAATATAATCATTACTTATGAAAGAATCTCTGAATAAATAGTGAATGAAATAATACAAATATAGGTCATGAAAATATTTTAATCCTGTAGAATTTTATTAAATGCCTGATTTTAATATATTTATTTTTATGATCAGGTTTATATATGTTTTCCAGCATTGCTAGTTTCTGTTGAGTATAGCGATGGTGACCCCATATACAACAAAACTAAACATTGCCTACTTCTGCACCATCCTAACAATCTGTGATATACTTGAGTACATTGTTGCAGCCACTGTATTATGAGTGTCTTTTCAGTCTAGGGGGATCACTTTCTAGCACATCAAAAAAAATTCTATTCTCACAAATAGACTCATTGGCTAATTTTCAGAGGTGCTCACAAGGCTTTTCTTCCTACTCTTTAAGTTCCAATGAGACTTTTCATAAGTGCCTTGTTTGTATTTGAAATACCAAAGGATGCCATTGGTTTCAGTTTCATGGCAATGCACAAGCCACCATAGTATGACAAACTGACAGATGTGTGAAAGGAACAAATATGAGCAAGTATAAATGCGTGGCATGGATAGAACAATTCCTCTGAAAATCAGGGAACATCACTTATGTCCGGGCTCTACTATTAACTTGTTTGCTGTAACTGTCATATCTTCTGCCTCTCACACATTAAAGTGAGAATGAAAACACTGTAGAAGTTTCTGTCTGTGCCTGCTCCATCACCTTGGGCTACTTTCATTACACTCTTATTCACTGATGACTTCCTGTCCTCTTTGAACCAGGACATGCTTTGACCTAAAAAGAAAGGCCAGTTACATGGTGGGCTAAACCTGAATGCCAAGAAATAAAGACCAAGTCGTTGATCCTAAAACAATGAAAGATGATAATCTGTAAATAAACGGCAGTTCAATTTGTAGATGCCTGAGGAGAATACAACTATGGTGTTGAAATGGTATGCCTCTGTTCTATTTACCCATCTTCCTCATGTTATTAAGTTAATAAATGCCATTGAGTCAGTTCTGGCTCACAGTGAACATGTATAATGCTTCCAAGGATCATTTGGTAGGTTTGAACTTCTGACCTTGAGGTTAGCAATCCACTGCTTATCATACAGCACAAAACCATGAACTACTTTTCGCATATCTTCACTTAAAAACCTCCATTGTAAAAAATATAATATCAGGGGATTTTCTATGGTAATAACAATAGATAACTCCACTCTAAATAAAAATTTCTCTCCTCCCCAAATATCTTTTGGTTTCATACAAAGAGTAGGAAAGTACCCAAGTCCTAAAAGAAGAGAAGGAAGATTCCTAAAGAAGAAAAAGTGTCCCACACTCATGTTTAAAAACATGCCAATTTGCCTTCTCTATCCGTTCCCATTTGAACAAATACTTAATTGGAACCATGTAAGCCTTTTATGGTTAGTGTGAAATATAGACTTTGCCAAATTTTCCAAGCAATCTCTTCCCCCTTTGGTGTCAGGCGTGGTGAGCAAATGAGGAGACAGAGGATTGAAGAGATGGATGACATGGGTCACTTAGAAAGTTTTTCTTAAAAAGTGCGATGTGGTACAGGAGTGTGGCTGTCAGCTCACTTTGATGAACCACCACTAAGGCTCATGAGATGAATGCTGGCCATTAAAAGAATGAATCTTTGCTGTCAACTATTCAGACTCATAGATTTTCTTTTATTAAGCCTATTATATACATACACACATAGGGCTTTTTGTCTTACGGATCTGTTATTTGTCTCATTCCCCAATACTGCCTGGAGTAATTATTGACTTTTCATTCTTTTACTTTGTCCTGGTACAACCTGGAATGGAATTGTAATTCTTTGAAAGAGACAAAAACTACAGTCTCACATGAGATTTTATGACAAAATAGTATACAGGTAGTATAGCCTATGGGCTAAGAAGTTTGTTGAATCAATGTTCATATTCTTTAGTCCATGATTTACTATATATTTGTGTTCTTAGAAAAGTTTCTCAATCTTTCCAATATCAATTTCCAAACTTTTAACATGGGAAAAAGCCTAATGTATGAAGATTTGTAGGGATTAAACTAGAAAATGATTTAAACACTTAGTTTAGAACCTCAGGGCCAGCATTGGAGTAGTGATGATGATGATAAAGATGAATGAAAAC
>NW_006408714.1:2382073-2387143 GCF_000296735.1 Chrysochloris asiatica
TTTGAGTTATGGTGTTGGAGGAGAATATCCAACGAACAAACAGATCTATATTGGAAGAAGTCCAGCCAGAGTGCCCCTTGGAGGCCCAAATAGCCAAACTTTGTCTCTCATACTTCAGACATATTGTCAGGAGGGACCAGTCGCTGGAGAAGGATATTATGTTTGGTAAGGTGTAAGGGCATAGAAAAAGAGGAAGACCCCCAGTGAGATGGAATTGCAAAGTGACAGCATCAATTGGCTCAAGTGTGGCAACAGTTGTGAGGTTGCCCCAAGAAGGGGCAGTGTTTCGCTCTGTTATGTATAGGGTTACTATGAGTCGGTACCAACTCAATGGCATTTAAAAACAATTATGTGATGTACATAAAAATATTGCTATTACAATATAATTATGTTAAAGATCTTTTAGTTTATCCAGAAGTGTTTAATTTTTAAAACATATAACTAATATCATTGAATTGATATAGACTCAAGGCAAATTATAGAAGTTTTCAACACTGTATGGGAAGAGATAATTCATCTTTCGCCTGTGGAATGGCTGGTAGTTTTGAACTGTCAATTTTGCAGTTAGCAGCCCAATGCCTAGTCTCCAATACACAATTCATACTAATACAAATATTTGACTGACATTATATAACTGTTCTGATTTACTTACAAATTTGACTTAAACAACAGATTTAGGAATGAAACTTTGTATCACTCAGGGACTATCTGTACACTAATTGATGTAACCCACTCTGTTTAGTAATAAAGGAAGTTCTGCATTGACCTGTTCAGATATATTTACATTAATGCATTTTCATATTCCTGTTACTAAAGAAAAGAGTAATGATCAGATGATTGTACAGACATATAAACAGCTCATTAAATAATAACAAACTATGCTTTTTAATGTAAAGTAAGGAAATAAAGTCTCTGGTGTGGTGTTGTGGTTTAATGTGCCAGACTGCAAAGCCGTTTGAACTGCAAGGTCGGCAGTTCAAGCTCACCAGCTGCTTCTCAGAAATCCTATACAGCGTCGCTATGGATCCAAATAAACTCGACAGCACTTCACAACAGCAATAACAAAGGAAATAAAAGTAATCAATACATTTACTTTTGGTTACAACATCATAAGCTGATCTTGCATCTGAAAGTGCTGATGTAAACATAAATAATTATTGATTATAAACAAATGCAGCTGATTTAGAAAATAATTCAAAATAAATAATAATTTAGAAAATAATTCAGAGATACAAGGGTGTATTTCATTTGGGGGTATTTTTTTCTTGAAAGGAAATCATCCTTAATTAATTTTTTAAAAAATGAAAAATTTGCACTCAAAAGTGCTATTGTGGTAACTCTGCATAATAGTAAAAATACAAATAAAGTAGTGGTATAACATAAGTAGGGTGGCTATTTGAATGAGGATATAAATAAGTATGCAAAAAGGAAGTAGTTTTGAAGACAACACTTTTAGGATTTTCAGTAGAATGAAAAATACACTGAAAGCATATAAGCAATTATATAGATGATCTCATCATCACAATTCAAAATTTAAAAACATGGAAATTAGACAAAAATAAATGTGTTGAGTTGATACCATTTTCTTTAGGAGGCAAAACAATAGGTAAAATTTCTTAGGCAAAAACCTCTGTCACTTTTGATGTAAATATGTCTGTCTGTGGGGGTTTAAACACCTCAGATTATGTAATCAGTTCATTTGTTTGTGAAGATCCTTGTGATACTAGAGATTAGTCTCTGAACAGGACAAAACATGCACAGATCTGAGGCTACTTCTTTAAATGGTCTGAGAACGCCGTATCCATAGAACAAAGACCACAGGGCATGGGAATTATCCTCTGTTGTAGACAATGTCTACTAGATATTTGCTTCTTCATCATTCTTTACAGATCTAAAAATCAAGAACTAAAACTACAAAATGAAACAAAATTCTTCTTAATACATATTTCTTAAAATATCCAAGGAGAGATGGAGACAGGAAGAATAAAGTACTGACTCAGTCTAAAGACTGAGCTGTATCACTGAAAAGTACATACTTTTTCAATATTCATACTTATTAGAAAATGAAAATATGGCATAGGACCATGAATAATATAAACTTTAGCATCATAAAAATCTGAGTTCAAATTCATGGCTTGACCTTTAGTTACTGCATGACTTTCAGCAGCTGATTTAATTACTCTGGACTTTAGCTTCATCATTAGTAAAAGCAGGATGACAATAAGTAACTTGTATTATTGTAAATAGTATACACAAGGTAGATGATTCAAGTGTTAGTCATTCCATACCAGTTCTCTCTCTCTTTGTCTTTCTCTCACTTTGTCTTGTGCATTACTCTGACAACCTTATTGCTGTGTTTTGGTTGATGCTAAACTAGCATAACACATACCAATCTATGTATACCTCCCTTTATCTTCATTTTATCTTTATCTACATCTACATGTTTTGTTGTTATTGTTAAGTGCTGGCGAGTTGGTTCCAAACCATAGGGACCTTGTATTGGGTTTCCGAGGAGTGGCTGGTGAACTTAAACCACCAACCTTGTGGTTCAAAGTGACTTTGCATTCCAGCACATTAACCCACAGCACCACACTAGAACTCCACATCTGTATATAGGATAACAAAAATAAATTAAGTACTTGATCTATATCTTTGCTCCTTCTTTCCTTTCTTTCTTTTTTTCAGTAATATGATCCCTTTTCAATTAGATATGACAATCTAGTCAGACTTTATCTGTATACAAAAAGCTGACAGAGTATTACACCTGTTCATAGGTATTAAATTTAATTCTCAAACTGGAGAAACACTTGTAACTTATACTTTACTCCATTATCAATTTGAACCCCCCATTTTTTTTTTTTTCTAGAACTAAGGGGAATGTCATTTCCCCTTATGACTGTTAAAACTGAACAATACACTATTATTTGGAGAAGAAGTGATACATAAAGCGAATGGCTGATAAATGATGCAAAGTGTTTCTGTCTTAAAAGAAACAAAACTTTTAATGAGAGGTTTTTGTCACTTCAATTAGTTAAAAATACAACCTGACTAGTAAAGTACCTGTATCTGGAAATTCAAGTAATAAAATATGCACATTGGTCAAAAAAATATGCACAAATTAAGCTGCTTCAATATGCATGTCACCATTCAATTATGCAAAGACGTAGGGAGGAGCTTGACTGGTCTTTAAACTCTGAAATGGGATGAACCATGAATATATTTTTACAAATATGATTATATATCATCTCTCACATATACATATATCTATCAGCATCACCAGAATAATCTTTATTTTTCTGTACATTTAACAATGAATTTCCAACTACCAAAATTTATATTATAGGTACAAAAGCAGATAAGGTCTGTAACACTGGTATTTTACTTAAGCATGGAAAACAGCACACAATCACAAAGTGGTTGTGAAAATTGACATAGTGGGGTGTCTTCAGTAATTAGGAGAATTTCATTGTAAAATGGAGAGAACAGGCTTTGGAGTCCTACAAATGAACATGAATCGCAAGCCCACTTTCTACTACTGTGGCAATGTGAGTAAGTCATTGAACGTTGCGATTCATGGATTTTGGTATTTTACAGAACAACATTAAATAACTATAACAAAAACTGGAATTGTCAATTTCAAATTGGTGTTTATTTATAATCTCTACATTTTTAAGTTTCCCAATTTTTGTAATGAATGTGTTAATGCTTTAACAGGGTACATGGTAAGGAGATCTGAAAAACAAAACCTTCATATGAAAAATAAGCTACTTCAAATTTTTGGGTTCATTATAAATAAACAATTTACTTTATTTCAATAATATTTCAGAAAATAAATAACATTTTAGTACTCAAAATATACAGGAGAATCTCATGTCAAAGAAATTATAATGTGTGTTTGTGAGAGAAAGAGAGATTCATGCATAGAAAATTAAGTGATGGGTTGTTGTTATTAGGCTGTTTATCCCATACTGTTTTTCTACATTTCATTACTATTGAATATTTCACCATAGCCCAGTAATTAATTGGCTATAGAATGGTATTTGGGGAATACAAATTTAACCTCACTTTTTGGGCAATTGTAAAATGGGCATAGTGATGCTTGTTATCAAATGTTTCATTATAGTGAAAAGAGATAACGTAGCTATTAGTGACATGAATAGAACAAACGGTTTTGCTCATCCCAGGTTAGAATTCTTTTAATATTTACAAGCCATATAAGTTTGGAAAGCTATTTCATCTCACTTTGATTCTAAATGTCCTCATCATTTTGTTTCCTTAAGTGCTGTGGGGTTGGTTCCAAATCATACTGACTCCATGTACTACAGAACCCGACACTACCCAGTCTTGCAGCAAACTCACAATCATTGCTATGTTTCAGTCCACTGCTGCTGCCACCATGTCAGTCAGTCTTATTAAGGATCTTACTTTTTTCACTGACCTTCTACTTTTAATAAGCATGAAGTCCTTTTCCAGGGACTGGTTCCTCCTAATGATATGTCCAAAGTGCATGAAATGAAAACTTGCCACTCTAGCTTTTTTTTTCTAAGAACCCAAAACTTTGAAGTAGTTTATTTTTTATATGAAGGTTTTGTTTTTCAGATCTCTTCCTTACCCTGCATCCTGTTAAAACAGTAACACATTGATTTACAAAAATTGGGAAAACTTAAAAATGTAGAGAAGAAAACAAAAAGTCCTATAATCCTGCTATGTAGAAGTAATAACTCCCATTAACAATTTGGTTGATATCTTTGTCATTTTTATTTCATGCTTATATACAAATGAAAAAGTATCTTTTCATGTTTTTTTTTCTTTTCATTCTAAGCTATTTTTTAAATGTTTTTATTGTGGATTGAGTTAACATTTACGGGGCAGATCATCAGTTTTACATTCAACAACTCATACACCTTGTTTCATTACAATGATTATAATCCCCTCCATGTACCATCGGTTAACAGTATTTCTCTCTATTCATTTTAGCTTTTTGTTAAAAACAAAACAATCCCTCCCCCCAAAAAAAACAACACTCAGGCATATATAATAATTTACATCCCCAAAGGGCATATTCTGCAA
>NW_006408714.1:2392389-2394144 GCF_000296735.1 Chrysochloris asiatica
ATTACAACTTCAATTGTTTCTCTGTTTATTGTGATGTTACTTATTGGTTCAGCTGTGAAGATTTGTGTTTTATGTTGATGTGTAATCCATACTGAAGGCTGTAGTCCTAGTTTTCATCAGTAGTGTTTTGTGATTTCTCTACTTCAGGCAAGCAAGATAGTATCATCTGCATATCACAGGTTGTTAACAAATGTTCCTCCAATTCTGATGCTACGTATCTCTTTCACACAGTTTAGCATCTCTAATAATTTGTTCAGCATATAAATGGAATTAATTTAGTGAAATGATACATACCATTCCTGATTTTCAAACACTCAGTATCCTCTTGTTCTGTTCTAACTATTGCCTCTTGGTCTGCATACAGGTTCCTTTTGAGTACAAATAAGTGTTTTGGATTTGCCATTCTTTGCAATGTTATTCATAATCTGTGAGATCCACACAATCTTTTGCATATTGAATTAAACACAGTTAACCATCTTTCTGGTATTTTCTGCTGTCAGCCAACATCAATGAAACATCTCCTTGAAAGCAAAACACTTCCAGTCCTGCCCCATCCTTACAATTTTTGTTACATTTGAGCCCGTTGTTGCTGCCATGTGACAATCCTTCTTGTTGGGGGTCTTTCTCTTTTTCACTGAACTTCTACTTTACCAAGCATGGTGTCCTTTTCCAGGGACTGGTTCCTCCTAATTACAAGTCCAAAGTACATGAACCAAAGTCTTGACATCCTTGCTTCTAAGGAGCATGCTGGTTGTTATACTTTTTTTTTTTTTCCATTTATATATACTGCTTTATTTTAAATGAAATTCACTATTTGTACTAGAGACCACATTAAGGAAATTAATTTAACCTTCTAATTCTTAAGATTGAGAATCATTTCTCAAATTTGATTTCTTCCATATTTTGTCTTTTAAAGGATAGAACAAAAAATCTTCAATAATTTTTAAAATTTTGCTGATAAATTAAGTCACAATACACACTTGTTCAGAATTACCTGAATGGCCATCATATATAAGAAAATGCAGCCCCTGAATCGCTGTGGTACCAAGCGAAGACTAATAGTGCTTAACTTTTCATACAGTTTCTCAGTTTGGGTCTTTAGATCTGGCACCAACTTGTCTAACATTTCCTATGAGATTTGTGAGTTGTCAATGTTGACAACACTGGTTCAGTGTATGATCCTCAAGGTGGGGTAGGGTATGGTAGGGTCGGGCTGGCTAGAGTGTCACTTACTCATCTCACTTGGTTGTTGAGATGGCAAGCCGGAGGATAGATATTCGTCTGCCACAGGGATAAAACCAGAAGTGATTTCAGTTGTTGAGCAGTCAAAGAAGACCAGTATAGATTCATCTTGGAGGGCCAGGGATAAATGAGATTAAAAATACTGGTTACAGGCAGAGAAATGCTGGCATATGGAGAACCAATAGTAGGAAAAACATGACAAAAAGGAAGAACTTTTTTTGCTTGGTGAGTGTATCCTAAGCCAGAACTTGATCTGGTCTTTTGGAACCCAAAAGATCAACTCAGAGGAAACCCAAGACCATACATTAACAATTTTGACCCTGTTTTTTTTTTTTGTGGGGGAGGGGGACAAGGTGGTCCATTTAAAAATATTGATTCAAAATATAAAAGCACTTTTTTTCAAATAATCTGCCTCCTCCATTTCATTTTGGTGATTGTGTTTCAGTATTTTAAGTAAACAGTTGTAGTTGGGAAAGAACAGCTTCAGATCCTGCACCCATTGAGAAGAAATCA
>NW_006408714.1:2395104-2400536 GCF_000296735.1 Chrysochloris asiatica
TATGCCATTGGAAACAATCCAAAACCTGCAAAAAGAAGTCCAGATGATTCATTATAATATATCAGAAATGGACAATAGCCTGAAAGGGCAAAGGAGAAGAATGGAACACATGGAAGCCAGAACCAGCAAGCTGGAAGAAAAATCTCTCAATACTGCTAAGATAGGAGAGCAAGCAAAACAAATATTTAAAAATCTGAAGAGAGTCTAAGATGCATGCAGAATAACATGAAGAGGAATAACATAAGAATTATTAGCATTCCAGAACAGGAAGAATCCCAGAAGTCCAGAGAAGAGATAGTTGAAGAGCTACTGGAAGAAAAATTTCCTAACAACTTGAAGGATGAGAAGATAAACATTCAAGAAGTTGAAAGAACACCAGGAAGGACAGATCCCAAAAGAAAATCACTGAGACATATCATAATAAAGCTCTCCAAAATTAAAGACAAGGAGAGACTCCTTATAGCAGCCAGGGAAAAGAGAAGTGTTGTCTACAAAAGCAAGCAAATTAGATTAAGCTCTGACTTTTCAGCAGAAACCAAGTAGGCAAGAAGGCAATGGGTATATATATATATATCCCTAAAAGAAAATAACTGCCAACCAAGAATTGTCTATCCAGCAAAATTGTCAATCAAATATGATGGTGCAATCAAAACATTCCAGGATAAACAGAAGCTAATAGATTTTGTTAAAGCCAATCCAGCGCTTCAAAACATCCTAAAGGGAGTTCTTTTGACTGAAAACCACCAAGAACAGACAACAATCAGAGATTGACAGACGTGAGAACATCTCTTAGAACTCAGTCGATGGATAGCAGAGTTCAGACAAGAACTAAATTACAGCAACGAGATCGATTGCCCAAGTGGCAGCATCGATGGACTCAAGTGTGTTAACAGTAATGAGGTTGGCCCAGGATCTGACAGTGCTTCGTTCTGCAGTGCATAAGGTCACTATTGGTCGGTATCAACTCAATGGCACCTAACAACAACAACAATCCATTTTTCAAGCTATATAAGAAATGTTCCTTCCTGCTTAAAGCTTTCCTTACATCTTCCTTCCTTAGAATGTAAATTGCAAAGCACATTATTTCTCATTAACCTTATTATGTTGTAACTTATTCTTGGAAATATGTTTATATACATTAAGTTTGACACAGTTGCTACAACAATGGGTTCAAACATAACAATTATACAGGTATTGCAGCAATGGGCAGTGCCCCATTCTGTTACATAAAAGGTGACTGTGAGTTCTCACTGTTAAGAGATGGCTCCTAAAAACAATAAATATTTGAGAGCAAAATTGACGAGAAATTATTCTTTTCTAAATCCAGTTGGCAGCCAGCAGAGAAAAAAAAAAGCGGGGGGGGGGTGATTTTTGTCAGCTCATTGATATTCTTCCTTATATTCTTTTGCTGCAGTCTGGTATCTTTTCAAGAATCAATAGTTTCATCAGCAGGTATCCTTTTTTCAGCTAGATTAAATACTAACTTTAAATCTACTCAAGACATTGTTGTCATTTGCAGTTTCTCAGATCCTGATATGACAAATCTATAAACTTGATTTTATCGAAATGCTAGAATTAAAATTAGATTACATTTTCTAGGAGTGAAAAATACTCACAAGCACAAGCTTCATATTTCTTATTATCATTTGATGTAATATTCTGCCTTCTTTTAGTGTAATGCCTCAGTAATGCTGTTCTTTTTTTGTTTTGTTTTGTTTTGTTTTTTCCATTATACAAAGAATACAATTGAATAACATCATGTAATTTTTTTCTTCTTCATATTTTAACAGCTTTCTCTGCAGTGGTTGGGAGAATAAATAAATTACTGATCCTAATGGTCATCTACCTCCCTCTCTAACAGAAAACTTTCTTGATACTCAAGAGCCCGGTTATACCTCCTAATGGAAAACCTGTCTGATTCACATACAAAGTACATTTGTTTTCTTACATTTAAAAGCAAAATGTGTAGATACTAGATAGTATAGTTGATAAGTAAAACAGTATTGCTGCTAGGGTCTTAGTTCATAGATGCATGGTTTTTATTTTAAACAAAACGGGTTTTAACATGCCTGTGATTAGTAGATGGCTGAAGACAACTTCTCTTAGTAATACTGGTATCTGTCTTATTTGGGTGGCTTCAAAAAAAATTCCAAACAAAAATATGGGTTCTGAGGAGATCTACTGAGCCAGTTAATTTCAAGTCAGAGAGGTCAACTGTTAAATTCACAGCAACTTTTTTTTTTTTAGATTCCCAAGGGATAATCTTCATGAATTCTCTCTAAAAAAATAGGACAATCACTGGGGCCTAATATGAAGAAGGAAAGTTTCACTGAGGAATTTTTTCAGTCATGACAATGCACATGCTCCTTCTTTGAGAGTAGCAAGGTTATCCTATGAGAATTTCATTGTAAAACCTAACAGACAGCTTGGAATTCTTTGGAGAAGAATACTTTGGGATAGAAACACTTCTTTCATAATTGTATACACCTAGATGTATGTATACTTAGAAATAATAGCTTCACATTTTGACATTTTTATTTAATAAAGCTTTGTATGCTTTTGTAGCAATACTTCTTGATTTACCCTCACATAACATTTTTATGTTGGCATGAACTAGGGTTAATAAATCATGTCTGTGTTTCCATGTTAATATCACTAACACAGTTTAAAGCTAGTCTTACCTTTTGAGAAACAAACTCAGTAGTACTTGGGTTTTTTTCCTCTTTGGACTCAACTTGAGAGCTCTCATTGTTTCCAGGAACATTTTGTTGAGGCTTCAGATTAAAAAACAGAGAGAATATTTAAAACCAAGGCAAATAAATTAATCAAATAAACTGATATTTTAATTTTATTGTAAAATAAGAAGCAATGGCAGCATTATGACAATACAATACTCAAAGCAAAGGAATGAAGTAGAGATATGTCAGACACCTTAAAAATCTTTATACCTTAAACTATTCTTGAAATTAAATAAATTAATTCCTATTCTTTTTGTATTAGTAATTTCTATTGGGGTTATTTTCCCATTGGAAATATTTATTTCTTCATAATATTCTTTTAGACTAAGTGTCCCAGGTCCTTAAGAAGCAATAATCGTATCCTTTCACATTATTTTCTAACCAAAATATATCTGAGAAGTAGTTAGAGCACACCTTATTTTTCTGAATGACAGAAAACGTAGCATCTTACTATAATTTACATAGAGGATTGTAGTCACGGTAATATTCACTAAGTAATCAATCTCTGTTTCATAACTTGAAACAGATATAGTCCTCTAGAAACAGTAACTGTTATTTTAAAATCCTTCTCTTTAGAAAAAATAAATTAAAAATAAAGTGCAGTTTTTTCAGCTCTGAACAGGGAAGGCTATGCCATGATTAGAGTATGAAAATATTACTATTATAAGCAGCTCTAAGATTATCCACTCAGATTTGTATGTGCTATTTTGGAAGAACTATTCTGAATATAGTGTTAGTTTGATCAAGCCATGAGGTACTATTGGAGGATAGATATAAAATAAATTCAGAGAATGCTAACTTGAGTCTGAAATTTGACCATCATAGATCCTAGGAGAAGAGAAGAGACTTCTAGTCTTTTGGGGCACAAGAAGATATTTTTGGAGCACAGTGCCCACTGTAGTTTTCCACTCAATTATATTCATTAGCAATGAAATATTCTTACAAAATCAATACTTCTTAAAATAAAAACCAAGTAGATTTAATAAAACTGGTAAAGAATTAAATATAAAAAAGGATATTTATAGAACTAGTAGAATATTAGAACAGTGGGAAATAAAGCACCACAGTTTTTTAAATATTCCTTTTTTGAGTCTCCCAAATGTTCTGGCACTATGAATTAATGCACTGGATTGCAAAGTCTATTTGAACTGTAGAATCGGTGGTTCAAGCTCACCAACTACTTCTCTGAAACCCTATGCAGGGCCATTATGTACCAGAATCAACTCAATGGCGCTTAACAACAACAACAATGTTCTGCTGTGGGTAAGAAATATAAATTAAAAAAAATTAGCAAATAAGCAAATAAAATCTCTTCTTTCTCTATATTTAAAGAAGTTTAACTTAGTTGTGTGTGAATTCCTTAAGGCACTAATTATGCTATTCTTAGTCCATCTTCCCCTCATTTTCTTCTTTGTTTAGGATCCCTGCTACATGTTTGTTTCTTCTCTGTGAATAAGAATGATAAATAAACAGATAACTCAAGTGTCTTCACTCTAATCCTATCAAATCTCTTCAGTTATCTTTGGAGTTAACTTTTAATTTAGGCCATAAAGCAAGTCAGGACTGTGTGCTACATGCTGTTAGTGGATACAAAGATGAAGAAAACATTGATTTTGTGGCCATGCAATTATAAAATTTGATCTAATTTGCATACATTACTCCAGTATAAAGTAGATTAAGTAAGAGTTTGAACAAACAGAATTGTATGTATCAAAAATGATAGCAGTCAAATCCATTTGGGACAACAAAAAAAGCATCATATAAAAGGATATCTTGAAAACAGGTCTTTAAATGACTAAGGCAAGAACTGGGGAGGAAACAAGGCAAAAACTTGGAGGTAGAAGAATCAGTTGTTGATAACCCTATATAAACCAAAACCCTATGTAAACCAAACTGAAACACTGTTCAGTCCTCCCAATTGTTCCTATGCTTGAGTCCAATGTTGCAGTCACTATGTTATTTCATCTCATTGAAGGTCTTCCTTTTTCACTGACCTTCGACATTATCAAATAGGGTATCCTTCTCCAGGAACTGATTCCTTCTGAAAACATGTCCATAGTATGTATTATAAAAACGTATCCTTCTTGTTGCTGAGGAGCATTTTGGGTGTACTTATACTAAAAGAGTTGTGTTAATCCTTCTGGCCATCCATGTTATATTCAATATTCTTCTCCTACACTACAATTCAAATACTTCAATTCTTCTCTGGTTGTCTTTATTAATTATCCAGGTTTTATATACATATACACTAATTGCAAATACCACAGCTCAGGTTGTTGTTGTTGTTTTCAAGTGGCTTTGAGTCAGTTCCAACCCATAGCAACCTTGTATAGGGTTTCTAAGAAGAGGCTGGTGAGTTTTAACTGCCGACATTGTAGGTCAAACCGACTTTATAGTCCATTACATTGACCCACAGGCATACCTTATTCCTTAAAGTGACATCTATGGTTTTTAAATTTGAAAAAGTTGTTTTGCAGCAGATTTGCCCAATGCAATGCGTATTTTGATTTTTTCACTGCTGCTTCCTTGGATGTTGATGGTGCATCAAAGTAAAATGAAATCCTTGATGATTTCAATATTTTTTCTGTTTCTCATGGTGTTGCCATTGGTCCAGTTATGAGGAGTCCTGTTTTCTTTGTTGAGGTGTAATTCATACTAAAGGCTATAATTTTTTAAAATTAATTAGTAAGTAAT
>NW_006408714.1:2402700-2406752 GCF_000296735.1 Chrysochloris asiatica
ATGAGTAATTGATGGTCTGTTCCACATCTGCCCCTGGCCTTATTTTGACTCATGATATGGAGCTTTTCCATCATCTTTTTCCACAGATGTAGTCAATTTGATTTGTATGTATTGCTTCTGGTGAGGTCCATGTGTATAGTCGTCTCTTATGCTGTCTAAAGAAGGTATTTGAAATGAACAAATCATAGGTCCACCATCTTCTAGTATCTGCCATCTATATATTATAGGTTGTTAATGAGTCTCTCTCCAGTTCTTATGCTGCTTTCTTTGTATTGTCCTTCTCAGATTATTTACTCAACATGTAAATTGAGTAAGGATAGTGAAAATGCACAACTATAACTCACATCTCTCCTGATTTTAACCATTTAATATCCCTTTATGATGTATGTTGTTGTTAAATGCCATCAAGTTGGTTCTGACTCATAGAGACCTTATATGGCATTTCCAAGGAATGACTGGTGGGTTTGAACTGCCAACCTTGTGGTTAGCAGTCCCGTGCTTACCTTACAGCACCACACCAGTTTATGTATAGATTCCATTTAAGTCCAATTAAGTGTTCTGAATTCCCATTATATGCAATGTTATCCATAGCTGTTATGATACACAGAGTTGAATACCTTTGTATAGTCAATAAAACACAAGTAAAATGTTGTCTGGTATTCTCTGCTTTCAACTAGGGTCCATCTGAGATCAGCAATGATATCCCTTATTTCACACCCTCTTCTGATTTTTGGCTTGAATTTCTGGCAATTCCATATCGATGTACTGTAGCAATCATTTTTAAATAATCTTCAGCAAACTTTTCCTTGTGCATGTCATAAATGATTATAATTTTCACATTCCATTAGGTCAACTTTCTTTGAAATTGGCACAAAATGGCTCTCTTCCAATCCATAGACCAGGTAGCTGTGTTTTGAATCTCTTGGCATAAAAGATTGAGCGCATTCATTGGTTGAAATCTTTCAATTTGTTTTTCATCAATTTCTGGAGACTTTTTTTTTTTTTTTCACCAGTGTCTTTAATACTGCTTGAATTTCTTCCGTCAATGTTATAGGCTCTTTATCATATGTTATTTCTTAGTACAGTTGGATGCTGACCAATTATTTTTGGTGATGCACAGTGTGTCTTGCTTCTGCCCATAGAATCTTTCAATATTGTAAATCAAATCCTCAATGTTTCCTTCTGTTCTTTCAGCTTGAGAAATGCATACAGTTTTCTTCCCCTTTGGTTTTATGACTCCAGGTCATTGCACATTTCATTATTATACTTTATCTTTCTGAACTGCCATTTGAAATAATCTTCTCAGCTTTTTTTTTTTTTTAAATCTATTTTAGCTAGTCTACTTTCAAGAGCAAATTTCAAAGTCTTTTCTGACACCCATTTTGAAGTTCTCTTTCTTTCCTGTCTTTTTAATGACCTTTATTTCTTCATGTACAATGTTCTTGATGTCATCACACAACTTGTCTCATCTTCAATCATTAGTGACAAGTGCATCAAATCTATGATTGACATCTTCTCTAAAGTCAGGTGGGATACACTCAAGTTTATATTTTGGCTCTCATGGATTTATTTAATTTTCTTCAAATTCATCTTGAACCTACCTATGAGCAATTTATCATCTATTCCACAGGTGGCCCCTGGTCTTGGACTGACAGATGACACGGAAATTCTCCAAGACCTATTTCCTAACAAATAATCCCTGTGATTCCTGTGTATTAAAGTTTTAGTAATTATTTATGTTGCTTACAAAAGGTACTCAAAATTAATAAGTCTCTAGTCTTTCAAAAGTTTGCCATGTGATTTCTAGCATAAATTCTATCAACAAGACCATATATTATACTAATTCTTACTCTGTGTTTCCACCTTTCACATTCCAAGCCCTAGTAATTGTCAATGCAACTTCATTGCATGTTTCATCAACATCAAATTGATAAAGTTGGTAGAAATATTATTTTTCCACCTTGACTTTAATGATTGGTATATAAATTTGAATGATAATCACAATAACTGGTCACCTTTATAGAAGTATGGATATTATCCTACCACTGACAGCATTATATTCAGGATAGATCTTGTAATGATCTTTTTGACAATGAATGGAACACCATTTCTCTTCAATTTGTCATTCCCAGCATAGTTTGATTGTTTGCTTCAAAGGGTCAGTAACAATCCATTTTAGTTCACTAATGTCTAGGATCTCTGGTAGCATAGTGGTTACGAATCAGGCTGCTAATCTCATGGTCAGCAGTTCAAAAATACCAGCTATTCCTCAGGAGAAAGATGAGGCTTTTTGGTCCCGTAAAGATTGACTGCCTTGGAAACCCTGTACAGGGTCGCTATGAGTAGGAACCAACTCCACAGCACATAACAATAACAACAAATGTCTAGGATATAGATCTTAATGTGTTCCACTTCATTTTTGATTACTTACAATTTTCCTAAATTCATATTTTATACATTCCACATTCTGATTATTAATGGATGTTTGCAGCTCTTTCATTTCGAGTATAGCCACATTAGCAAATGATCAAAGACCACAGTCTATAGTATGGGTTGCACATCAATGTAAAAGCACAAAAATCCTCACCACTGGACCAATGAACAATATCAAGGCAAATACAGAAAAGACTGATGTTAAAGACACCATTTTTCTTGGATGCACTATCAACACTCATGGAAGCAGCAGTCAAGAAATAAAATGACAAATTGCTTTAGGCAAATCTAATGCACAAGACCTCTGTACAGTGTTCAAAAGCAAAGTTGTCAATTTTACTACTAAGGTGCTCCTAACACAATCCATAGTGTTTCTAATAGCTTCATATGCATGTGAAAGTTGGACAATGAATAAGGAAGATCATAGAAGAACTGATGAATTTGAGTTATGGTGTTGGAGAGAATATTAAAAGTATCACCGACTGTCAGAATTACAAACAAATCTGTGTTGGAAGATGTAAGATAAAATGATCCTTAGGAGCCAGAATGGGAAAACTTTGTCTCTCACACTTTGGCCATATTATCAAGAGGGGCCAGTCCCTGTGTAAAGTGGAGGGTCAATGAAAAGGAGGAAGACACCCAACAAGATGGACTGGCACAGTGACAACAACAATGGATTCAAGCTTAACAATGGTTGTGAGGATGGTGTAGCATCAGGCAGTTTTTCCTTCTGTTTGTGAATAAGGTCACTGAGCTGGAACCACATCGATGACACCTGGTAACAATAACAAAACTCCCTAAATGTTTTACCTATTTACATATAGGTTTTTTTTATCGATAAATTAAAATCATAAAAAAGCATGGTATGGTACCTATACTCCCACATGAGTCTCAAAACTATCCATTCTTCAGCTTATTCACATATGTATAAGGCCAAATGAACTGTAAGTTATAATAATTTTTCAAGGAGAATAGTTCGAAATGTAACAAAAAGAAAGAAAATTACTTAAATGTGTGCTACATCTTAATTTGTTTTGCTGTCATGTTTTCTATCCTCACTGTACAATAATTTGCTAAAAAACTCCTGAACTTAAATTGTATTAGTTGATTTATATTTTTCAATGCTGAGTTAATGTCCTTCTAGTCCCATGCTCCTAATTCTATTAAAGTCCTTCTACTATGCTTCACCAGAGAACATATGCCCAGTTTCTCCATGACTTCCTTTATATTCCCCACCCTAATGGTATTTCTTGAATGAAGGCTTTAAATTGAAGAAGCCCTAAACTGTCTGGTATAGTTTCTTTCCTGTCAGCACACAGCCCTCCAGCTGGAGATTGTTTGTCAATGTTAACTGAATGCTAAATGTGAAAACTAACCTTCTTTTGGGACTCTGAATAATATAACCATCCCCTTGAAACTCAGTAGCTGACTTGGTTCTTAACAATAACAAAAAGTATATGTATCTTTCAATTTTTCTCAGATCTCCTTTAAGTCTAATGTGAACGGAAATGATTTGTGACAAATAGTATAAATAAGCACTATCCCACCCAATTATCTTTATCGCTAAGTGGAGCTCTGGTAGCGTAGTGGTTACGAATCAGAGTGCTAACCTCAAGGTC
>NW_006408714.1:2407201-2420188 GCF_000296735.1 Chrysochloris asiatica
CACCCTCAACATGACAACCTCAGGAAACTCCATGTTTCTAAACAAGCCCCACATTATACTAATTCCGTTTATGGTTTGACATCCCTGGTGGAACAACTGTTAACGTATTTGACTGCTAATCAAAAGGTAGGTAGTGTAACTCCTCCAGCTGCTCTGGCTGAGAAAAATGTCACAGTCTGCTCCATAAAGATTACAGCCTTGAAAGCCCGATGAAGAAAGTTCTACTCTATCCTACAGGATCGTAATGAGTGAGGATCAATTTTAAAGTAGTAGGTTTGGGTGTTTTGTTCAACTTTTTTTCCCCTTCCATTCCACTTTACTTTCTTCCCTAACTGTATAATGAATATATAGAGCCCAGTTGACCTTTTACAAGTAGTCCCTAATGCCTGAGGCATGTATGATAGATAAGATCTGTATGATCCAAGGATTGAAAGAAGATACATCAACATTTAATAACTATTCCAAGAAAAGAAGATATTAAAGTTATAAATCACTTGTATTATATACCTTCAGGTATATAATGCTAAAATATGAAGAAAAAAGGTATACTAGTGACACCATTTTATAGAAAAGACAATTTAAAATTAGAAGTTAAATCATTTGTTCAATATAAAGCTTCTAACAAAATATTGGTTCAATAGCAAATTTTCCACTCCTGTTATAACAATTACAACACATTTAGAGGCATGCATCTATATATCTGGCATGGGCCCCACTCATTGGGGTGAAAATCTAGGTGTCTACAACCCTTTCTGGAGGCTCTAGAAAAAAAATCGTTTTCTTGCCTTCTCTAGTTTCTAAAACTTCCCACCCAAGACACCATGCTTTAGTGCATGAATCCCGTTTGTAATCTTCAGAACAAGAATCCTTGCAGTTCCTTGTTCGTTTCTTCTGTAGTCACAGTTCTTCTCAGAAGACTTTACTATGCTGCCAATCTCTACTACTTTTAATGACCTTGAGATTGCATTTGGTCCACACACATAAACCAAGAAAATCTCTCTATTTTAACGTCTGATGTTTATAAAATTTTTACTCCTTTTGAAACCTTAATTCCACGTTGCCATAACATGTACCATTATCTACAAGTTCCAAGGAGTAGAATGCACACAGCTATGGAGGTCTCTCATTTGTCTACCTTAGACAGCAATCAGCTGTGGCCAATACAACAGCTGGTGAAACCAGTTTTCTTTAGGAACAAGCTGATTACAGTGATCTCTTCTGCAAAAAAGGCAATAGAATTGTCCTTTGCAGCTTTGAATGTTCTGTTTTAACTAAAGTTAAATGATGTGGTTGTGATTGTTAAATGCCATCAGGTCAGTTCTGACTTATAGCAACCCTGTAAAGTGTTTCTGAGGAGCAGCTAATGAGTTTGAATCGTTGACCTAGCAGTTCAAACCAACCTTGCGGTACAATGCTTATCCTACATCACCACATATCAATTATCTCTGTGACCTGAAGCTTCTCAAGGGAGAGAAATAGTTACCTTATCTTGGGACTATTATTGGAATGGCTTTAGGGACCCATCACATAAACCATGATCTAAGGGTCTATAGGAGCACAGAGACCCTAATGACAATTAAGACTGCCTTGATCATGAAGGTGGCTTATATCCTATATATCACACTATACTAGTAATAACATAAACCTTGGGTTCTTATAAATTTCCCCAAATAACATCAAGGTGGATAGTATAAACTCTACTGTTCATAAATCAGAGCATATTATCAAGAGATTTTGCCATACACACTTCTGTAGTGACTCAGAGATATTTTACAAATAATATTATAGTTGTGTGTTTCATAATTTTTAGATCTAATAAACTTAAAAATCTTAAGCATATATATTTTATTCTAAATTTGCCAAAAATTAGTTGTTTCTTAAAGGAACAGGAAGCTCTGTGTATGCAATGATATATCTCATAAATACAGAAATTTGGTATTGAGACTGAATTCAGGGTGAATTTAGAATTGAAGCAGGATAAAGGAATAAAAAAATATAAAATAAGCTTGAATTTTGGAAGCAGACAAATTCAGAAACAAATTCTTGGTCTACAGCTGGCAAGCATTAGCACTGTGGGCTAGTCTGTTATCCTCTGCAATCTTCAATTTGTTGTTGTTGTTGTTGTTGTTAAGTGCCATGGAGTTAGCAATCATGTATAGGGTTTCTACGGGGCAGCTGGTGCATTTGAACCTCCGATCTTGTGCTTCAAATCGACCTTTTGGTCCAGTGATGATCCTACAGCAATACACAAGGATTCTATAATTTACTCCTCCTTAAAATTAAATTAATGGCAACTGGTGTGGTGCTGTAGGATAAGCACTGGCATGCTAACTGTAAGGTCAGAAGTTGATGATAGAATTTTGCATGACCAGTGAAGGAACTCTGGTAGCATAGGGGTTATGAATCAGGCTGCTAATCTCATGGTCACCAGTTCAAAACTACCTGCTGTTCCATAGGAGAAAGATGAGACTTTCTGCTCCCATAAAGATTTACAGCCCCAGAAACCCTGTACAGGGTCGTTATGAGTCAGAACCAACTCCACAGCACATAACTACAAAAATGACTTCTTCATGGCAAATACAGTTCTTTTAAAACATAAAAGATGATTATACACATTGAGTTACCTAGGTGGGCTATACAGAGAATTGACTTAGTCTGTGGAAAAGATGGTAGACGAACTCCTTATCATCAGCTAAAACAAAGCCAGGGGCAGACTCTGGAACAGACCATCAATTGCTCATATGCAAGTTTATGCTGAAGCTGAAGCAAGTTAAAACAAGTCTAGAAGAGCCAAAATATGACATTGAATATATCCCACCTGATTTTGGAGATCATCTCATGAACAGATTTTATACATTAGACACAAATGGCTAAAGACCAGAAGAGCTGTGGGATACCATCAAGAACATCATACATGAATAAAGCAAAAGGTCAGTAAGAAGGCAAGAAAGAAATAAAAGATCAAAGTGGATGTCAGAAGACACTCTGAAACTTGCTCTCCAGTGTAGAGATGCTAAAGCAAATGGAAGGAATGATGAGTTGAAAGTGCTGAATAGAACATTTAAAAGGGCAGCTGTTGAAGACAAAGGCAAATATTATAATAAAATGTGCAAAGCTCTGGAGTTAGAAAACCAAAAGGGAAGAACATGGTCAGCATTTCTCAAGCAAAAATAACTGGTGAAAAATTCAAACCTGGACTTGTAAAATACAGAAGGAATCTTTGGACAAAATATTGAATGATGCAATAAGCAGCAAAAGAAGATGTAAGGAATACAGAGCCACAGTACCAAAAAGAAATGGTTGATACTCAAACATTTCAAGACGTAGCATATGATCAAGAGCCACTAGTACTGTAGGACAAAGTCAAAGCTGCTCTGAAGGCATTAGCAAAGAACAATGCTCTGGGAATTGATGGAATACAAATTAAAATCTTTCAAACAAACCTCATGAACTGATTAAAAGAGATCCATATCTGTGCTCATTTTAAAGGGATGTGACTCAAGAGAATCCAGATATTATCAGGCAAACTGCTAGAAAAACAAACAAATATGTAATGGAAGAAGTCAAACCAGAATGCTCTTGGAAGCCAGGTGGTGACACTTCAGCTCTTATGCTTTGGCTATATTGTCAAGAGGGATCAGTTACTGGAGAAGGACGTCATGCTTGATGAAGTGGAGGGTCAGTGACAAAAAGGAAAACCCCCAATGAGATGCATTAGCACTGTGACAGCAGCAATGGGCTCAAGTGTAACAATGATTGTGGGATGGCGCAGGTATGGGCATCTGCAATAAAAAGCAATAGGACTTGACCTTCAGACTGGAATTTAGATTTTATTCTCTAGCAATGGAGTAAGTTAATGGTATCTAAACAATAATTTTTAACATCTTGACAACCTTAGCCTGGTGCTAGTAACCTCAGCCATTGCCCTCTAACTTAGTTAAATTATGTATAGGATAAAATTAACAGCTATGAAAATTAAGAAAATAAGGCTTATTGGTGTTTCTAAATTTCAGTTCTAAGCAAATAATGTTGCCAATCAATAATGAGGTGAAAGGAATGTAAATAACAGAAGGTATTATTTACTGAAGAAGATTTATCCTAAATGATAGTATATTAGTGCTTCAAAAGTGTTATGAAGATGAATATAGTTGTAATGAACTGAATTACTAATCACTCCACCATTAAAAAGTATTTATTAATATTTCATTCAGACATAAATCCTTACTTACATTAGAATGACTCATTCAGATATAATTTATTTTCTTATACTCATAGTTTCTAAGGAATGATCAGTGCATACAATGCTTACATCCTAGGGTACTGCTGACAAATTTAAGATCTTAGAATAATCCTGTATTTCAGGATGGATTGCTGAATGCACAGATAGATAAATGCATAGATAGGTATATAGTTAAGGTATAAATATATAGATGAGGGTAGTCCATATACACGAGGAGGACTATTTGCAAATGCTTTGCAAGAATGCTTGGGTGTTTGATTAAAAACTGGAAAAATGGAGTCATTTTTTGTTGGAGTAAAGTTCTATATTGGCTTGAAAAAATAAGAACCAATTAAGGAACAAAACAAGCAAAACCTGAGTTTACTTTTTCTATGGGGGATGGTGAGATAGAAAAACAAATACTATTTATTTATAGACCCCATGATATATTTAAAATTTATAATGAATTGTATATATTGTGTCTCAGCAGCCTATCACACTACCTTCAAAAGATGAGGAAAATGCAAATCATTAAAAAAATAAACAACACCCTCTTTAAATACTGGACCATTACAGATTCTTGACATAAGACATTTGATTAATTTAATTTTAAAACAATCTGTATTTTATGCTAAAACATAAGTTAAAAACTCATGATTTTAATACTTGCGGTGCTTCTATACCTCTAGGTTTACAGCATCTCTGAAGTATACTAAAAAGAACAGTATTTATAGGCTAACAATTCAGCCCTAGGGGCCAAATGGTTTGTAATAATCAAACTTAAATGAGTCATTTTTCATACCTTTACTAAAAGTTTCCTGTTAAAATTTTAAATTTATTTCTTTCATCTCCTTTTAACAGAAATACAAAGAAACTTCAGGTCACTGTCTAATTATATTCCTTTAGAAATATGACAGTTCCCAACAAACTTTCAACTGTCTTTTCTAAATTCAATTTTCTAATTAAAATTAGGCTTTCTAAGGATATCATTTAAAATAAGACTTCTTAACATGTTTTCCATAGATCTGAAATTCTGGTAATAATTTTTCTGGGAATAGAGTCTATTCCTTTCATGAATTAATTAAAGAACTTGTAAGATATTAAATGATAAAGGTCTGCTATTTTTACCACCTAATATCTTATACAAGGAGCTCTGATAGTGTAGTTATTATGAATCAGCCTGCTAATCTCACGGTCAACAGTTCAAAACTACAAGCTGTTCTGTGGGAGAAAGATGTGGCTTTCTGCCCCCATAAAGATTTACAGATTTGGAAACCCTGTACAGGGTGGCTATGAGTCAGAACCAACTCCATGGCACATCACAACAACAATATCTTATACGGAGTCCTGGTCTGGAACTGTAGGATAATGCGCTGGACCACAAAGTCAGTTTGCACCACAAGGTTGGTGATTCAAACCCACCAGCTGCTCCTCAGAAACCCTATACAAGGTCACAATGGGTTGGGACTGACTCGATGGCTCTTAATAACATTTTATATGTACCCCTCCCTACTTAGGCTAATATAATGAATGGCATTCCATTATTTGTTGAGTGACTACACTCTACCTAGACTTCAAAAGAGTTATAGTGATGGAGTAGAATGTTAAAGGTACCATGAATAGCCAGAACAAACAAGTCTGTGTTGGAAGAAGTACAGCCAGCATGCCCTTTACAAGCCAACATGGCCAGATGTTGTCTCTCATACTTCAGACATATTATCAGGAGAGACCAGCCACTGGAGAAGGATATCGTGTTTGGTAAAGAGGAGGGTAGGAGAAAAAGGATGACCCACCCCCCACCAATGACATGGATTGGCACAGTAGCAACAACAATAGGTTCAAGCAAAAGCAGAAATTGGTAGGATGGCACAGGATCAGGATCAGGAGGTATTTCATTCTGTTGTACAGAGGGTCACTATGAGTCAGAACCGACTCGACAACACTTTACAACTTAACAACCTCCAATCCTGATACCACATTCTTAATATGATCAGTATCTCATAGTATTTGCTCAGAATACAGATTGAATAAGTATGTTGAAAGGCTACAACCCTGACTCATAACTTCCCTTATTTTTAACCATTCAGTATCCCCTTGTTCTATTAGAATGACTGCCTCTTGGTCTATGTCAGGTTCCTCATGAGCATGATGAAGTGTTGTGAATTCCCATTGTTTGTGATGTTATCCATAATTTGTTATGATCCACACAAAATATTTTTGAATAGTCAATAAAGCCCAAGTAACCATCCTTCTGGTATTCTCTGCTTTCTCCCAAGATCTACCTAATGTTGGTAATGATATCCCTTGTTCCATGTCCTCTACCAACTCTGACTTGAATTTCTGGCAGCTCCCTGTCAATATACTATGGCAACAAGGTTTTAAAAAATTCTAGACATTCAAATTATTCTAAAGAGGCAATATAGTTCATAGAGAAGCCGAGAAGAATATGTTATGGGTGATTAAATGCAGAATCAAATTTACAGTAGTTGATGACAACAGAATCTATTATTCCTATATTTTGTTGTTGTTGTTTATAAATACTGTAGGGTTGGTTCCAACTTATAGAGACTCTGTTTAGGGTTTCCAAGGAGCAGCTGGTGGGTCTGAACTGCCAACATTGTGATTCATAGTTTAGTGTTGATCCTACAGTGCTGCATTAGGAGTCCTATTTCTATATAGTACATCAATACCAACAATTTTAATCTAGAGAGTTGATTATAGAAAGAATGCTGACATGAAGAATGATTATTCACATTGAACAAGTTTGTTCTAAAATCCCATACTGTTTTTAGAAAATGAAGTTTCAGAAAATAGGTTAGGTACAGTTTGTATTCTGTAGGAAAATATGGTCAATTAAAATGCGGTGGTGTGTGATCAAATTTTACTAGTAAATTGCAAATTGAAGGAGTGTCTTTCTTGGACATTTGTTTTTCAAAAGGCTTATAAAATGACTTTTGTGGTATTAGAGAAAGTAGAGCATGTGACAATAGATAAAAATATTTTCCTCTAGGTAAAGGTTCTTTTCTTTCTTTATTTCTAGAACTATTACTTCTGACCTATTCTGCTTCTGAACTACTACTCTGAACAATTCTCATAATTATAGATAAAAATCTTGTTGTTATTGTCAAGTGTCATTGAGTTGGTTCTGACTCATAGCAACCCTGTATAAGGTTTCTGAGGAGTGGCTGGTGGGTTTGAACCCATCGACCTTGCAGTTAAAAACAACCTTGTCTTTCAGTTCATTATTCTGCAGCTCCACACCAGGTCTCCAGATAAAAATCTTAGACTTCAACACATTAGATTCTCAAATGGGTCTGGAACTTGATAATGTGCTGCTTGTAGTACACAAATAAAAGTACAAGTGCAATCTGTAAATACCCTGTAAATATTATGAAGCTTTAAACAACAGTCTATAAAGACAGATCCTAGGATGGGAAATCATAAACACGTTTTTTAAAAAAAAGAGTGTGGAGTGTGCCACATAGATCAAATCAATGTGCTATTCTGCTTACTTTTCTGTCTCTGATACTGGCATCAAAATTCTCAGAAATCAGGCCTCATTATGTCTGCTTCAGAGATGTGCCTGATAAAAATCTTGAGCTCCATAACCTAGTGGGTAATAATTTACCCAGCAAGAATTTATTGATCCCCTTCTCTCTTGTTATAAGATACTACATTCAATAATTTTTAATGGAAAGGATGAATTGGAAGGATATAAAAACTGAGGAAAATACAGGTTCTCTGTCTTTGTGGAATTTATTACTTTGGTGGAGTGAAAGATGTTTAGCTGACTGCTTCTTGTGTATTTATTAGAATGAAATACAAAATAGCAATATTGCATAAATAAAAAATAGACATGAATCAATTACAGTGTACATCTACAAATAGAAATTATATACAATGAATTAAATATAATTTACAATGAAGTTTAATAAAAAGCAATATAGAACTCAAAAAATGTTAACCAGTTGTGTTATCTTATGTAATCAGTTTAATATTTCTAAGCACAATTTTCTGATATAAAAATTATAGTATTATTTATTTCTTCTAGTGTCTTATGAGGCTTAATAATCTGGGTATGGAAGTTAATCTAGCATTGTTAATAGCACAATAAATTACAACTCTTATTTTTATCATTACTATTAACATTATTTTTTAAAATTGTCAGGATAAACATAAATTTTATAACAAAAAGAGAGTATTTTTATGTGGCAAATATATAATGTCACAAAACATTTGCCATTTCAACTTTATTTATACATTAAATTCAGAAATATTAATTATATAAAAACATACTTTTAAAGAGTAATTGATATATAAAAAATGATCAGTGCCCTTTGTGTCTATGAAAATGTAAATATGAAAAATAATTGAAATTATATATTTGTTCAAAATATTAAGCTCAATTTAAAGATAGTAACAAATAATTAAACATGTAAACAGTGGAAAACTAGGAAAATACAGAATAATCATATTCAATCTATTTTAAAACAATTTTTTTAAGTTGAAAGTTTAAAAATATTATTTGTGTCAATATGGAGAGATTTGAAGAGATCTCTCTTTAGTGTGGCTCAGTTAAATATAGTATGATCAGGATCTTCCATTCACAAGATACACATTGGTGGTGGTGGTGGTGGTATTTGTGTGTAGTCTAGTCAATTCTAACTTATTGCAATCCTATGTAGAATTTCTGAGGCTGTTAATCATTACAGGAGCAGAAAGCATCATCTTTCTCCATTGGATTGCCTGATGGTTTCTAACTGCTAACTTTGTGGTTAGTAGCTCAACATATAATCCTCTATGCTGCTAGTGTTCCTTAAGGCAAACATTTCTAATTATAAAATATGAAAAGAACATGTATCTGATATGAAAACTCACAGTACTTTATGTGACTAAAATGAATATGTTTACTCTCCGTGACAGACTAACTTTATGTATGTAAACACCTTTGAGAGAGATGTAGTTGTTCATACAAACATTATAATATGGCTACCATGGAATGATTTAACCATTTCTTCTTTTAGATCCTTCATTCATTAATTTATTAATTTGATTGTTTATTTATCAAACATTCATTGGCAATCAGAATGTGCTGTGATAGACATTGTTGTTGTTAAGTGCTGTTGAGTGAGTTCTGACTCATAGTGACCCTGTGTAAGGTTGCCAAGGAACAGCTGGTGGTTAGCCATCCAGTGCTAAAACTACAATACCACACCAGGACTCCGTTAGAAGAACTAAAATAATTAAGTATAATATAGGACCTTAGGAGGTTTACTGTTCTGAAGCAACACAGCAGCTATAATGTGTTCACTGAGTAGCATCATTGATAAATTCCTAAAAGCATTTGAGACTCTAATTTTAGTAAGTAATGGGAAAAACAGACAACTGACATTCTACTATCTACCTACAAATGAAAATATAACATTGATTATTTGTTGTAGGGTGGCGCTTTAGGATAAGCACTGGACCACAAAGAGGTTTGATCTACAAGGTCGGTGGTTCAAACTCACCAGCCTCTCCTAAGAAACAGTGTGGCCATGAGTTGGACCCGACTTGGTGGCACTTAACAACAACAACAGCATAGTCTTTCAAGGAGTCCTGATATGGCATTGCACAATAAAGCACTTGACTGAAAAGTCAGTTTGAACCACAAGGTTAGTGTTTTCAACAATATAGTGTGTTCAACAACAACAACATAGTCCTTCAAAGATAGTATTATTATTACACCCATTTTATTATTTTGTTTTTAATGATAATGATTTTTCAGGGAAAGTTTACAAAGGACATTAGGTTCCCATTTGACAAATTCTACACAACTCATACAGTGATATTAGTTATATGTTTACGATATGTCAACATTCTCATTAATTATGTTCTGGTGTTTCCATTTACCCTACTCTAATCTCCCTGTCCCACCTTGTATTCTCATCTTTGCTTTAGAGTATTGTTGACTTTTTGGTCTTATATAGATTATAGTTTGTTTGCTTTGTTTTGCTTTTAATGGAGTCCTGTTGTTGTTAGGTGCCATTGAATTGGTACCAACTCATAGCGACCTTATGCACAGGAGAACAAAACATTGCCCGATCCTGGGCCAACCTCACTACTGTTGCCATGCTTGAGTCCACTGATGCTGCCACTTGGCCAATCCATCTCATTGAGGGTTTTCCTCTTTTTCTCTGACCCTCTACCTTACCAAACATGATATCCTTCTCCAGCGATTGGGTCAGAAGGTGAGGTAGCACAGGAGGCACAATGGAGACCTGTAGTCATGGGTAATATCCTTCATTTTGTGTGCCAATCTGATTTTATAATTAAATATTTATGCTTATTAAAAGACTTGAGTGAAAAAATAAAAAGACAATCCATAAAAATGGGAAAAATTGTCAGAAATGACATATCTGGTAAAGGACTAATCTCTAAAATATATAGAAACTGTTCACAACTATTTAACATAAAGACAAACCAGTTTAGAAATAGACAAAGGATATAAGCTGACACATCACCAAAGAGAGCAATTAAGTGGCCAATAAACATAAAAAAGATGTTCAAGATCATTAGACATTATAGAGATTCAAATCAAAACTACAATAGGATGCCATCTCACACTGCCTAAAAAGACATTGATTAAAAATAAATTAATTTTTAAAAGGCAACAACAAATATGTGAAATTATTCACTGAAGATTAGTAAGTAAGCACAAGTAAGCCTGTACTTATCTTTATTAGTGGATAGTTTTACACTGAATATGATCACCAAATGTAAGCCAACTCAACCTATTGCTTCCTATTGTCACCAATTGCTATGTCATTGGAACTCCTGTAATCTCCCTTCTGGACTAATTTGATATACTGTAACTGTGTCTGCAATTTCCTTATTACCACCACTTTTCCTATCCAGAGTTTAAAATGTGATCTCTCTAAAAAGCATGCTTTGTGTACTCAATATAAAAGGATAAGCACTGAACTGCTAACCATATGATCATCAGTTCAAACCTGCTAGCTTATACTTGGAAACCCTATACAGGATCACTAGGGGTCAGAACCAACTCAGTGGCACTTAACACCACCATCACATCTAAAGAAATGATACTTACCTTATATCAAGTCTAATGCCTCCAAAATACTAAGTAATCTGAAATAGAATGAATGCCTTCACATAGTCAATAAAGCACAAATAAACATTTTTCTGGTATTCTCTACTTTTAGCCAAAAGCAATCTAATATCAACAGGGATATCACTCATTCCATATCCTCTTCTGAATCTGACTTGAATTTCAGGAAACTCCTTGTTGATGTACTGCTTCAAAATGTTTTTTCTTTCTTTTCAGTAAAATTTCACTTGCATGTGATGTTACTAATTTTGTTTAATGACTTCTCTATTCCATTGAGTCACCTTTCATTGGAATGGCATCATTATGGATAGACAAGTGAGTATTTCCAGTGAACGCCAGTTTGCAGAAATATTTGAATTTGTAGTCTGTCAATTCTTTGAGTCTTGTTTTCTGCCTGTACTTTCCGTGGACCTTTTAGCTTTTTCCACTAAAGCAATCGTTTCTTGACTATATGCTACTTCTTGAAATTATAGAACAATGACCAATTATGTCTGTTACCATGTATCTGTGTATTCCTTCCATCTGCTATTCATGATTCCTGCACCATTAAATATTTTGCACATTTTTGTTGTTGCTAGATGCCATCGAGATGGTTCCCACTCATAGAGACAACAGAATGAAAAACTGCCCACTCCTGTGTAGTGATATCCCTCATTCAATTTCCCTGTCTGAATCCAGCTTGAATATCTGACTGTTTCATGCCAATGTACTAACACAGTTGTTTTTTAAATTATCTTTAACAAAATGTTACTTGCATTTGATATTAGTGATATTGTCTAATTTTTTCTTCAATATGTTATTTCACTTTGGAATGGGCACAAATATGGATCTCTTCCAGTCAGTAGGCCAGGTGGCTGTCTTCCAAATACCTTGGAAGAGATGGGTGAGTGCTTCCAGTACCACATCAGTTTCTTGAAAGATTTTAATTTGTAGTCCAGCAATTCACGGAGTTTTGCTTTTTGCCAATGCCTTCAATGCACCTTGGACTTCAGTACCAGTGGATCTTAATCATATGCTGCCTCTGGTAATGGTTGAACATGGATCATTTCTTTTTGGCACAATAAATCTGTATATTCCTTCAATCTTCTTTTGATGCTTTCTGCATCATTTAATATTTCACCCATAGAAGCTTTTAATATTGCAAGTTGATGCTTGAATTTTTTCCATAGTTCTTTCAACTTGAGAAATGCTGAGTATGCATTTCCTTTTTAGTTTTTGTACTCCAGGTCTTTGCACATCTCACTACAATATTTGATTTTATCTCCTTAACTGCCCTTATACAATTTTTGTTCAGCTGTTTAACTTCCTCATTTCTCTGACTTGCTTTAGTATCTCTATACTGCATAGCAAGTTTCAGAGTCTCCTCTACCACCCATTTTGGACTTTTCCTTATTTCTTGTCCTAATGACCTTTTGTTCTTTCCTCTATAATGTTCTTGATGTCTGCCCACAACACTGGTTTTCATTCATTAATGTCTAATGTATCAAATCTGTTTTTCAGATGATCTCTAAATTTAGGGAGAATATAGCTCTCATTACTGGTGATCGGAATGCAAAGGTTGGGAGCAAAGAGGAAGAATCAGTGGTTGGAAAATATGGCTTTGGAGATACAATTGATGTGGAGAATGCATGACAGAATTCTGCAAAACCAATGATGT
>NW_006408714.1:2423933-2431034 GCF_000296735.1 Chrysochloris asiatica
GTAAGGGTTTCTGTAGTTAACCCTTCAGACATAGTCTGCTTCTCCTTCTTTCTGGTTTGTCTTAGTCTGGAAGTTCCATTGAAACCTGTTCAACATGGGTGACCCTACTGGTATTTTAAGCACAGGTTACATAGCCTCTAGCACCACATTAGCACCCAAACAATGATTATTGCTCTATGTAAGTGCATTGAGTGGGTTTTGACCCATAGTGACCCTGTATATGGTTTCTGAGGAGCAGCTGGTTAACTTGAACCACTGACCTTGCAGTTCAAAAGACTTTGCATTAACCCACAATGCCACACCAAGACTCCTCAAACAATGATGTTGTTGTTAAGTACCATGGAGTCGGTTCCGACTCATAGCGACCCTGCACAGGGGTTTCAAGGCTGTAAATCTTTAGGGGAGCAGAAAACCTCATTTTTCTCCCATGGAACAGCTGGTAGTTTCGAACTGCTGACCTTGAAGTTAGCAGCCCCATTGACAGTAGAACAATATTGTAGATGAGTGGTGATCAGCAAATGTACTTCTCCCAATTAAGTGCCTGGAAGCATCCTACTGTGCTAAAGGGTCTCTTGCCCAAAGGCACTGAGGTGTTGCTTGCTCTGTGGACTAGGAAGCTCTCTGTTCTGTCTTGTGTGCAGGCTTTAGATTCCGCCATTGTCACTTTGAGGATTAAAGTGCATCTGACCTAAAACATGGTATTTTCTTACTGCAAATGCATGTGAAAGTTAGACAATAAATAAGGAAGATTGTAGAAGCATCAATGTATTTGAATGATGGTGTTGGTTAAAAAAAAAATAAAAAATGAAAGTACCATGAACTAACAAATTTGTTTTAGAAGAAGTACAACTAGAATGTTCCTTGCAAGTGAGGAAGTCAAGACTTTCTCTCTCATATTTTAAACATGTTGTCAGTAAGGATCAATCGTGGGAGAAGGGCATGATGCTTGGTAAAGTGGAGGTTCAGCAAGAAAGATGAAAACCCTCAAGGAGGTGGATCAACCAAGTGGCAGCCACAATGGACATCAACGTAACAATTGTATAGGATTGTTATGTAGGACCAGGCAGTGGGTTTCTTTCTGTGATGTGCATCATTGCAATCAGTCTGAATTGATTTGACAGCACCTAATACCAAGTTTTCTTTCACCATACTTATTCAACCTGTATGCTGAGCAAATAATACGAGAAGCTGGGTTCTATGAAGAAAAATGTGGCATCAGGATTGGAGGAAGACTCATTAACAACCTGCGATATGCAGATGATACAACCTTGATCGCTGAAAGTGAAGAGGACTTGAAACATTTACTTATGAAGATCAAAGAGCACAGCCTTCGATATGGATTACATCTCAATGTCAAGAAAACAAAAATCCTCACCACTGGACCAATAAACAACATTCTTATCAATGGAGAAAAGATTGAAGTTGTCAAGGACTTCATTTTTCTTGGATCAACTATCAACACTCATGGAAGCAGCAGTCAAGAGATCAGACGACATATTGCATTGGGCAAATCTGCTGCACAGGAACTTTTTAAAGTATTGAAGAACAGAGATGTCAGCTTGAGGGCTAAGGTGCGCCTGACCCAGGCCATGGTGTTTTCAATAGCCTTATATGGATGCGAAAGCTGGACAGTGAATAAGGAAGATCGTAGAAGAATTGATGCCTTTGAGTTGTGGTGTTGGAGGAGAATACTGAAAGTGCCATGGACTGCCAAAAGAACCAATAGATCTGTTTTGGAAGAAGTACAGCCAGAGTGCTCCTTGGAGGCCAGGATGGCTAAGCTTCATCTCTCATACTGTGGACATATTGTCCGGAGCAAACAGTTGCTGGAGAAGGATGTCATGCTGGGTAAGGTGGAGGGTCAGAGACAAAGAGGAAGACCCCTAACGAGATGGATTGGCCAGGTGGCATCATTGATGGACTCAAGTGTGGCAGCAGTAGTGAGGTTGGCCCAGGATCGGACATTGTTTCGTTATGCTGTGCATGGGGTCGCTATGAGTCGGTTCCGACTCAATGGCACCTGACAACAACAACAACAACAACAACAATAATACCAAGTTTGTTGTGCCATGCACTAGAGCTAGAACAGAGTGCCTTCAGGCTGAGGCTTATGGTGGAATGGAGTGCCAGCTGGACATTTATCACCTGAGATAAAGGAACTTTGTAATATTGCTTGTTCAGTGTTGTGGCCGGGCCAAGAGTCTGAGGGCCAAACAGAGGCCTACCTGCAGACATGTCTGAAGAGAGGCTATCCTGACTGGTAGAATCATGCCCTGGGTATTTCTGAGTTTGAATTGTAACTTTTTAACTTCCCTAGTAAATCCTATCACTGTGAGTATGGTATCTGAGTTCTGCACTGTCACTGTAATGAATCAAACCCAAGTGAGTAGAGAGTGCTGTGGGAGGAAAGGCTAGTGTCTGAATTTGGAGGGCTGAGCATGTCTTATCTCCAGATTTTTGAAATTGTCCTTGGGCTGATGATTTTCTTCCTTCCTCTTTGTGAAGCTGGAGAAGGCTGATGTTCTCTATGTGACATTTTTATAAACTATCAGCACAGAACTGGACAGTGTTTGTTTCTGTTGTGCATAGATTTGATATGAGTCAGTACCAGTACGATGGCACTTAACAACAACAACAACAATCAGCACATTACTTTTCAACTGTCCTCAGTTTCTGTTTATCCCTATTTCTTTTGTTGTGGTGGTTTAAACTTAAGCCATTCATTCTTTGAATGCCTTCTATCAGCACATGTCATCTATACTCCTTTTCTTTGAATCTAGAAAGACTTGTCCCAACTTTGACTATGGTTGTTGTTCAATGCCATCGAGTAGGTTCTGACTCATAGCAACCCTGTATAGGGTTTCCAAGGAGTGACTGGTTGGTGTGAACCATCAGCATTGCAATTAGCAATCTAGTGCTTATCCTACAGCATAACTCCAGGACTCCACTTTGACCATTAGAGGAGAAGATGGAAAAAAGTGACATTTTGTGACTTCCAAGGCAAAGTTACAAAAGGTCATATGGCATATGTTTCTTCTAATGGGTGATCTGACTCAACAACTGGCCATTGCTCTTCCCAAAGGTTTCTGAGAATTTCACTGTTCCCTATGACCCTTCATATCTAAACTCCCTTCCTTCTTTTATCATGTCAGAGGGGTCAGACCTGCTCTGAGTTCTGATGACTCACCTAGTATCCACTTTTTCCTTCCATCTAATTTCCCTCAGTAATTCTCTTGCATGTCTAGTCCTATCTTGCATCTCCTTGGTGACATCAAACTAGCAAAAACAGTTAATAAAAATTACCTGAGACTTTAATATCAACCTAGTTGAATCAAAAATCAGAATATAGATTATTGTAATGCCTAAAACATCTAAAAAACCTGTTGCCATCATGTCAATTCTGACTCCCAGGGACCCAGAAGAACAGATCAGAACTGCTTCCTACGGTTTTCAAGTAGATTGCCACATCTTTCTTTTGCTGAGCAGTTGTGGGTTCCAACTGCCAACCTTCTGGTTAGCATACAAGTGTTTAACAGCTGTGCCACCAGTCTCCAAAGAGCTTCTATAGAAGTTCTAAACTGTGCTTCCAAACTGAAATTATTAGGATTTTTAAAATCCTGTGAGGCTCCATCACACATAAAGAGAAGGTCAAGGAATGTTAAATAGTGAAGACACAAAAATCACTCAAACATTTGCAAGTGCACACTAATCCTTTGGTTAGCATTTTTGTGTACTTGAAATTATGTTGTTACTCTTTAATTTTTGGTTTTTTAATTTTTACAGGGGAAGCAGCGATAAGATGAAAACTGAAAGATGACTTTTAGATTCTTTTTCATATGTGAAGTGGCAGTCAGATTCCCGATCCAGACACACCCAACTTCAAAACCCAAGTCACCAGGGTCCAGAAATAGGCTACTGGTCTCTCCTTTCTCTTGGTTTTCTCACTAGCAAAGTGAGAACATTCTTAATATCATCACAATGTTTTAGAATTTACAGTGGAAAATGTGTGCAAATCAGTTATCAATAAGCTGACACAGAATGCATGCTCTGTAAATTTTAGTAGTGCTGTGAGATTATAAGCAGCTCTGTGCATTTAAATGTTCACTCATTTTATAATCATATCTCTAAGACTAAGTAATTTACATTTTGAGATGTTTTGCTGCACTGTACTTAGCAAGAGAAACTGTTAATAAGTTTTAGTCCTTTTTAAAGTAAAATGGTTACAGTAATAATCAGCTCTATTCATTGTGATGATACAATAAAATATATTACATCAGTAACCATAAAGGCGCATTCAGATTAAATGCCTTATTATCACTGTTATTACTGAGTAGCTGAAAGGAAAAACTTTTTAAATACAAAGTATACATTAGAAAATATTAACATTAACTTTCTAAAAATATAGTATTCACTTGAATAATATGAAATGTTATATGTTTGGATTCTAATTTCGTATCCTAGAATTAAGTCTGTACAAGATATGAGATACTGTTTTAAAGCACATATTTAAACTATATATTGGTGAACACATTTATCATTGACTTTCTTTCCTTGTGTCCCTCCCATGGGGTACTTCCAGTAGAAGCCTCTCAAATACCTGTTATAGTTCAGATATTCTGTTAGGTATTTGGCATATGAAGGTGAATAAAATCTGTTTTAAAGAAGTTTAGACAGTATAGTCTTTATAAACACTCTGATAAGTCATATGATAGAGTTATAGGTAAAATAAACATATCATCAATTACCTTGGCAAGTAATGAAGAAGGGAATTCGGCTAATGTCTGAGCAATTGTTAATAGATTTCTGAGCAATTGTTAATAGGTTATACTTGCTTATTCAATTAAAATAAAAGACTATTGGACTCCTGTTGTGGTGCTGTACAATTAACCCTGAACTGCGAACTACAAAGTCAGCAATTCAAACCCACCAGGTGCTCCTTGGAAACCATAAATATGGTTGCTATGAGTTGGAACCAACTCCATGGCACATCAACACCACCACCATATACTGAAAACGTATTATGAGCATAATCATTAAAGAATGTTATTGTGTTACATCAATTCATGCCATGTTAAGGATCCATTTATTCTTTTCTCTTTATCTAGTACCCCCATCACCATCCACCAATAGTTACGGCTGAGTAGAGTCTAACAGCACCCCATGTGTTTTAGAGAAGAGCTGTGCCTCATGGGTCTTTAAAGGCTGTGATTTTTCAGAAATAGAATTCCAGGACTTTTTTTTTTTTTGTGAGACATATCTGTGTGGGTTCAAATTTTGCCAAATTTTCAGAAAGCACGTGACTCTTTATCACCTAGGCATTCCCACTGGTATGGTTGTTTTAAATGCTGTCTTGTCTGTTCCTACTCATAGCAACCCTGTATAGGGTGTCTGAGACTGTAATATTTGCTGGTGGACTTGACCCTCTAACCTGTAGTCCAGTGCTTATCCTATGGAGACACCATCCTCCTCAGAACTCCTACTACTGGCATGATTTTCAATATTTGTTCTTCAGAAAAGAATTCATTCACTATTTTGTAAAAGGGACAGTTTTTAATTAGAGTACTCTTCTTGAGTGCTGTTGAGTTGAATCTGATTCCCAGAGACCCCTATGTGGCAGAGTAGAACTAGCCCATAGAGTTTTCTAAGTTGTAATATATTTTATAAATAATGTTTGTGGTTTTGGATGAAAGCTTGCATCAAAAATTAATTTTCAATGTAACAAAGTCTATAAATATTTTTTAAAGTGGCATTAGCTACATTTTAAAAAATGTGTATGAAAATTTGCATTACAATCTGTTTTTTGTTTCTGTTACTCTAGCTTCCCTGGCCCTTGTTACTTTCTCATCTTTGCTATAGGTTAAATGTTGACTTTGAGGGCTCATATTGATGATTCCTGGTGTGGAGCCATAGGACAAGCACTCTATCCAAAGTTGGCTTGAACTACAAGATCATGGTTCAAACTCACCAGGTACTCCTCATTGTTGTTAAGTGCCATCAAGTCAGTTCTGACCCACAGAGACCCTGTATAGGGTATGTGAGGAGCAGTTGGTGATCTTGCATCACTGACTTTGCAGTTCAAACCGGCTTTGCCATCCAGTGCATTAGCCAACAGTACAACACCAGGGGTTGCTATGAGTCATAAACAACTCCATGGCACTTAACAACAACAACAACCTAGATGATTATTTAAAGGAGCACACTACTCATATGTAATGGTTTGTTTCATGATTCACTTAGTAGTTTAGCTGAAAGGAGACCTCCAGAAGTGCTTTCAGTTCGATGTTCAGAGGGTATCTAAGGTTAACAGTGTCTGGGGTTTCTTTAGTAATTCTTCTTTTTTTAAGAACTTGAGGTTTGTCCTACATTTTTCTACCAGTCTATCTAAGATGATCTATTGTATCAGAAAGGTCAGTAGTGATAGCTGGCTACCATCTCATTCTCCTGGTCTCAAGACAAGTGACGACATGGTTTGTGTGGGCTATTAGTCCTTCCTATACAGTAGTTTCTTCTTTTAGTCTCTAGGTTTTTTTTTTATCTCCAGCTAAGTAGATATTACTAGTTTAAGTTTAGATTGTGATTCTCACACTTTCAAGACTCCACTCCAGATGGTACTCTGCAAACTAGGATGTACACCATAAACTTGATAAATTATGTAATTCCAATGCCTTCAAATTTACCAGAAGAAACCCACAAGACATGATTGGAATTTTTAAGAAAATAACTCATTCATAACAAATATCATTTTTCAACAGTTTAAATAGCAGTTTTACACATGAACCTCATCAGATACAATATACAGGAAACAAACTGACAGCATCTGTGAAAGAGACAATGGGGATATTCAGTATCATCAGTCAGAACAAGGTCAGGGGCCAACTGCAGAACAGACTTTCAATTGTTCTAATGTGCTAAAGTTGAAGCAGAAGAAAATGAAAACAAGCCTGTAAGAACCAACCCTTGATTATGAGTATATCCCATCTGAATTTACAAATCATCTCAAGACTATATTTGATTTATAATATACATATTTGTTGTTGTTAAGTGCCATTGAGTTGATTCCTACCCACAGCTACTCTTTATAGGGTTTCTGAGGAGTGGCTG
>NW_006408714.1:2431224-2433099 GCF_000296735.1 Chrysochloris asiatica
TGGCAGTGAGGGTTAATGTGCTGGACTGCAAAGTTGGTTTGAACTGAAGGTAGGTGGTTCAAGCTCACCAGTCGCTCTTTGAAAACCCTATTTGGGTTAATATGGGTCAGAACTGACTTGATGGCACTTAGGAACAACTTTCTGCTCCATAAAGATTTACAGCCTTGGAAACCCTGTACAGGGTTGCTATGAGTCGGAACTGACTCCACGGCACATAACAACAACAACAACATACAAGAAATAACTGATTTATGTTCGAGTATTTTATGTGGTAGAATATTATCAAGGGTTGATAGTGTTAAAGGAAGAAGTCCAAGTTACACTGAAGACACTGGTGAAAAGCAAAACTTTAGGAATTGACAATATCAAATGAGATGATTAAACAAATGGATACAATGCTAGACACACTCATTTCTATGCCAAGACATTTAAAAGATAGCTACCTTGCCACCTGACAAAAAGAGATCCGTATCTGTGCCCATTCCAAACAAAGGTTATCCAACAGAATATGGAAATTATCAGACAGAATCATTAGTGACACACACAATTCAAAATGATTGCAGCAGTTCAAGAAACAGCCAGAAATTCAAGCCATATTCAAAACAGGATATGATATGAGATATGATAAAGTTGCTAATGTCAGATTTTTTAAATACATTTTTTTGTGTGTGTGAATTGAGTGATAGTTTACATTGGAGAGCATCAGCTTTATATTCATCCTATCATCTTTCATTTTCTTGCAATGATTTTAATCCTCTCCATGCATCATCATTCAACAGCATTTGCTTCCAATCCTTCTGTTGTTTTTTTTGGATGTACTCCAAAGCACTCAGGAATACATAACCATTTAAACAACCAAAGGGTATACCCTGCACGCCAGCCCCCTGGCTAGCAGCACACAGCCCCTCTCCCTCCTTGAGTCTAGAGTCCCCAGCCACTCCATCTCTCCATGTCATTGTCTCTGCCTCCATCTCTGGGATCACTGCTTTTGTGGATAGGGTCCTGCCCTCTGCTCTTCACTCTTGTTGGCCCCAGGGTCCTCCAGCTACTCCTTGGAAACCCTACACAGGGTCTTTGTGAGTCAGTATCAACTTGACAGCACTTAACAGCAACTATCTAGAAGTAGACCCCTGGTATGACGTGATAGGATCAACACTAGACTGTGAACAAAAAGGTGGCAGTTCAAACCCACCAGCTGCTCCTCAGAAACCCTATTCAGGGTCACTTTGAGTCAGAACCAACTCGAAGTCACTTGACAACTATCTACAAGAAGTCCTGGTGTGGTGCTGCAGGATAATGCACTAGACTGAAAGGTCAGTTTGAATCACAAGATGAGTGGTTCAAGTCCACTAGCCACTCCTCAAAAACCCCTATACAGGGTCAATATGAGTCAGAACTGACTAAATGACACTTAGCAACAACTATCAAGAAAGTGACTCCTTCTTTAATATCCCTTCTCTGTTAACACCACATTATGCTGCTTCCTGTATATATAAAGGAACATCAGGTGTACAGAACATCAAGTCCACAAAACATCAAGTATTTCTCCATCAAAGGGGTTGGGTGGATTCTAACTGTCAAACTTTTGGTTGGCAGCCTAGAACTTAATTGCACTGATGGGGATAATCAATTATTGCTGCAAATGACTCCCTAGTTTAGGGAGCCATAGACATTAGGCAATAGAATTGCTTTTATAAGGAAAAGAACAAGGAGATACACATAGGTCATTTTACAGCATGATGTCAGCACTATATATTGTTGTTAGATGCCCTTGAGTCAGTTACAGTGACTCATAATGACCCTAACCACAACAGAATGAAACATCTGATCTAGTGACAGCCTCATAATTGTTGTCACACTGGAGCCCATTGTTGC
>NW_006408714.1:2434913-2435986 GCF_000296735.1 Chrysochloris asiatica
ATTATAGATAGGTACACACACTTCTGGCAAGATGTTGAACTAGGCAGACACATTACCTAAACCCTTCACAAAAAAGACATAAGAGAACAAATGAAATAGATAGTCATGATTATCCTGGAGCACTAAACTTGAGAGGGAAAGATAGAAAAATGAATTGAATAGCAAGTAGGAGAAGCTGAATAAAATAGGTGAAAGAGGAGACAGATGGAAGACTTGTCAGTTGGTCTGATGCTGACAAACAATATTCACTCCAGACAGTACCCTGACAAGTCAAACACACATCAGTGACTTGCAATAAGAAAGATGGGATCATCCCTTTTTCCCTACTCCCTCCTTGCCAGCCCCAACTTTCACTCAACAGCATCCAATGACACACTGACCCTGCATAGCCACTGCTCTATTTGAGGTTGGAGACCCACTCTCATATATCAGGGACCGGGTACACCACCCTATGCTTGGAGGCACATGAACTCATCAGACCAGGAGAATGTTCAGTGCTGGATCCCAGCCACCCCTGGAAGAGCAAGCTCTTCTTGGATAACCAGCTTTCCTGTTCTTAGCTATTCTTTGTGCCCATTAGACTTCCTTCTTAGAACAAGCTTCCTAATCTCAGTTACAGTGTGAGCCTACACAAACTACTCCTGAATCAGGCACCCTGACCCTAGGCAATATCTAGGCTGTCGGAACTTCATCTAATCATTTAGTACCCAGCATCTTACACCTCTATCCTCACCCTGTGAGACCTTGACTAGCAGGGGTGTTGACTCATACTGGGTGTCCTTTCCCCACTAATTTTCTCTATAGCTTCTGCTCCGGCCCCAGTTTAATCCTTTCTCGGCTTTTTTCCTTTTTCTTTCCTTGCCCTTGATTTTTAAATGTTTTCTTTCTTCTTTTTTTTTTTTTCTTGCTCTTCTCATGTTCTTTTTACTCCATTTCTATCTTTTTAACTTTTTCTCTAAGTATTTTTCTGTAATATTCTTTCTCTTTTTCTTTTACTTCTCCCATCTAGTTTTATATTGTTTCTTTATCTTTGCTTTTATTTTCCTTTCCTTTTTTCTTTATAATTATTAAAT
>NW_006408714.1:2436207-2437278 GCF_000296735.1 Chrysochloris asiatica
TTTTTTTTTTCTGTCCCACCAGACTGGAGGGAGCAAACATTCACACAAGAACAGCCACAATTATACCTCCTACAGCCCCATCTTCTGGGTAAAGGTGACTTGTTATTGTTGTTGTTAAGTACCCTGGAGTCAGTTCGGACTCATAGTGAGCCAGTACAAGATTTCTGAGGCTGTAACTCTTTATAGGAGCAGAAAGCCTCATCTTTCTCCCACAGAACAACTGGAAGTTTCAAACCTTGAGTTTAGCAGCCCGAATCATAACTACTACCTGTTCATAACTACTACCAAATCATAGCTACTACCAGAGATCCTACCTGTTACTATATCAATTGATCAACACACAAAAGTCAACATGAGTCAAATTCACCCTTAACTATGCTACCTGAACAAAGAACAGCAAGAGACTCACAGTTTCTATCACACCCACTAGGAACCAGATGGTGAGTGCCTAAGAATATAGCAACATAAAATCATCAATTAAATACAAATACAACATCACAATGTCTCAGAGAAAACAATATCAGTTCACACCAAGAAATAAGCCCCAGTAGCTCAAAAAAGTCACTAAACTAGACAACCAGAAGACCTTTCTGAAGAAGAAATAGTATTGGAACTATCTGGTAAGGAATTCAAAAGAATAGTATTTCGGTACTTTATGTAGGTTAAGAAACAGATTGAGAGATCTGCAGACAAAAACCATTGAGAATATAGAAAAAAAAAAAACCAACTTAGAAGAATTCAGGGAAACACTTCAATAACAAATTGACAAAACTAATGAAAAATTAAAAACCACACAAACACAGCAAATAGAAATTTCAAAGATTATTTCTAAAATTTCAGAAATAGATAATATAATGAAAAGGCAAAGGACCAGAACTGAATCAGTGGGAAGGCTAAATTAATGAGCTTGAAGACCAATTTGTCAATACTAATCTGCTAGTGGAACAATCAAAAAAAAGAATGAAAAAATATGTAGAAAGTCTAAGAATTATGTAGGACACTATTAAACAGAATAACTTACTTGTAATCAGAAATCCTGGACAATAAGAGACACCTTTTTTTTTTTTTTTT
>NW_006408714.1:2437733-2446339 GCF_000296735.1 Chrysochloris asiatica
AGCACCCAGAAGTCAGCCAAGGTATGAGGCTTTCCTGAGAAGAGCAACTGTGCCTTGAACATATCAGACCCTGAATTCTGACCTGTTCCCTCACTTTCCTAATCATTGTGAGTTTGGTGCCTGAAACAAACATATAAGTAAATAAAATGTAAAACAAAGCTACACAACTAAACATAGGGAAGCAGAGACATCAATTTATAATGAAGACAATTACAAAGTTAAAAGAGGGAATAAATATATAGAATAAATAGTGTAGTTACAGAACTTCTAAATAAAGAGGAAGCCAAGTAGATTTGACATTACAATATACTGTTTTAAACCTGGAAATATATATATACATACATACATACACACGCACACATATTACTTGGAAAGGCAATATACAATAGAGGGAGGTTGGCAAAAAAAAAATGATGGGAGGCAAGGAACGAAAACTAGGAGAAATGCAAACGCTAAAGGCAACCTGCAATAACAGTGATTTATGAATATATGCATGGATAGACATGTAGGCTGAACATATTTGTACATGGGCAATTACCTTTGCTGTCAATATGTCCATGAATGTGGTAGAGCATACCAGGAGCAAGGTTACGAAAATCTCATTTCAGGTCAGAAGTTGGTATGGCTCTAATCCTTTCCATGCCCAACTCCTTGCCTAACCATCATGATCATATTCTTTAGGATTTCTTCTGGAAATGTGCTCATCACATGTTTCTCTATTGTATATCTTCAGTATGGTTTTTAACTCTTGTTTTCTCGCTTACTAAAAATGTGCTCAAACTGCTTCCATCCTAAAAGGAATCTTCCCGTAAGTTTGTCAACTCTCCTCTTCCTTAAAAAATATACTATAAATTCTTGACATTTCCACTTCCTCAGAAATTCTGGTGCATTTTATGTTCATCATATTCCTCAAGTCCACAACCTTTTCCCCCTTCCCACTAGCAATGTTTCACTATCCCTCAGTGTAAAAATGGCACCAAACCATCCCTATCAACAGCACTTCGTATTTGGATGGGTTCAATAATTCATTGCAAATGGTCACTCAGACACCATACTTATAGCTATGGAGGTTATTAGGGAAGTTAAAAACTTACAATTCAGGGTCAGAAATGTTCAGGGCACTATTGTTCCTATCTGGAAAGCCTCTTCTCAGCTATGCCCACAGGCAGGTCTCTTTGAGCCCAGCAGATGTTACAAAGCTCTTTTACAGCTGCTGATATCTCAGCCAGAAGGTAATTGGTTCTGGCTCCAGGGGTCAGCAAATCTAGTCCCTTCCCCATCTATTAAGTGCCTGGAGGCATCGCTCTCTGCTACTAAATCTCCTGGCCAAAGCCACTCAGCTTTACTTGCTCCATGGTTTGGGAAGCTTACTGCTCTGTCTTTTGCTCTGGTTCTTGGTTCTGTGCTGCTGTTTTGTCACTCCTCTATTGTTATAATTTACTGTCCCTGAGTTGAGGAATTTACATGCACACAGTGTTTGGTGTCCAGAGTACACGTTCCCCTCCTGGCTTTTGTTTGATGATAGTTGAACCCTCATTCCTCCTTTTGAGATGGTTCGGGATGGTAACATTGACCAATTCTCTCACTGGATTCCAAAGTGTTTACTATCACACTTTAACAATCACTCACAAATGAGTTAACAAGCCTGTTAACAATCACTCACAAGTGAGTCATAAAATCCCCGACCTAGCAGGAAAAAGGCTTTTGGTGGGAGTTTACAAAGACTTATGGCTAGAGGAGGCATTAAATAATTCACTACCCTGCACTCACCAACAATACGAGTTGTACGCCAGCATTTTTGTCAACTTTTAATGTCTTATCTTCCTTATTCTTCCGTCTACATCACTATTAATGAACTTTGGTAGCATAGTGGTTAGGAGTCAGGCTACTAACCTCAAGGACCGTAGTCTGAAACCACCAGCGGTCCCACAGGAGGAAGATGAGACTTCTGCTCCTTTAAAGATTTACAGCCTCGGAACTGAGTCTACCGCACACAACCATATCACAGATTGCTATTTGGGGAGGGTGGTGGCTCCATACAGTAAGCACTGGATTTCAAATCAAAAGGTCAGTGATTCAAACCCACCAGCTGTTCCATGGGAGAAAGTTAAGGCTTTCTGCTCCTGCAAAGACTTAAAACCTCCGAAATCTTATATAGGGTCACTATGAGTTGGTCACTATGAGTTGGAACCCACTTAACAACAACATATCACTATATAACAATTTGAATTATCTTCCTAAAACTCTGTGTCTTATTTCTGTGGTTTAATAACTTATTTATTCCAAGTGTCTACATGATAAATCCTCAAAATTAAACGAATAAATAACGAATTGGGCTGCGACTCTCACGGTCACCAGTTTGAAACTACCAGCTGTTCTGCGGGAGAAAGATGAGGTTTTCTGCTCCCATAAAGATTTACAGCCTCGGAAACCATATGCCGGGTCGCTATGAGTCGGAACCGACTCCACCGAACATAACAACAATGAGAAAAAAAGTGACATAAAATAGTCATAATTAAGTCCCTTTGATTCATATTAAATGCTCTTTTCATTTTTGTTATGTGATATAGATGTATCAAATGGAACTTTTAAGGTAAAGAATTTTACTTCAAAAAATTTTAAAGTTAAAAAAAAATATTCATTACCAAAGCAAAAATACTCCTCAGATTGATGAAAGAGGAAACATATCAGTCTTTTTAAACTGTGATTAGTCAAGTAGTAATTAGAAGCTAATCTAAAACACCTTTTAAATTACTTCATCTTAGTTATGCTGGAAACACCATGAAAGTCATCACTTTTTGCTCAGTACCCTAGAAGTTTTAATGAGAGTACAAAAAAAAGAAAATGGAACCTAGTTGGTAGGCATTCTTTTATAACACATATAGTATTTAATAATGGTATCATCTTTGTGTACAAATAGGACTTCTTAGAATATGTAGAGCAAAAATTCAACAAAAATGTATTGTTGCTATTTTATTTCAATTTTGCTGCTGCTGTTATTAAGAGCCATCAAAATTTTACAAGGATTAAATCAGTTATCTAAACCACATGTCTGAATGAAGTTCAAAGAAATAGCCCAATAATCAAATTATTTTAAATAATTTTCTCATTATTTATTTATCTGGATGATGAATAAGTAAAAGGTTAGAAGGCTACAGTTTATATCACCCTTACATCCAAATCCATATACCAGCACTATGAAGAAAATATCATAGTCCTTGTGTGTTTAATTTTAATATTTATCAGCTAAAGCTACACTTAATGAAATACATGCAAGTATATATTTATGTGCATATATAGGTTCATTTACAACCATGTAAGCATGACTTTTCTAACTTAAATGTGTTTTGTTGTTGTTAAGAGCTGTGGAGTTGATTCTGACCCATAGCGACCCTGTATAGGTTTTCCAAGGAGCAGCTGGTGAGCTTGAACCACTGACCTTGAGTTCAAATGACTTTGCAGTCTGATGCATTAGCCCACAGCATCACACTAGGACTTATAAATATAGTACCTGTTGGTGAATGATTAGACAAGCATATCAAGATTTATCTCCTCATGTATGAAAAAAAATTAACAAAAAAAAAAAAAACTAAATAAAATTCCTTAGAAATATTGTTACATTTTACAAATATGCTTCAAACCTGAAATTTAATTTTTTTATTTACAATAACTCTGGACCCATGAATTTGAATCATGTAAAGAATACAGATGCTACGTGTTGTTGTTAAAATGAGTCATTTCCTACTCATGGAAACTATGTATGAGGTTTGCAAAGAGCAACTGGTGGGTGTGGACTGCTGACCTTGTGGTTTAGCAGTCCAGTGAGTATTCCACAGTGCCACACCAGGACTCCATGAGATAACTAAATGGTTAACTAATGCTAGACAGCAGACAGAAAAATAGCTATCTAAAACTAATTACGGAATTCTGGTGTGGCGCTGTGGGTCAATGCACTGGAAGGCAAAGTCATTTGTAACTGCTAGGTAGGCGGTTCAAGCTCACCAGCTGCTCCTCCAAAGTCCGACACAAGGTAGCTATGGGTCGGAACCGATTCGATGGTGCTTAATAATAACAACAAAACTAATTACTTCTGGGCTTACTGAGATAGTTCCTTTTTTTAGAAGCTGGAAAGTAGGAAGAAAGAACTTATTTTCTTAGTGTCTTTTCTTATTACTAATTCTTAATACCTCTCAATTTTGGTTGCAAATTATAATAACCTGGTGGGTTAAATAATCCCCAAGTCTAGTCCCCCTTCTTGTTTAATAATATCTCTAGGTTTGACATCTGGTCAGAATATTTTTGAAATTTTCAATGATTAAAACATGCAGACCAGATTGAAAACCGTTGATGTATAAGTGCATTGTTTTGAGAGTTCTTGGAATTTACTATGTAACAGATGTTTGGCAGAGAACAGAAAAATGCAAATTCACCTTACTCTGAATCTGCAGGCACCAAGCAGAAGGCAATCTGTGACTGAATGTCTTTAAATTCTCAAATAGGGCCAGAGTTGCTTCCTACATGATTTTGACATTTTTAAACACTTGAAAATAAATGAACAAATCATCCTTGTCCAATTAAACAGATACTATAGTTGTGAACTTTACCAATGTAAACTGCAGCTAAGTGAATGGTATGGAAAGAAAGTAAGACAGCTATGGATCTCTAATAGCCTGTGGCAGGAAAGGAATTCTGGAGTTTAACACAATTTCATCACTTCTTTATCTACATTCTTGATTTGAATTGTTCCTCGTCTTGGCTGTTGTTAAATGTTCTGCCTTTTATGGGATTTATTATGATGATGCTTGATATTAAATGTACTATGAGGTTTCTATTAAAATTTATGCTAACAAGAAAATTATAGCGCTACTTCTTTGAATAGATGCATTATATTATCACACTTGAATAATAAGAAAGGTCAAAATTTTTTTTTTACTTTAATTGAAACAGCCTCCTACCAAAAAACGTCCTTACAATGAAAAGTGTTACCGTGGTTGTCAGAAACCAAACTACTCATTTCATATATTTTTATTAAGAGTTTTCTTAGTGTCAGACACTACAGTACATGCTGAATGTGGTCTGTGATTTTCAAAATTTAATCTCACCAAGACTTCTTTAGGGCTGACTCTATTACCGTCTTCATTTTATAACTATGGACGGTGACTCACATGAGTCACATGATTTCATCAAGATTGCAAAAATAGAATGTGGTCAAACACTAGCCCTTTAAACAGCATATTACAAAATTGTCAAACACTAAATATATTACTGGTGGTGCTGGTGGTGGTGTGCCGTGGAGTCATTTCCGACTCATAGCGAACCCGTACAGGGTTTCTGAACCTGTAAATCTTTACGGGAGCAGAAAGCCCCATCTTTCTCCCATGGAATGGCTGGTAGTTTCCAACTGCTGACCTTGAGGTTAGTAGTCTGACTCGTAACTATGTACAGATTCATAATTTTACCCATCAGTGATGAGTCTTTTGGCGTTATGTTTCCGTTTCCTCCTCTTACACAGTATATTTTCCAAATTATTTTGCTGCTTTTATTGTTCAGTGCTGTTGAGTTGTTTCTGACCCATAGCGACTGTGTATAGGGTTTCTAAGTAGCTGCTGGTGGATTTGAACCACCGAGGTGATGGTTCAAACCACCATGGCAATTGAATGCTTATCCTACAGTGCCACACCAGGACTCCAAATTACTTAAGGCCATATTTAATAATTTTACAATAAAATAAATATAATTAGATCAAATTTTACAATAGATCAATGAATCTTAAAGTTTTCAGAATGTACCATTATTTCAACAAGTTTTTTTGTTTTTATTATTATTTTGGATTTCTGAGCAATTACTCTATATCTGAACCAACTCAAAGGCAAGTAGTATGCATCTAACTTCACCACAAAAGCAGAAGATAAAAAGATAGTCTGATCACCAATTATGTGTATGTTATCTTTGATTCTGGAAACCTTTCTGAGCACACACATACACACAGACAAGAGCTTGTCTACATTAGCTCTGAGGAGTAGAGCATTCTGATTCACTGTGTTTGTCCATTTCCATGACAAACACTCTACCACTTTCAATCTACCAACGTGATGTCATTGAACATACAGTTGTAGAAAATTTTGGAAAGATGTGCGGTAGTGCATTATTATATGATATTTATTTCTCAAAGATTCAAAAACATAGCCATATCTTCAAGACAATAGTCAGGTGACGCTGTCAGAAGTGGAACCAAAGTGAATGTCTATAAAATTATTGTGCAGTGTTTCAGCAGAAAGATATTACTTTTTAGTAAAAATATCCCTGTTTTTAGTTATAGCAATAAAAACATTTTTTTGTAGCCCCACTTACATATATCAATAGACCTATAATGCTAAAACTGTATGCTAATTTATTTTTTAACATTCTCATACTATCAGCTGTTCCGCAGGAGAAAGATGAGGCTTCCCGCTCCCGTAAAGATTTACAGCCTCGGAAATCCTATGCAGGGTCGCTATGAGTCAGAATCGACTCCACGGCACATAACAACAACAACAACAACAACAACACACTACACATGGAGTTCTGGTGTGGTGCTATAGTTTAATGCGCTGGCTTGCAAAGTCGGTTTGAACTTCCAGATTCGGAGTTCAAGCTCACCAACCACTCTTCAGAAACCCTACACAGGGTTGCTATGGGTCAGAACTGACTCAACGGCACGTAACAGCTGCAACAACAGCAATACTGTATATATTTATTGAGCTATATATTTTCCAAATTATTTTGCTGCTGTTATTGTTAAGTGTTGTCCAGTCGGTTCCCACTCACAGCAACCCTGTATAGGGTTTCTGAGGAACTGCTGGTGGTTCAAACTGACATGGCAATTGAGGGCTTATCCTACAGCACAATGCCAGCATATTGTTTAGAAGGTTAATAAAAGAATTTAGCATAGACTTTTAGACTTATAAATCCATTGATATCTATAATCTGGGCTACAAAAATGATTTTATTGTTGTAACTAATGACAGGGATATTTTTATTAGACACATTTCTGTGGTGCTGTCAGTTAATGTGCTGGACTGCAAGGTTGGTGTGAACCACAGGTTGGAGGTTCAGGCTCACCAGCTGCTACTCTGAAAAAATTGCATATACAGTTGGAAATGAATCGACAGCTCTTAACAACAACAATGTGCTTAAGTCAGAACTGCCATTATTACCCAATTCAAATGACACTGAGAATCACATAGTTTCATGTGTATGTACAATTAACACATACTATTGTTTTTGTTGCTGGTGGTGGTTTTATAGTCAATTATTTTGTCAGATTTTATAGTGTTTTATTTTTTATTATGTTATTGTTTCTGTTTTTAACTTTTTATTGTGAATTGAGTGAAGGTTTACAGGCAAGTTCATCAGTTTCATGGCCAACAAATCTAACATTTTGTTTCATCTCAATGCTTTCAATTCCATCCCTGTAACAGCAACTACCCCACTTCCTCCCTGTGGTTCTTATTTCCGCTCACCCTCTTTCCTATATATTCTCAAAGTTGTCCTCAGGTAAATTTTGCTCTTTTGATTTTTCATGATTGACTATTCCATGGTAAGTATACCTGACTAGTGTTGTTCTCCCCCTTCTTCTACTTGGCTGAAAATTGGACCATGAGGGTGAATTGAATTGTTTCCCAGACCTGAAGTGTGCTGGAAGGCCATAGTCTTGGGTATTTTCAGTTTCTTTCTGACTAGTAGGCCTCATATTCTTTGATAATTTTTAGATTTGTTCCAAATGTTCTCCTACTCTATGTCATCCCTTTCAGAGAAGTTAGTAGTGTAGTAGTAGTTGAGCACCATCTCTTTCTTCTGTTCTCAGAGCCATGGAGACTGATGTTCACATGTTCCATTGGTGGTGGTTATGTGGCTGGGAGTTGGTTCCGACTCATAGCGACCCTGTACAGGTTTTCTGAGGCTTTAAATCTTTATGGAAGCAGAAACCCTCATCTTTCTCCTGCAGAACAGCTGGTAGTTTCGAACTGCTGACCTTAAGGTTCATAGCCCAATTTGTAACCACTATGCTACCAGAGCTCCTTTAGTCTACTGGATGAACTGATTCCAAGTATCTTCAGTTTTTATTGTTCTTCTTTCTTCCTTACATGGAAAAATCAATAGCTGAATCTTATATGGGCAGTCATGAGCTTAAGCTCTCAGACACTACTCACTAAAGAATGATGTAGAACATTGTCTTTGTGACTGTGGATCTCTTAAAGTTTTCATTAAAAAAAAAATATTTGTCAACATTTTCTGTAGAAATGATAGACTTAAAAAAAAAAAAAAAGATTGGCTTCATGTAATTAAATTTAAAGCTACTTTTGAAAATGGAAAGCTCTGGTAACATGGTCTTGAATTCCTTAAGCAGTCAACTAGAGCTAGGAAGCAGCAATCCTTATTGATGGCATGCACTCTTCTGAACTCTGTAGCCCTCTTCATTTACTATCATTTAATCTTAACTTGCAATATTCTCATTATTCAGGGATTGTAAGTTTTTTCTTACATGTGTTTTGCAAAGTCTTTTTTAAATTATTATTGTGAATTAAGTTAAGGTTTACAGACAAGATCATCAGTTTTACATTCAA
>NW_006408714.1:2446540-2448271 GCF_000296735.1 Chrysochloris asiatica
TAAGCCTGTGTCTCTGTCCATGTTATCTATACACAGAACACGGTTGTTCCCAGGTGGTATGTAGACCATTATTTACTTCTATTCCCTTTAGCCCTTGCATTCTCCCTGTGTCTCACCAAACGTCATCATTCTTCTGTCAACTTCCCTCTTCTTGTATATTGCCATCCCCTTTCTTGTATATTGCTCTCCACATCACCCAAGTTAATATGTGCCTGACCTCAAGCCAGTGAATTTCTCTTCCTTCGCTTCCACCGTGGTAATCATCAAAGTATGTTTCTTTTAGTATGAAAACCTTTTCTTTAGTTTTACGACAGTGGTCTCATACAATATTTGTCCTTTTGTGATTGACTTATTTCACTTATAATGATGTTCTCCAGGCTCATCTATGTTATGAGGTATTTTTCAGATTCATCATTATTCTTCAACTTTATATAGTATTCCATTATGTGTATGTACCAAGTTTATTTACCCACTCTTCCATCCATGGGCATTTAGACCGTCTCTAACTTTTTGTTATTTTTAACAGTGCTGTGATGAGCATCAGTGTACATATTTCTACTTGTGACCTGGCTCTTATTTCTTGTGCATATATACCAAATAAAAGGGTTGTTGGGTCATAAAGTACATCTATTTCTAACTTTCTGAGGAAGTGACATACTATTTTCCACAATGGTTGAACCATTTTCCAGTCCCACCAGCAATGTAGGAGAGACCCAGTCTCTCCACACCCTTGCCATCAGTTGCTAGTTTTTGAACTTTGTATTAATGCTAGTGTGAGATGATATCTCATTGCTGTTTTGATTTGCATCTCCCTAATGTCTAATGTGGCACTGTGAGTTAATGCGCCAGACCGCAAAGCCGTTTGAACTGCAAGGTTGGCGGTTCAAACTTACCAGCTGCTCCTCGGAAACCCTATACAGGGTCAATATGGGTCGGAACCGACTCAACGGCACTCAACAACAACAACAAATGTCTAATGATTGTGAACATTTTCTTCATATGTTCGTTGGCTGCCTAAATGTCTTCTTTGGTGAAGTGTCTGTTCATGTCTTCTGCCCATTTTTTAATTGGGTTGTTTGTCTTTTTCTTGTAGAGGTGTTGTTGTTATTGTTAAGTGACATCAAATCAGTTCTGACTCATAGTGACACTGTATAGTGTTTCCAAGGCACACCTAGTGGATTTTAACTGATGACCTTGTAGTTCATACTGACCTTGTGGTCCGGTGCTTATCCTACATCTCCATACCAGGGTTCCAGAGGTATTGCACTTTTCTATAAACTTTAATGATTCATTCCTTGACTAATACGTTGCTGCAAAAATTTTTTTCCCAGTCTGTTAGTTCTACTCTTTTGTTGAAATCTTTTGATGCATATAAATGACTAATTTTTTAGAAATCCCAGTCATCTGTTTTGTCTTCTGCTGTTTGTGTGTTTTTAAGTAATGTTTGATAGTATATTTATGCCATATATTTGTCCCTATTTTTTCACTGATGAACTTTATAGTTCTAACTTTTATATTTAGGTCCTTAATCCACATTGACTTCATTTCTGTATATTGTGTGAAGTATGGGTCTTGTTTCATTTTTCTGCAAATGGATTTCCAGATTTGCTAGAACCATTTGTTGAAGAGACTTTATCTTCCTCATTTAATGTGTTTTGTTAAAGATCAGCTGACTATACATACATGGATTTACTTCTGGATTCTCAATTCTGTTCCATTGATCTATGTATC
>NW_006408714.1:2448661-2451043 GCF_000296735.1 Chrysochloris asiatica
GTAATTGTTTCACTGATTAGATTTATTCCAAAATATTTTCTTTCTTGGTTGACTGTTATAAATGATAGTTTTATGCATTTCCTTTTCAGAGCTGTCTTTATTACTGTACTGGAATCCAATTGATCTTTGTATATTGATCTTACACCCTGCCACTTTGCTAAAATTTTCAGAGTTCCAATAATTTTCTTGCTTTGTTGTTAAGTGCTTTTGAGTCTAGTCTGACCCATAGTGACCCTTTATATGGTTTCCAAGGAGAAGCTGGTGAGCTTGAACCACTGACCTTGCAGCTCAAATAGTTTTGCAGTCTGGCACATTAACCCACAGCGCCACATCAGGACTCCAATTTTCTTGCTTAGTCTTTGGGATTTTCTATGTATAGGTTCATATTATTTGAAAATAGAGAGTTTTATTTCTTTTTTGCTAATTTGGATGCCTTCAATTTCACTTTCTTGTCTAATAGCTCTGGGTAAAACTTCCAATACAATATTGAATATGTGTGGTGATAAAGAACAAACTTGTTTGTTATGTTCACAAAGGGAATGCTTTCAGTTTCTCTCCATTAAGGGTAATTGTTGGCTGTTGGATTTGCATGTTGTTGTTGTTAAGTGCCGTCGAGTCGATTTTGACCCATAGTGACCCTGTACAGTGTTTCCAAGGAGTAGCTGGTGAGCTTGAACCACCGACCTTGCATTTCAAATGACTTTGAAGTCTGACGCATTAGCCCACAGCGCCACATCAGGATTTGCATATATGCACTTAATTGTGTTGACTAATTTCCTTTCAAATGAATTTTATTGAGTATTTTCATCAGGAATGGATGTTGGATTTTGTCAAGCACCTTTTCTTTATTAATCGATATGATCATGTGGGTCTTTTCTTAAGTTTTATTTGTATGGTATATTACATCAATTATTTCTCTAATAATGAATTATTCTTTCATCACTCAAATGAATCTCACTGGTCCTGATTTTTTTTTTTTTATTTTTTTTATATGATGTTGAATATTATTGTCTATGATTTTGTTGAGAATTTTTGTATCTAAGTTCATGAAGGTTATTGGTCTATAATTTCCTTTTTATTGATGTCTTTATCTGATTTTGGTATGAGGATTATGTTTAGTTATTAAAATGTATACAGGATTTTCCATCCTTTTCTTTGTTCTGGAACAGTTTGAGTAAAGTTGGTGTCTACTTTTCTCTGGATATTTGGCAGTTTTAAAATTTCTGGTGTTTTAGCTATAATATTGTGACATATAGTATTTGTGAATCTATATAAATAACTTTTTTGAGAATGAAGTAGTAATTTGAAACATTAGAGAAAAAAAAAAAAAAAACACTTCCATTCAGTTACTAATAATAGTGTAAAAAAAAAAAAAAAAAAAAACACTTCCATTCAGTTACTAATAATAGTGTAACTAATGCTGTTGTACATCAATGTAGATAAATCTTATTAAATAATGTTGGTAGTCTTCATAAAATCTAAGAAATAGTACATTTAAACATCTTTCAGTTCTATTTATCACCTATTGGCTTATGAATGAATTTTATAGTAAACATTACTAAGGATTCAGTTTGATAGGAGGTCCATCAGAGAGAAGGACTTGACATAATACAGAGTAGACACATTGCACGACACCAACCCTAGTGATGCCACTGAACAGACATAATTGCTGTTGTTGTTAGGTGCTATTGAGTCAGTTCTAATGCATAGAGACCTTATGCATAACAGAATGAAACACTGCCTGGTCCTGTGCCATCCTCACAATCATTGTTATATTTAAGCTCATTGCTGTTGGCACTGTGCCAGTAGACATCACTGAGGGGGTCTTCCTCTTTTTTGCTGACCTAGCACTTTACCAACATGAGGTCCTTCTCTAATGACTGTTCCTTCCTGATAACATGTCTAACGTATTAAAGACAGAGTCTCACCAACCTGGCTTCTAAAGAGTTTTCTGACTTTACATCTTCCAACACAGACTTATTGGTTCTTTTGGCAGTCTGTGGTACTTTCGACATTCTTCTCTAACAACATAACTCAAATGCATCAATTTATCTATGCTCATCCTTCTTCATTTTCCAACTTTCATGTGAATATGAAGCTATTGAAAATACCATGTCGAGTCAAGCACAACTTAGTCCACCAAACTGATATCTTGGCTCTTGAACACTCTAAAGAGGTCTTGTACAGCAGATTTGCCTAAGGCAATACATCATTTGATTTATTGACTGCTGCTTCCTTGAGTGTTGATAGTGGATCCAAGCAAAATGAAGTATTTGACAACTTCATTCTTTTCATTTATCATGATGTTATTTATTGATTCATGAGGATTTTTGTTTCTTTTATATTAAAGTATTGTTTGCATGGTTTTAAAAAGATAACATA
>NW_006408714.1:2451363-2452349 GCF_000296735.1 Chrysochloris asiatica
TCCTGGTTCTCAGTCCAAATAAATAATGGAGAGTATCTCAGCAAAATACAAGTGTATCGTCTGATATTCTTTGGGGACACATCTTCTCGCTACACAATTCTCATATGGTAACTTAATCTATTTCCAACATTTACTTGTCAGTATTGGTGATGATTCTAAACCCTAAATCTCCACTCTGAAGTCTTCCATAAGTCCTAGATGTAAATATGTAATCACCCAATGAATTTCCAAAGTAGTTGCTATCGATTTGGCAAGAAATAGACCTCTCAGATAATCCTCTACAGTTTTGTTTTGCTTTGTTTTCTTTACACAGTGAATTTGCAAATATACTGCAGTTGCTGTAAGGTCAGGCTGTGTCATTTTTGAGTTCCATTTCCAACATGGAAAAAATGATTTGTTTGGTTGTTTTTTAATCTTAATTCTAAGTGCATAATAAGTACTTAATAATAAATACATCTTTTTTCCAAATTTTAAATAAGAAAAATGGCTAGTAAAGAGACATACATTAAAGATTTATTCAAATGAATTCTCTACAGAGATCTTGTTCAACACTGAATGGTATGGGACAGATAACTTTGCTGAGCAGTCATCTCTCTTGAAGAGAGAGTTGTATGCAGACATCATTGTATTCAACCCAGGAGCCAAGAGTACCTAACACTGTGCTATCAGTGACCAAGAGTGGAGAAATTAATTCAAACAGGGAAAAAGTGTAAAAATTATTTTGAATTAAAAAGAAGCAGGTATAATATCTATGTAGAGAATAATACAAGAAGGGAGCTCATAGGCCTGATTGAATAACCTTAGCAGAAACGTACTAAAAGGGTATGCAACAGGTATGTTAAAAGAGGAAATTAAAAAAGGAAAAAGTTGCTCTGGCAGTTACTAATATAAAAATTACTTTTACGTTTTCTCTATTAAACTCATAGTTTTGAACTCCCCTCCAATGAAACCTGTGGTTTATAGCCCACAGTGATTTATGTGTTTTT
>NW_006408714.1:2452898-2459164 GCF_000296735.1 Chrysochloris asiatica
GGGGGGGATCATTTTTCCATGAATTTTTGAAGGCGTCTTTTATAGAGACACATTCTAGAGACACATACACTTATAACAATCAAGAATGTGGATGCATTCTCCAAGTCTTTTAGGAGAAAAAAGCCAACATAAAGACAACATCATTGGGGAAATATTTTTCCTTATGTGGGTTAAATATTGTTTACTTAGATGTGTTTCATAGACTAAAGGGGAAATCATTCAACTACCTATCTGTGTAATGAAGGATTTTGGGGAAATATTTTTCCTTATGTGGGTTAAATATTGTTTACTTAGATGTGTTTCATAGATTAAAGGGGAAATCATTCAACTACCTATCTGTGTAATGAAGGATTAAAGGGTACAAAATCAAATGAAAGAAACTTCTGATACTAGCAACTGTCTGCAAAAATAATAATAATTCTTTTATTTTATAATATTTGTCTCACAATACCCTGAAGTGGCCACTGAGAAACATGAGGGACATGGAAATTCACTGATGTGTTTGTATCACCAACCTTAATCATGCATATCATAACAATGTGGTTAAAATTAACTAACTTTGAAGACTTGCCAATTAATGTTCTAATTTGAAAAAAAGTTACTTTTTTTGTATACAGAGAGAACACATTCCTTACCCGAAGTGTTTTTGTTTTGTTTTTTTTAAATGTACATCCAATATAACATTATATTGTTCTGAATCCTTTTAATATCATTTTCAAGATGTTTGCATAGAGGTTAAATCTTAAGAAAACTTACACATACAGTAAATTTCCTCTACTGTTGAAAAGATAAAGGTTGTTGACACAACATAAACACCAGGCAAGCTTTAAAAGCTAACTTACAAAAGAAAATGCTTAGCTTAAAAAAATATATAAGTATTAATCTTCATCTTAAATAATTATACTATTCTTTGTTACTCTTTTTTAAAACATAGCAATCCCCAAGAGTCCTATCTAAATGCTTCCTACCTTTTTCTATGACATACCAATAGAAATAATACATATTTATTATCTATTTCAATGACAGGTCATACATTTATTCATGGTAAATCAGTTAAAATAAAATTAATACTTTCTCCACATATACAGGGTCAAAAGAGTCAAATTATAATGATGGATTTATCCAAATATGCTTTGAGTTAGAGACAAATATAACATATAAACAGAACTTCAAAACTACTGAAGTTATCAGACTTATTGAGAAAGGACCTTTGCTCTTCACTTACATACTAACATTAAGGGGAGTCAGTGTGTGCCTCCTCTGTACGAATGTGAGTATGGGGGGTAGGCAGATTACTAAATTTATCAATGACTAGTTTCAAAAATGTTACTCAAATTTTTAATGAATATTAAAACAATAAAACAGAACAAAATAGAATTTTTTATGTACTTTTCTAGCCTGAATTTATACATGACCGAAAAACACTTTTAGAGAACTTTCAGAGTATATCAAAACCAAAGGAAATAATGAAACAGATGGAAACAAGTATATTTACATAATTGTTACAAAAAGATTAGATTATTATGTAATTTCAATCCAGTTTCCAACATCATTCTTTAAAGAGATGGAAAAACTGACCACTAACTTTATATGGAGAGGGTAAAGATCCTGGATAAGTAAAGCATTACTAAAGAAGAAGGACAAAGTTGGAGACTTATCATTTCCTGATCTTAAAATCTACTACAAAGCTTCAGTGGTCAAAATAGTCTTGTACTGATACAATGAAAGATAAAAAGATCAATGGAATAGAATTGAGAAGCCGAAAGCAAATCCATCCACATACAGTTAGTTGATCTTTGACAAATGGCCAAAACTCATTAAATGGGGAAGATACCAATGGTGCTGGCAAAACTGAAAATCCACTTTCAGAAAAATGAAGCAGGACCCATATCTCACATCATATACAAAAACAAATTTAGCATGGATTAAAGACCTAAATATAAAACCTAAAACTATATAGGTCATGAGTAAAAAAATAGGGACAAGTTGAGGGGCTCTAATACACAATATGGATTCAGTATGGATTGCATGTCAATGTAGAGAAAACAAAAATCCTCACCACTGGACCAATAAACATTCTTATCAATGGAGAAAAGATTGAAGCTGTCAAGGACTTCATTTAACACTCATGGAAGCAGCAGTCAAGAAATCAAAAGATGTATTTATTGCATTAGGCAAATCTGCTGCACAAGACCATTTTAAAGTGTTGAAGAGCAAAGATGTCAGCTTGAGGACTAAGGTGCACCTGTCCCAAGCCATGGTATTTTCAAAAACCTCATATGCATGTGAAACCTGGACAGAGAATAAGGAAGACCATAGAAGATTTGACGCTTTTGAGTTATGGTGTTGGAGGAGAATATTGAAAATGCCATGGTCTGCCAAAAGAACACACAGATCCTTACTGGAAGAAGTGCAGCCAGAGTACTTCTTGGAGGCCAGGATGGCCAAACTTCATCTTTCATACTTCGGACATATTTTCAGGAGGGACCAGTCACTAGAGAGGGATATTATGTTTGGTAAAATGGAGGGTCAGAGAATAAGAGGAAGACCCCCAGCTAGAGGGATTAGCAAAATGGTAGCATCAATGGGCTCAAGCATGGCAAAGATTGTGAAGTTGATCCAGGACCAGGCAGTGTTTTGTTCTGTTGTGCAAAGTGTCACTATGAGTCAGTACTGACTCAATAGTATGTAACAACAACAACAACAATTGTTGGTATGAATACACTATCAAACATAACTAAACACACACAGCAGAAGCCAAAATAGATAACTGGAACCTCTTAAAAATTATACACTCATGTGCACGAAAAGGTTTCACCAAAAGAGTGAAAAAAGAGCCCACAGACTCACCAGAATTAATCAACTACAACATGTGATAGAATTGATTCTAACACATAGCAACATTTTATAGGATCTCCAAGGAGAGACTGATAAACTTGAATTACTAGCATTGCAGTTTAATCCAACCTTGTGGTCTAATGCTTACCCTACAATACCACATCAGAGAGGTTGCCAGAAGAATGATGAAGACAGGTGCAGATACAGGGAGGATTAATGCAAGGGATAAAGGTAAAGACTGTTAAATATAAAATCTTGCAACAACAATGTTCTAGGGGTAGATACTTGGACAGATACATAAGCTGAATAGGTAAGAGAGGTAGAGTGGAAATTTACCCACAAATATAAAAGCATTTATCAAAAGATAATTGTATATGGGTATTCACCTTTGCTGCAAACACATCTACAATTGTGGTAAAAGCATGCTGTTGTTACACACTTTTGAGTTGGTTTCTACCTGTATAGGATTTCTGAGGAGCAGCTGGTGGATTTGAACTGTCAACCGCGTGGTTCAAACCGACCTTGTGGTTGAGTGCTTTATCCTACAGTACCACACCAGGATTCTATGTTGGAAAATGTTGTTGTTGTTGTTAGGCACCATTAAGTTGTTGTTGTGATGTGCTGTGGAGTTGGTTCCGACTCATAGCAACCCTGTACAGGATATCTGAGGTTGTAAATCTTTACGGGAGCAGAAAGCCTCATCTTTCTCCTGTGGACCAGCTGGTAGTTTCAAACTGCTGACCATGAGATTAGCAGCCCAATTCATAACCACTACGCTACCAGAGCTACTTAGGCACCATTGAGTAGGTACCAAATAATAGTGATCCTATGCACATCAGAACAAAACACTGCCCAGTCCTATGCCACCCTACAATCATTGCTACATCAGAACCTATTGCTACTGCCACTGTGCCAATCCATCTCATTAATGGTCTTCCTCTTTTTCACTGACCCTCCACTTTACCAAGCATGATATCCTTTACCAGGGACTGGTCCCTCCTGATAATAAATCCATAGTCTGAGAGACAAAATCTAGCCATACTGCCTTCTAAGGTATATTCTTGCTGTACTTCTTCCAACACAGATTGGTTTGTTTTTTAGGCAGTCGATGGTTCTTTTATTATTCTCCTACAACATCCTAAATTAAATTAATCAATTCTTCTATGGTCTTCCTTATTCACTGTTCAATAATCAAGTGCATATCAGGTTATTGAAAATACCGTGGCTTGGGTCAGGCGCACCTTAGTCCTCAAACTGACATCTTTGCTCTTTAACACTTTAAAGAGGTCTTGTGCAGCAGATGTGCCTAATGGAGTTTGTCATTTAATTTCTTGACTGTCACTTCTATGAATATTGATGGTTGATTGGAGCAAAATGTAGTCTTTGACAATATCCATCTTTTCTCCATTTATATGGATGCTGTTTTTTGGTCCAGTGGTGAGGATTTTTGATTTCTTTACATTATGATGCAAACCATACTGAACACTGTGGTTTTTTATCTTTATCAGTATTTTAAATCCCCTTCACTTTCAGCAAAGATGTATCTTCTGCTTATCGCAGGTTGTTAATGAGTCTTCCTCCAACCCTGATGCCACATTTTTCTTCATATAATCCAGTATCATGAATTATTTGCTCAGCATACAGACTGAATAAACATGGTGAAAGAATACAACCCTGGCACATACCTTTCCTAATTTCAAACCATTTGGGGTTCCCTTGTTCTGTTTGAACAACTGCCTCTTGGTTTATGTGCAGGTTCATCATGAACAAAATTAAGTGTTCTGGAATACTCATGCTGCAATAGTGTCCATACCTTGTCATGAGCCACACAACACAAGCCTTTGCTTAGTCAATAAAGCACAGCTAAACATCTTTTAGCCACAATCCATCTAACATGAGCGATGCTATCTTTCTTTCCACGTCCTATTCTGAATCCAACTTGAATCTCTGGAAATTCTCTATCAGTGTATGGTTGCAGCCATTTTTGTATGATCTATAGCAAAATTTTACTTGCCTGCAAAATTAATGATATTGTCTGATGATTTTCACATTCCATTGGGTTATCTCTCTGGAATAGACACAAATATGGCTATCTTCCACTCATCTGGTTGGGTAGTTGTCTTCCAAATTTCTTGACATAGAAGAGTAAATGCCTCCAGTGCAGCATCATTTTCTTGAAATATTTCCATTTGTATTCTATCAATTCCCAGTCTTGTTCTTTGCTTATGCCTTCAATGTACCTTGGACTTTTTCCTTCAGTATTACAGGCTCTTGATCATATACTACCTCTTGAAATGTGGTACACTTACTCTTTATTTCTTCCATCTTCTTTTGATTATTTATGCAGAATTAAATATTTTGCCCATAGAATCCTTCAATATTGCAAATTGAGTCTTAATTTTATTATTATTATTATTATTTTTATCATTTCCCTCAGTTTGAGATAGCTGAGTGTGTTCTTCTCTTTTGGTTTTCTAACTCTAGGTCTTCGCATATTTCATTACAGTATTTTACCTGTCTTCTTGAGCTGATCTTGCAAATTTTCTATTCAGATCTACTTACTCATTGCTTCCATTTGTTTTAGATCTCTCTACACTGGAGAACAAATTTCAGAGTCTCTTTGGACATCCATTTTATTCTTTCCTTCTTTCTTGTCTTCATAATGACCTTTTGTTTTCTTCCTGAATGATGTTCTTGAGGTCATCCCCCAACTCTTCTGGTCTTTGGTCTTTAGTGTCTAATGCATCAAACAGGTTCTTCAGATAATCTCTAAATTCAGGTGGGATATGTTCAAGGTCATACTTTGCCACTCATGGACTTGTTTTAATTTCTTCAGCTACAGCCTCTACTTGCACACGAGAAATTGATGGTCTATTCACAGTAAGCCTCTGTGTTTGTTTTGACTGATATTATGGGACATTTCCATCTTCTCTTTCCACAGATATATTCAATTTGATTTCTGTGTGTGCCATCTGGTGAAATCCATGTGTATAGTCTTCCTTTATGTTATTTAACAAAGGTATTTGCAATGATGAAGTCAGTGGTCTTGCAAAATTATATCGTGTTATCTCCAGCATTGTTTCTATCCCCAAGGTCATAATTTGCAATTACTGATCATTCCTCTTTTTTTCCAACCTGTACATTCCCATCACCAGTAATTATCAATACATCTGATTGCATGTTTGATCAATTTCAGACTAAAGCAGTTGATAGAATTTATCAATTTAATCTTCAGTGGCTTTTGTGCTTGGTGTGTAAATTTGAATAATAGTGACATTAGCTGGTCTTCCTTGTACGCATATAGATGCTATTGTTGTTAAGTGCTGTAGAGTCATTTCCGACCCATAGCGACCCTGTATAGGGTTTTCGAGGAGCAACTTGTGAGCTTGAACTGCCAACCTTGCAATTCAAACAGCTTTTCAGTCTGG
>NW_006408714.1:2459489-2465814 GCF_000296735.1 Chrysochloris asiatica
CTCACTAATGCCTAGGATATCAATGTTTATGTGTTCCATTTCATTTTTGACAATTTCCAATTTTCTGAGATTAAACTTCATATATTCTATGCTCTATTAACGAATGTTTACAGCTATTTCTCTTAATTTTGAGTTATACCCCATTAGCAAGTGAAGATCCTGAAGACTTTACTCCTTTCTCGTTATCAATGTCAACTCTACTTAGAGGAGGCACCAGTAGTGGTAGAGTATACCAGAGGTAAAATTATGAAAACTTCTTAGATATTACCAAACACCTTGAGACAATGAAGGGCTCATGATAATTATCTTAGAGAATGCCATGTTCAATTGGCATAACATAGTCTCCAAAACAATGTTCTACATCCTAATTTGGGATGTAGTAAGTGGGATCTTAAAAGTTCAAGTGTGGCAGTGGTAGTGAGGTTAGCTCAGAATCGGACATTGTTTCGTTCTGCTGTGCATGGGTCGCTATGAGTCGGTTGCACCTCGATGGCACCTGACAACAACAACAAGACGACGGAGTCCTGGTGTGGCACTGTGGGTTAATGCACCAGACTGCAAAGCCATCTGAACTGCAAGGTTGGTGGTTCAAGCTCACCAGCTACTCCTTGGAAACTCCTTACAGGATCGCTATGGGTCAGAATCTACTCTACGGCACTTGACAACAACAACAAGACAATGGCTAGTAACCACCCTTGAAGCCTGGAATGAAACTCACCCACAAGGCCCAATTTCCACCCAAGTGGTAGATGAGTATATAGGGGAACAACAACACTAGTAAGGTATGCTCAACATGATTCTAGATCAAAATGGAAATATTTGTCTAAGAACAAAGTTCAGAAGAATTGGGAAAGAGGGTGAAATGTAAATAAGAACCACAGTGAGGAAGTGGGATAACTGGTGGTTCCATAGAGGGGATTGCAAAGTGCATGATTTGTTAAATACAAAAATGATAACCTGCTTTCTAAATCTTTACTGAATTCACAATATAAAGTTTCCAAAAAAACAACAACAGAACAGCAAGTAAAAAAATAATTTTTGAAGTAAAATTATAGACTATATCTTATAGTTCATATAATTGAGAAAACCAAAACCCATTGCCATCCAGTTGGTTCTGATTTAGAATGTCTCATAGTAGAGAGTCCTGGTGTGGCACCATAGGTCAATGCGCTGGACTGCAAAGTTGTTTGAACTGCAAGTTGGTGGTTCAAGTTCACCAGTTATTCTCTGGAAACCCTATACAGTGTCACTATGGGTCGGAACTGACTCGACGGCACTTACCAACAACAACAAATAATAGAGAGTAGAATTCCCCAAGTCTGTAATCTTTATGAGAGTAAACTGCTACACCTTTCTCCCATGAAGCAACTGTTGGGTTTCAAACACTGACCTTTTTGTTAGTAGCCAAGTGCTTAACTACTGCATCACCAAGGTTCATTATATAATTGACTAGTTACACATAAAAATGAACTTTAAATCATTTTTGGTTTTTATTTTTTTATCCTGAAAATAGTATTTCTCTATTTCACAATTTCTCATGCACCTTCTTTAATGCAAATACAGGTAATCACAGCAATGAGCAGAATGAGAGGGAGCCCTAGAAAGAATTCATCACTGGGTATTTGGGCCAATGGGTCTCAGATTTTCTGGATTCACCGCTGCTTCTTCTTGTTAAGTGCCATCGAGTCGATTCTGACCCATAGCGACCATGTATAGGGTTTCCAAGGAGCAGCTGGTCAGCTTGAAACACTGACCCTGCAGTTCAAATGACTTTGCAGTCTGACGTATTAGCCCACAGTGTCACACCAAGACTCCGGATTGGCCTCTAGATATGTGCATTTAGAAGCTGGGCTGGTGTCTGGTGTTGTTGAGTATTATTGAGTCAGTTCCAACTCAGAGGCTCTAAAAGATTTCTGAAGAATGTTTGGTAGGTTTAAACCACCAACCTTGTGGCTAGTAGTCCAGTGTTTATCCTACAGTGCCATACCAGGATGCTATAATTATACTACAGATAGCTGGTATCTACACTGGTTTAAGTGAAATGATTCTCAGGCAAGTGATCGGAGAGTCACTTTTTAATATACTGACTGAAACTAAACTCCTTTCTTCCATAACTATCTCAAGTTATCCTGATTCATTGGAATCTGTAGCCCACACAGTGAAGTTTCTGGAGATTGAAACAAAAACATCACTGTAATGTTCCTTTGCCCTGTGTGGATTGTGGTGATAATGGGGATTTGATTTGGAAAATGTGTCGCTTATTTCGGTGATTCTCAAATTGGCTGCACAGTAAATCACCTGGGAGCTTTTTAAAACTAATGGGAGTGCAGCTCAGCCTGAAATGATCTGATTGTATAATAGATTTGGGGTGGGGAACATTTTCAGATTTTGTTTTTTACAATTTTCCCAAATATTTTATTGTGTATCAGACTTGAAAATTACAGGCCTAAAACAAACAAAAGATATCCATGTGTTGTAATGAGATGATGTTTATATTCCAAGAGAAAATACTTCTCATATCAAACATGTGGTGTGTATTTGATTATAATGCAAAACATATTTTATCTACTCATGTGACCTTATATTTTTATACACTCATCTGACCTTATGTATGAAACAACTGTCAAGAAAAGTTTCCTGCCAAGGTCTTCAAAGTTATTATAAAGACCTTAAAAACTGGGTTGTTATCTTCATTTACTTCCTAATCATTCAATGAATTGTATATCCTCTGATTCTAATCTTATGAGATGGAATAAACTGGCAAAGCAGAATAGTACTTGATTTTACTTTTCAGAATGAGAATAGAGTGTACCTTGTTTTCTGTCGCTGAGTATGGAATCTTAGAGTCAAATTTCCTGGATGGAAGTAACAGCTGAGTTGGATTTGATGTGATTAGACTCAAAGGCGGCGGTTGATCACGGAAAACAGAGGTCAGGCACAGCTGTACTGTCTCTTTCATTGCTTTCATCTGTGACTCCTAGAGAAAAAGAGACAGCAAGTATTTTGCAAGTGGTTCTAGTCATCGTTCATCTGCTTCTATTCTCCTTTTCCTTCACCCCACACTCACTCCCCATGAAATTAAATATCTGTTTTCAAAAGTAATTTTCTAAGTTATAAATTCCATCAGGAAACATTGTTTAATCCATACTCATTTTTTATAGCAGTGTAAAACAATTAATAGTATATTCTGAGTATTCAGATATATATCTTATTTTTCCCTTGAACTGTTGTGATTTCAATCTTGATAGTTTACTGAAAAAGGGATATATTCTAGGTTTACTCTGAAGCAGAAAATGTTCTTCTTAGAAACCTACCATCTTTCTGTTTATCATCAGCCTCCCTCTGTTAGTAATACAGACCCCTGCATTTTTCAGATTACTCTGAACCTCAACTCAATTTTGCCATGAATTGAGAAGAAAAAAAATATGTCTCTGCTAACACTTTCATTTCCTCTGGTCTTACATAAGTGATAGGTGTGTATTGGCTAGATCGTGAATAATAATATTAACATTTTCTTAAGCTAGCATAGATTTTAAAAATTAGCATCATCATAATATTTCAAGCACTTTTACATACAAGAAATAATTTAATCCTTTTAAGCCTTAATGAAAGTGTCATTGTTATTACTCTTTTACTATAAAGACAATAAGACTCCAAACTTTTGGATGACTGGTTTCTGTAAAACCAGTCAGAAAGAGACTTAGCCATAGGGCAAAGACAAATGAAAACAAGAGACTTAGTTAAGAATGAATTTAGTTACTGGTTCCAAGAACCTGGGCATGCTGGCAATGCAGATGCTATCCTTGCAGTATGCCTCCTAGATCAATCAGGCAACAGAATCTGTTGTCTCTACCTGACAAAGTAGTGAATTCCCATCACAACTAATGCATTGAATATTTTATGCCAGAAATATATCTTCATATAATATATTCCTGTATTTACTGTTTATACAGTCCTCATTTAAATGGCCAACTTCTTGAAAGCATGTATCTATGATGGTTAAGGTTGTGTACCAGCTTAGTTGGATCATAGTACTCTGATGTAGTCATCTCCCTTGATGGGATATCCTTTGAGAACCCAATCAGTTGAAAGCGGATTTCTGGTGTGTGGCCTGTGTTAAATACATATGGATGTTCTGGTAAACTTCACTAGCTTTTTATTCTGGATCTTGCATTCAGCTCTCATCATCTAACCTCTGGTTCTTGGAACTTGATCGAGCAGCCTGCCTGATTAGCTGCTGAACATGGAATGAGCTTCCTCAGTCTATGAAGCTCACATCAGTAGGGAGTGCAACAGGGAGCTGCCAGACACTTTCAAGTCCTCTTACTTTCAGCAGGTAAAGTTATGTCATATACATATTGCAGGCTGCTAATTAGTCTCTCTCCAATCCTCACACTGTGTTCTTTTTTATATAGGCCAGTTTCTCAGATGGTTTACTTACTATACAGATTGAATAACTATAGTGAAAGGATATAATTGGGTACATGCCTGTTCTTAATTTAAACTATGCCGTATCCCCTTGGTCTGTTCAAATGAACAGCTCTTTCTTGGTCTATATATAAGTGCTGCACGAACATAATTACGTGTTATGAAATTTCTGTTCTTTGCAGTATTATCTATAGTTTGTTACTACTTACACAGTCATGTGTGTTTGCATAGTCAATAAAACACAAGTAAACATCTTTCTGGAATCCTAGTGTGGCTCTGTAGGTTAATGCATTGGACTGCAAAGTTGGTTTGAACTGCAAGTTCAACAGTTCAAGCTCACCAGCTACTCCTTGGAAGCCCCTTATAGGATCGCTATGGGTTGGAACCAACTTGACAGCACTTAACAACAAATGTCTTTCTAGTATTCTGTGCTTTCAACCAATATTCATCTGATATCAGGAATGATATCCCTCATTCCATGTCTTCTTCTGAATCTGGTTTGAATACTGGAAACTCTCTATTGATATATTGTATTTGCTTGCAATATTAATGATCTAGTTCTCTTATTTCTGCATTCTTTTTGATCACCTTTCTTTGGAATGGGCACACATACAGATCTTCCAGTCTGTTGGCCTGATTTAAATTAGTATTCTGTCAATTACTGAAGACTTGTTTTAGATAATACCTTCAGTGAAGCTTGGACTTCTTTCTTCAATACTGTCAGTTCTTGTTCATATACTACCTCAAGAAATGCTTGGGTATCAACTAATTACTTAGGTACAATAACTCTTTGTATTTCTTCTATCTTCTTTAGATACTTCCTTTATTGTTCAATATTTTACAACTTGAGTCTTAAATGCTTTAGTTCTTTTGGCTTGAGAATTTTGGAATGTATTCTTCTCTTTTAATTTTATAACTCTTGGCATATGAATTTTTTTTTGCAGAAAAATACATTTTTTTTTTTTTTTTCTGAGCACAGGAAGGTATACCTTGGAATGAAAACAATGTCCCCAAAATTCACAGGATATCATTTATTGATTTCTATGTAGGTTGTCTATAACTTTGTGTCATGTAATATGCATGGAATAATGGACTCTGGTGTGGCACAGTAGGATAAACACTGGACTGCTAACCAAAAAGTTGGTGGTTCAAACCCACCAGTTGCTCCTCAGAAACCCTAGGCAGGGTCACTATGAGTTGGAACCAACTAAATGAAACTTAACAACAACAATATATTTCCTTTCTGAGATATATTTTATGAGGGTTAATGCAATATAAACATTATTTGTTTTGTGTAATATGGAAGTGTAAGAGCTAGATTCTCATATCATGCTGTTGTTGCTGTTACTGTTAAATGTTGTCAAGTTGGTTCTGACTGATGATGACCCTGTACAGGGTTTCTGAGGAACTGCTGGTGTGGATTTGAACCACCGACCTTTCAGTTATCAGTCCAGTGCTTATCCTACAGCACCACACCAAGACTCCATATCATAAAGCAGTGTATATGCCAGTAGTTGAAATTAACTATAATTCATAAGATAATGACAAGTAAATAATTATTTGGGAAACTCAAGATTGATTTTTTTTTGTTGTTGTTGTTGTCAGGTGCCATCGAGTGGGAACCAACTCATAGTGACCCCATGCACAGCAGAACGAAACAATTTCCAATCCTGGGCCAACCTCACTACCGCTACCACACTTGAGTCCATCAATGATGCCACCTGGTCAATCCATCTCGTTAGAGGTCTTCCACTTTTTCTCTGACCCTCCACCTTACCCAGCATGACCTCCTTCTCCAACGATTGTTTCCTCTGGACAATATGTCCAAAGTATGAGAGATGAAGCTTAGCCATCCTGGCCTCCAAGGAGCACTCTGGCTGCACTTCTTCCAAAACAG
>NW_006408714.1:2470629-2482066 GCF_000296735.1 Chrysochloris asiatica
GATGGCACCTAACAACAACAACAAGTTCCTGGATTTTAACTGCCAACCTTGTGGTTTGCAGTCTAGTAATAATAACTGCTAAGTTTATTGAGTTCTTTCTGTGTGCCAGGAATTATTTTAATCACTTTAATGTTTTGAATCATCTAATGTTCCATTATCCTTATAAAGTAAGTTCTATTATTTCTATTTTGAAATGAAGCAGAAACAATTTGAGAGTTTCAAACACAGTCATTCTGTGGAAGGGTTGTGATTGGAACACAGAGAGTGACTGTACAGACTTTCTTGTGGACAACTACACCACACAGCCTCTTAGCCTATCTGTGAGATTCTGGAATAGTACTCATTCTGTGCATTTCTATTGTCACTTGGTTCAGGATACAATTATTTTCTATTTGTTGACACTTAGAAAAATTGTTTAAGATGCAGAGTCTAAGACTATTTCTTATAAATGTAGTCTATTTTGCACTTATCACAAGAAGATCACAGAGGAGGTATATAAAACCTGCTTGACCGACTAAAGGCAAATCATGGAAAATATAAGAAAGAATATTTTCAAAAGGGTTGTATCAATTGTATCCCAAAAAATTTTACATGAGTGTCCCTACTTTCTCATACCCTGGTAAGATTGAGATCAGACTTTTTTTTCCTCCACCAAATGAAGGTATTGAAGTATAACCTCATTATTTTATTCACATTTTCCATTTTATGAGTAAGCTTAAAAAATGTTCATTTTATTAGTAAGCCTTATTACAATATACATAAAATAGGAAAATAAATCTTAACTGAAAACTGAATTTATATGCATTTTGAAGGAATATTACTAATACATGCTGCATTAAGACAGCAATCTTTTCTTATTGAACTGATCTGATATGAGCATCCTTTCTAATCACCAAAACAATTCTCTGCTTCAAATCTGTTTTGAAGCTTATCAGTGTTGATGCACAAGCTTCATTTAGATTAGTATTTACATAGTTCATCTTTTCCACCTTATCCATTACTTTCAAACTTTCTTTAAATTCAAAGTTGGTGTTGCTGTGCCTCAATTTACCCAGATGACCATGCGAGACTCTCAGGGTCAACCAGAAAGCCTTTATTAGCTGGCCAGCGACTACAGCCTCCTTAAAATTGGGAAAAACTGCAGCCCTGACCCAGTTTTTCAAAGAGTATTCATACATAGGCAGTCTGACATTATCTTGCACAAACCAAGGGCAAATGTTTTGTAAACACGATAAAGTTTTCCTTTAATTCAGTCAGGTAATTTAAACACTGTATTTGAAGTATTTAGTATTGTGTTAATGTGATCAGTGTTATGTTATTGTTGTTGCTAAGTGCTTTAGAGCAGGTTCCAATTTATAGTGACCTAAGGAGCAGCTGGTGAGCTTGAACCATGGACCCTGCAGTTCAACCTGACCTTGTAGTTTAGTGCATTAACCCACAGCACCACACCAGTTCATACTAGATATTATATATAAATCAACTCTATATTCTCCAAGTGATATCTTCCAGGATAGGACCTAACTTGTTACTATTAGACTCACTGTTTCATTTTAATTAGTAATTATTCTCCACCAAGGAATGAACTGAAGTGTTAGTAAAATGGAGATTGAGCCAGATTTACCCCTGTTAATCAGGCATATACTTTTGTTGCTTTTAAGAGAACCACGTAGATGTGTGTATATGGGCTTTTTTCCCCTTAAAAATTTTGAAATACTATGGACTATCCAGTCCTTATATTCAGAATTTTGCACATGAATTTGAGCTAGGCATTAGAGAAAATTGCATTAGATGTATAATAAGTGTATTCTGACTGATCAAATAAATGAATTTTAAAATCAATCTTCCCTTGTGTTCTGAATAAATTTAAGGAAAAGGAATATGGGCCTGTGACATGGTAGGATAAGCACTAGACTGCTAACCACAAGATCAGTGGTTCAAACCCATCAGCTGTTGCTCAGGAACCCTGTACAGGGTCACTATGAGTCCGAACTGACTGAACAGCACTTACCACCAAAAATAAGACATTTAAAATTAGATTTAAAAATAAAACTATGAGTGAGAGATTTTAAGAAATTTTATAAAACACTACAACTACTGAGTAACAGTAATTCTGAATTTTAAGGTCCTTGTGTGGCACTATAAGTACTGGACTGTGACTGTAAGGTCAGTGGTTCAAATCTACCAGCAACTACTTGGAAATCCTAGATGGGTTTCTGTTAGTCAGAACAACCTTGACAAGATTTAACAGCAACAACAATAGTTCTGATTTTTTTTTTTTTTTTTACCTGTTCCTTCTATAGTATATAACCTTTTCCAGATGCCACCCTTCTCTTCACCATGCATGTCTCAGATGAAAAGCATTGAACAAGGAAGGTTGTCATTGGATGGGGGTTGTGGTTTGTCTTGAGCATGTACATTTGTAGTACATGAGAGATTAAGAAAGCCAAAATGAATTAAAGATAACCTTCAGGAATTATTTAATGGTGATGGATACAAAACTTTATGAACTTTAAGAGTAAATTTCATGTAATGAGAACTACATTTGAATAAAGCTGTTGTCAAAATAAAACAAAAACTGTTACTTCTTCTTGCATTATATTTAAATGTCAAAATCATTTAAAATTGCCATTTACTCTTGTATTATCTTTTAAGAGAGTTTCCTTTGATGCCTCTACCTCCAGAACTTATATTTAAGATTTCTTAAATGAAAATACCAATGACAACTTTCATTTACTTCATAACTCATTCGTCTAAAGTTATACATAGCATCTTAGCTGGTGATTTTAAACATGCTTATTCATGGCATTATAAAGCAAACGTACCAACAAGGTGAAAAATAAAGTCATGAACTCAGAGCTAAACCTTGAGTGAATTCACTGTAGCAGCAAAAACAAGGACAAATTGGAATTCCAAAGGGAATTTCATGTGCTCATGAATTCTATATTCATCTTATATGCACAGCACCCAGAATTGCATCAATAAATCAAGTAAAACTCCCTCCTTTCTTTTATAAAACCAAGTGCAATGGTTCATAGATGCAAACTTACCCTATCAAGAGCTGCTTTCTCCAGTTCATTTTTGGCTACAGCCAATTTTTGCTCCAAATCAGTAAGCTGCTGGGCCTGGAAAATGAAAGGCAAATATTTCAGTAAATTCTGTAATTTCCCTCCATTACTTTAAGTATGTCTCAGTCATTGTCCATGAAAAAAAAAGTTTGTTACCGCATGGGAATAGGCTGCATAAGGTAGTGTTTTCTGAATGAATAGGTAATAAATGCTTCACTGGACCAATACGTTTAGTCAAGGAGCTCTGGTAGCGTAGTGGTTACGAATTGGGCTGTGAACCTTAAGGTCAGCAGTTCCAAACTACCAGCCACCCTGCGGAAGAAAGATGAGGCTTTCTACTCCCGTAAGGATTTATACCCTCAGAAACCCTGTACAGGGTCGCTATGGGTTGGAACCGACTTGACGGCACTTAACAACAACAACAGTTTAAAGTCACTGAAAATACTTTTGATTTGAATTTATCAGCTATGTCTCTAGTATTCATTCTTTTATTATTGAATTTTAGCTGGTACACTTTTACACCCTATCATATATATGTATGTGCATCTTTTAAAGCACCTAACTGCACTGTCAAAATTAAAGAGAAATCTCCTATAAGTAGAAAAACAAATATTCAAATATTTCCTTGCTATGTAATCTTGAGCACAACAGTTACATCAACAAGAAAGAACAATCATTTCCTACAATGTAGTCCCAGGGTTGAAATAAGGAATAGAAAGTCTTGGAAGTTTGGGAATCAGCTACATAAGACACTCTTACCACCTTCATTCATTCCATTATCATTTCATTAATTTGCTGGTTAACATGTCATCAGGATTGGAGGAAGACTCATTAACAACCTGCAATATGCAGATGATAAAACCTTGCTTTCTGAAAGTGAAGAGGACTTAAAACATTTACATCTCCATGTAAAGAAAACAAAAATCCTCACCACTGGACTAATAAACAATATTCTTATCAATGGATAAAAGATTGAAGTTGTCAAGGACTTCATTCTTCTTGGATCAACAATCAACACTCTCGGAAGCAACAGTCAAGAAATCAAACAACATATTGCATTGGGCAAATCTGCTGCACAAGACCTTTTGAAAGTGTTAAAGAGCAAAGATGTCAGCTTGAGGACTAAGGTGCACCTGACTCAAGCCATGGTATTTTCAATAAGCTCATATGCATGCGAAAGCTGGACAGTGAATAAGGAAGACCGTACAAGAATTGATGCTTCTGAGTTATGGTGTTGGGAGGAGAATATTGAAATTGCCATGGGCTTCCAGAAGAACCAGTAGATCCATTTTGGAAGAAGTACAGCCAGAGTGCTTCTTAGAGGCCAGGATGACCAAATTTTGTCTCTCATACTTTGGACATATTGTCAGGAGGGACCAGTCACTGGAGAAGGATATCATGTTTGGTAAGGTGGAGGGTCAGAGAAAAAGAGGAAGACCTCCAGTGAGATGGATTGGCCAAGTGGCAGCATCGATGGACTCAAGCATGACAACAGTAGTGAGGTTGGCCCAGGATCGGGCAGTGTTTTGTTCTGTGTCTAAGGTCACTATGAGTCGGTACTGACTCGATGGCACCTAACAACAACAACAGCAATAACAACATCACTATTCTCTATTATTCCAGGTAATATGCTAGGCTCTTTTTAAAAAAAAACAAAAAACGTATTTCACTTAAATACCTACAAATATATTCCTCAAGAGCAAGATAATCAAATATACTTGTTATCAGAATGAATTCAGCCATTTACCTTCCTAACAAGTACTTATGAGCTCATAATATATATCAAACATATTCTGTGGTGGTAAAATGGTTACCAAAAGAAATCCTTGTCCTCAAAGAGATTAAGATGATACCAAGAAAATAAAACTAGAAGACGGAATAGAGACTATGGGAAGGAGGTTATACTAACACTCTGTAACTCTTCATTTCCCTTCTTACTACATCCACATCCTTGGCCATGTAACTTTGCAATTCTTCCCTTCAAGAGGTAAAACATATTAAACTTTCTTCTTGATCCTGATTTTGTCTATGTAAATTAATTTGCTCAAGAGTATGCAAAAAAAACCCATGAAATTTGGGCTTGCTTTCTTTCTCTTTTGCCATCACCAGAAAAAAGAAATGCATGTGCTAAACTGCTGAAGCACAGCCTGCCTTAGTTAAGTTACTGTGTGTGAACCCAGTGGCGATCAGAGCCACTGAAGGAGAAGCAAGCTGGAGGTCATCAGAGCTATGCATGAGTCCAAGCATGCTTGCTGACTTAGCTGCCAAGCCACACATATTGTGATATGTTAAATAATTGTTGCATTCAGCCTTGGGTTTAGAACTGTTTGTTTCACAGTGAAAGTTAATTGATATTGATATGAGCCATCAAGGGAATGAATCTGAATATATAAATTTAAGCAGAGACCTAAATAATAAGATTAAGCATATCAGGAAAAACTGGGGGAGGTTTTAAGAGCCTAAATTAAAAATAATAAGCATTTTGTGAGCAAAATTAGTCTAGTGTATCTAGATTATTTTGAGCAAGAGGAAAGTGGTAGGGAAAGAAGATAAGGGAAAATTAAATAATGTAGTGCCTTATCTGCCATAATAAAGAGACTACTTTAAATCAATTTAATGATAGGAGAAAACTGCAAACTTTCAAAATTAAGTTCACACCTATAGATTCCATTTTGCAAGTGGACATGTTGTTTTCAGTAAAGAGATAAGATTATGTAAACACAAATTCTGTCTTTTTGATTCTGTATGTAACAGAATTTGCATTTCTGCAGTTGCAAATCACTTTTTCACAATTTAATTTCCTACTTTGGAGAAGCATCACAGAGGAGATGGGAGGAGATAAACTTTGGAGATAAACCATTGGGGTTTGAAGAGTGGCTCTTAGACTTTATTCTTTGTTATTGTTGTTAAGTATCATTGAGTCAATTCAGACTCATAGTGACCCATATAGGAATTCCAAGGAGCAGCTGGTGAGTTTGAACTGCCGACTTTGTGGTTCAAATGGACTTTGCGTTCTAGTGCTTTATTCCACAGAGTCACACAGCCATTACTCCATTTGCAACATCATGGTCAACTCTACTTTGAAAGAGTAATTCTTTATCAGCCATATTTTGAGTGTTTTCTAGCCAGAGGCGTTCATTTTCTGTCACTATATCTTACTCATAATGTTTTTATCTTCCAGCACTCTGACAATTTCCACTGCTTTCATAAAGTGACTGAAACCTGTTCACCATGGGTGATTGTGCTGGTATATAAAATACTGGCGGCATAGCTTTCAGCATCACAGCAACACACAAGCCACCATAGTACGACAAACTAACAGACAAGGGGTGGCTCAGTATTATTAAAAGCCTGCAATTAGTTAATAGTTAAAAAACATCTAAGTACAATACCAGGACAATTATTAGTATATAATTGTTTGTTAAGTAAAATGAGCATAATTTTTTTCGTTTAGTTGTGTTCTATTTTTTACATAAAATTTATACCACATCAAACGAGCCAATATAGCAGTCTGGGGAGCTTGTACTATGTGAAGAATAGATTATGAGAGGAATGGCAAATACCAAGTGGTTAAAAAAATGTCACTGAAAAATGCCATTATCTTTCAATTCTATTTTTTATGAATCTTTTAGAAGCTTCCTCATATGTCTTTAAGAGCTATGTAGCCATTAGTTCTCAGGATTTCAATTATTTGAATTATCTAGGAACTCAGCGAAGTCACGATAAACTAGTCAAGAGATCTTGTGAATAGAGTTCAAATATAGGGTATAGAAAAGCAGTCACTTAAACTCAAGACACTTCCCTATTGTGCTACTTTGGTTCTATACTTCAAAAGATCAGTGTCTGGATTAATTTACCAACATCCCTTGCCACTGACATTATGAGTCGTATTTAATGAGACAGAATTGGGTTTGATTTATTATTGCTGTCTAGTAGATCACAACTCATATTAACCCTAAGACAGACTAGAACTGTCTCAAAACTTTTCCAAGGCTGTACATTTTCATGGAGGTAGACTGCCGCATTGTTTTCCTGTGGAGTGCTAATAGATTAGAACTGTCAGTCCTTTGGTTGATAGATGAGTGCTTAATCACTGCGTTGGTGATTGTCAAGTGCTATTCAATTGATTCCAACTCATAGCAAACCTGTAAAGGCTTTCTGAGAAATGGCTTGTGGGTTTGAAGTGCTGGCATTGCCATTATCAGTCCAGTGCTTATCCTACAGTGCCACACCAGGACTCTAATTCATGCACAGTGGGCATGAAATTAGATACCAGAAGAGTATATTTGTAGGAGTTAAGCCATCACAAGATCCATGCAAGATGGTAACTTACTAGGCAGTGAATCTTCTTTTAGGTCAATGAATTTAAATTGAGGAAGTGCAAAGCCTTATCAAATAAAGTGCCAGATTACTTGAGAGGATTTAGGCTTGATTCTAGAATAGCTTTCCACTACTTCCAATCATTGAATAAATATTCATGAGGTACTAGATTTCTCAGCCTATGAAATATCACCTAAGAATATAAAGTTGAAAATACACATTGCCCTGCCCTTAGGGTACTTATAGTACAAAGAAGGAAAAACAAATATGTAAAGTTAAAAACACGATATTAAGAGGCAAACTGCTGAACTGGAGGTGTGTATAAGCAGCATCCGAAACAACAGGATTCCTGTTTACCTAGGTGGAAGATTTTTTCCACCTAGGTAAAGTAACACCAAAAACTTTAATATTTGATTTCTCACATATGAGCATTTTTTTTTCACTTGCGTTTCATAACATGTTTGAATGGTAAAGCCCATATTATAATTCTTAATTTATTGTATTAAAAAATTATAGAGCTTCTGAGATCCGAGGGTTCAAAAACCATGAAATGGCAGAAACTATTTCACTCTGCGTCCAGAGCTCCTGATTCTGCTTGGTTCTGTCTTTCTCAGGAAGATGCCTTAAATTCAGTAAGATTATGAAGAATGGCAAGGAGCTCTTGTACTATAGTAGATTACAAGCTTGGCCTCTAACTGCAAGGTTAGCAATCTGAATCTACCAGCTACTCAGTGGGAGAAATATGGGACTTACTGCTCTGATAAAGACTTGAAACCCCTATACAAAGTCACTATCAGTCAGAACTGACTTGGTACCATCACCATCACCATCACCACCATGACGAATGGCCCCATCCTTCTTTTTAGTTTTTTTTTTTTTTTTTTTTTTTTTTCTTTTTCTGAGAAGCATGAAGTAATAGCTGGGCTGGATAGAGCAGGAAAAAAAAAATCACACAAAAAATTATTGTAAAAAATTCTGTCAAATAGCTAAATCTGCTAGATTCTAACTCATGATTAATTTTCTGTCTCAGTATTTCTGGAAAACTGATTGACACAATTTATTTTTATTTTCAACTTCACCCTCTCCATCTATGTGAAACTATTCAGCTGTCATCTTTGGCATTTTTCTGGTGAATCACCTTGAAGTTTATAGCCTATAAAAATATGGCTACCCCACCTTCTTCTGTGAAGGGCTGAGGTAATTTTCATATTAAAATTAATAAGGTACATGTGTTAAATACAAATAAAACACAGTAGGTCAAGGGAACATATATGGTAATGGGCCTCTGACTGAGGTATGAAGCCAGAGTCAGGGAAGTGACAGCAGGAGAGGGCACTGAATCAGGGTCATAAAGTTTTATCCATTTCTCCTTACTGAGCTGTAAATTTTGTTCCAAGACTTCTGGCAGCCAAGTGTAAACAGAAATGCTGTTGGCTCCACAATTCTCATTATCAAGGATTAGTAAACATACCAGAGACACAGAAGGTATAAGGCTTTTTCAAGCATTAAGTTTTAAAATGAAATTCTGAAAAACAAAGTTTATTATCCAGCTCACAAAAATAGTTTTTTCTTTAGGAGACAAGAAACTGTAGTCCAAATTCATGGTTTATCACAAGCTAAAGATTACAGGTAGAGTACTCCAATATAGTTTGTTTGTTTGTTTGTTTTTCCCTGCCAAGACATAGTAGGCTGAATCTGCCACAAGCTTGACTTGTCACTTAGGCCATGCACAATGTACAATGCACAAATATCAGCCACTCTAGAAAATGGATAGAAATATGTAACTGTGAATGATAAACAATTTAAAGTGTAAGATTTCAGGGAATAGAACAATATTCTCATCATTAAGTTTGAACTATAGGTATGCTTTATACACACTGCATAAATGAAATGACATTTAAAAAATTAAATCTTTGTTGTTGTTGTTATGTGCCATGGAGTTGGTTCCAACTCATAGTGACCCTGCACAGGGTTTCTGAGGCTGTAAATCTTTATGGGAGCAGAAAGCCTCATCTTTCTCCCATGGAACAGCCGGTAGTTTCAAACTGCTGACCATGAGATTAGCAGCCTTATTCATAACCACTACGCTACCAGAGGGGAGGTGCAAAGATTGCCATATATATTTGGATGCTGCATGTATACTCAGTTATTTCATCTTCAGATAAAACATCAAAATGAAGCAATGCAAATGTATCATTATAATGACATTCAGACAGACTTTTTTCTGACCCTGTCTACTGCTTTAAAAATGAACTAGAAACTGTCCCATCTAAGGCCAGATCAGGGAAATGTGTACTGCAGACTCTCTGAATATAGAATACAGAACAGAACCTCCTATCAATGTTTGTTTGCAGTTGAGTTAAAGTAAACAACCAGATGCATTGATGTATCCAAACTTGGAAAATATTATGACTCATTTATTGTTGACCAAGTCCTCAATTCCACTTCCATGAGCATCTGTTGTGGATCCAAGTAAAATGAAATCCTTGACAACTTCATCTTTTCTTCATTTATCATGATGTTTATTTATCCTGTTTGAAGATTTGTCTTCTTTATGTTGAATTGTGATCTATACTGAAGACTATATTCATGATCTTTATCAACAAGTACTTCAATTCCTTCAAGTACTTCAAGTAAAGTATATCATCTGCATATTGCTGGTTGCCTTCTCCAGTCTGCTGTTGCATTCTTCTTTATACAGTCCAGCTTCTCAAATTCTTTGCTCAGTATATAGACTGAGTAAGTGTGGTGATATGATACAACCCTGATGAATCCCTTTCCTGATTTTATCCTTTTGTTCTGTTAGTTTGTCATGTGTTTTGCATGAGCACAACTTATTGTTCTGGAATGCTCATCCTTCATAATGTTATGCAAGTTTGCTATGATCCACAAAGTTGAATGTCTTTGCATAGCCAATAGTAAATACCTTTCTAGTATTTCCTGCTTTCTGTCAATAGTCATCTGATATCAACGATGATATCTTCATTCCACGTCCTCTTCTGAATCTAGCTTGAATTCCTGGCAGCTCCTTGTGGATGTGCTAAAGTAGCCATTTTTTAATTATCTGAAGCAAAATTTTACTGCATGTGATATTAATGGTATTTTTAATGATTTTCACTTTCTGTTAGGTGATCTTTCTTTGGAATGGGCACAAATTTACATCTCTTCTAATCAGTTACCCAAGTAGCTGTCTCCCGAATTATTTGTCCTAGAGTAGAGATTGTTCTCGTGCTAGATCAGTTTGCTGAAACATTTAATTGGCATTCCATCAATTCCTGTAGCCTTGCTTTTCAATAGTGCCCTCGGTGTAGCTTGGACTTCTCCCTGTAGTACCATGGGTTCTTGATTATATGCTATCTTCTGAAATGGTTGAATACTTTTTGGCAGAGTGACTCTGTATATAACTTTCATCTTCTTTTAATTCTTTATGTATCACTCAATATTTTGCCCATGTTGTTAAGTGTCATTGAGTTATTTACAACTCATAGCAACCCTGGATAGGGTTTCTGAAAAGCGGCTGGTGAGTTTGAACTGCCAACTGTATAGTTGAAACCAACCTTATGGCACCATGCTTACAGAGCCATACTAGGTCTCCAATTTTGCCCATAAAATCCTTCAATATTTCAAGTTGTTGTTGTTGTTGCTGTTAGGTGCCATCAAGTCAGTACCAACTCATAGCAACCTTATGAACAGTACAATGAAACACTGCTTGATCCTGGGCCAACCTCACTACTGTTGTCACACTTGAGTCCACCGATGCTGCCACTTGGCCACTCCATCTCATCGGGAGTCTTCCTCTTTATCTCTGACCCTCCACCTTATCAAACATGATATCCTTCTCCAGCAACTTGTCCCTCCTGAAAATATGTCTGAAGTATGAGAGACGAAGTTTGTCCATCCTGGACTACAAGGAGCACTCTGGCTGCACTTCTTCCAACACAGATCTGTTGGTTTTTTGGCAGCCCATGACACTTTCAATATTCTCCTCCAACACCATAACTCAAAAGCATCAATTCTTCTATGGTCTTCCTTATTCACTGTCCAGCTTTCAC
>NW_006408714.1:2482571-2490082 GCF_000296735.1 Chrysochloris asiatica
TCAGTGTTCCCATGTTCTGTTCGAACAACTGCCTCTTGGTCCACGTACAGATTCCTCATGAGCACAATTAAGTGTTTCAGAATACTCTTACTTCGCAATGTTGTCCATAGCTTGTCATTATCTAGTAGAGGCTTGAATTTTTTTTTTTTTTTTTTAGTTCTTTCATGTTGAGACATGCTGAGCATGTGCTTCACTATTGGTTTTCTAATGCCAGGTTTTTGCACATTTCATTTTAATAATGTTTTCTCCAGCTATTCTTTGAAATCATCTGTTCATCTGTTTCACTTCTTCATTGTTTCCATTCATCTTAGTTATTCTGTGTTCAAGAGCAAGTTCAGAATCTCTTCTGACATCCACTTTGGCATACTCTTTATTTCCTGTCTTTTTAATGCATTTTGGCTTTCTTCATGTGCTATGCTCTTGATGTCATCCCACAACTTCTCTGATCTTAGGACATTAGTGGTTCAATGTGTAAATCCTGCTTTTAAGATGGTCTGAAAATTCAGGTGGATTTACTCAATGTCATAATTTGCTCTCACGGATGTGTTTTAATTTTCTAAGCTTTAGCCTGGGCAGGTGATGGTCTGTTCCACAGTTGAGCACTCATCTTATTTTAGCTGATGGTATTGAGCTGGTTACAAATTGGACTGCGAATCGCAAGGTCAGCAGTTCGAAACTACCAGCTGTTCCACGGGAAAAAGATGAGCTTTTCTTCTCCTATAAAGATTTGCAGCCTCGGAAACCCTGTACAGGGTCACTATGAGTCGGAACCAACTCCACGGCACATAACAACAACAACAATTGGGCTTCTCCAGGACCTCTGGTAGCATAGTGGCTATGAGTCGGGCTGCTAACCTCAATGTCAGCTGTTCGAAACTACTGGCCATTCAGCAGGAGAAAGATAAGGCTTCCTGCTCCCATAAAGATTTGCAGCCTCAGAAACCCTGAGCAGGGTCTCTGAGTTGGAACCAATTCTACGGCACATAACCACCTCCACCACCCCCACCCCCACCATTGAGCTTTCCCATTGTTACGGCACAGATGTAGTCAGTTTGATTTCTGTCTTTCATGTGGCGAGGTACATGTATGCAGTTGTCATTTATGCTGTGAAAAAGGTGTTTGCAATGACTAAGTTGTTAGTTTTACAAAATTCTATTATGCCATCTCCAGTAACATTTCTATCACCCACGCAACTTTTTTTCCAACTATTGACCCTTCCTCTTTGTTTCCAAATTTCACATTCTAATCATTAGTAATTATCAATGTATCTTGAAGGTATATGTGGTCAATTTTAGACTGAATACGTTTGTAGAATAATTTAAATCTTTATCAGTGGCTTTGGTGATTGGTGCTTAAATCTGAATAATAGCTATAGCTGGCCTTCCTTGTAGGTGTATAGATTGTTTCTATCACAGCATTGCATTTCAAGACACATCTTGAAATGTTCTCTTTGATGATGATTGGATGCTATTTATTTTTAATTTGTCATTCCAGGCATAAATAAACATATGTTTGTCTGATTCAAATTGACCAATACTTATCCATTTCAGCTCATAAATTCCTAAGATATAAATCTTTATACATTCCATTTCATTTGTGATGACTTCTAATTTTTATAGATTCTTACTACATATATTCCAGCTTCTGATAATTAACAGATATTTGCATCTGTTTCTTCTAATTTTGAATCATGCCCCATAAGTAAACAACAGTTCTGAAAACTTTGATCCAATCATATAATTACAGTAGACTCTACTTTGAGAAACCAGCTCTTCCTCAGTCATTTTTTGTGTACCTTCCAACCTGAGGGGCTCATGTTTTGAAACAACACCAGACAATGTTTTGCTACTATTTATAAGGTTTTCAAGGTTAATCCCTCAGAAGCAGACTACCTATTTCTTCCTCTGATGAAACCTTTCTACCCTTGGTGATCCTGCTAACATTTGAAACACCAGATTCTAGGATCAGAGCAATATGCAAGGCATCGCATTACAATAAACAGATGTGTGGGTCTATTAATGATATGTAATAATGATACTGGAAGCACAGTGACTTTAGGCTATACATTAAACTGCAAACCACAGAGTCAACAATTCGAGCCCACCATCCACTCTGTAGGATCAAGAAAAGGCTTTCTGCTCCCACAAAGATTAATAGCCATGGATATCCACGGTCACCATATGGTCACCATAAATAGTAACAACCCCCAATACAGCATTTATTGACAACAGCAACAAATAATGATTTTAATGGAATATACTTGTTGTTACTAAGCACCTTCGAGTTGGTTCTTACTCATAGCAACCCTGAATAGGGTTTCCAAGAAGCTTCTGGTAGTTTTGAATCATTAACATTGTGGTTTATAGTCCAGTGCTTAATCTACCGTGCCACACCAAACATGTGCTTAGGTTGCTATTAAGGATATGTCACTTTCCAAACAATTTGTAACAAATATCAACATGCAGGTGTTGACACAGAACTATTGGCAGTAAGCACAGCAAAAGACCTGGGACATGGGGGGGAAAGCAATAGAGTCTGGCGCATTAACCCACAGTGCCACATCACTTGTGTTCACAGTCCAATATTTATCCTACAGAGCCACACCAGGATTTCAGAACAATGATAATAATGTATGTAAGATGACCTTCAAATAATAGCCAACTAAGGTCTTGATGTGATTATATATGTTGTTGTTTTTAGGTGCCATCTAGTAGGTTCCAGCACCTGATGCATAACAGAATGAGGTACTGCCCAGTCTTGCACCAACCTCACAATCATTGTTATGTTTCAGCCCATTGTTGCTGTCACTATGCCAATTCATCTTGTTTAGGCTCTTCCTCTGTTTCATTGACCTTCTACTTTACCTAGCATGATGTTCTTCTCCAAGAACTGGTTCTACCTGATAATATGTCTCAAGTATGAGAGACAAAGTCTTGACATCATGGCTTTTAAGGAGCATTCTGGCTGTACTACTTTCTATTCAAATTTGTTTGCTCTGTGACACTGTGGGTTAATGCTCTGAACTGCAGTCATTTGAATCACAAAATTGGTGGTTCAAGCTCACCAGCCTCTACTCAGAAACCCTATACAAGGTCACTATGGATTGGAACTGACTCAATGGAACTTAACAACAAAAATATCATTATATATATATATGTGTGTCTGTGTGTGTGTGTATACACACATAGTTACATGGTCCTGGTGTGGTGCTGTAAGATAAGTACTGAACTGCTAACCACATGTCACTGGTTCAAACCCACCAGCCATGACTTGGAAACCATATACAGGGTCATTATGAATCAGAACTGACTCAACAATACTTAGCAGCAACAATATTTGTATATTTATAAATCTATGAATATATAACTATACATATCTAGATCTAGATCTATGAACAACAATTATGTATATACATACATACATACATACATACACACCTATAAAAGGAGTCCTGGTGTGCTACAGTAGAAGAACTAGACTGCAAAGTTGGCAGTTCAAACCCACCAGCTGCTCCTTGGAAACCCTATAAAGGGTCACTGTGAGTCAGAACTAACTCAGTAGCACTTAACAGCAGAAACAAACATATAAAACAAAACCTGTTGTCATCAAGTTGATTTCAACTCCTTCTATTGACTCAATAGGACAGAATAGAACTGCTCACATGTTTCCAAGGGTATAATCTTTATGGAAGTAGATGGCTACATCTTTCTCCTGTAGAATGGCTGCCTGGTACAAACTGCCAACCTTTCCATTGTAAAGTGCTTAAACCACTGTGCCACCAGGACTCATTTTATATTGCTGGACTACAATGTTGCTTTAACCCATAAGCTTGGTGGTTCAAGCACACCAGCCTCTCCTCAGAAGCCCTATACAAGGTTGCTATGAGATGGAAGGGCTTGGTGGTATTTAACAACAACATCTACATTTATATATGTATACACATTTACAGAGGAGCGCCATGAGTCTGTAGGGTAAACACTGGATTGCAAACCACTAGGTTGGTGGTTTGAGTCCATCAGCTGCTCCATGGAAGAATGATGAGGCTTTCTGCTTCTGCAAAGATTTATAGCTTTGGAATCTCTAGATGGTCCATATGTTTAATTTAGCCGAAAACAACCTTAAAGGAGTTATTGAAAATATGATCAAGAACTTTAATGCAATGTGTGTTTAATGAATTTCAGCAAAATAAAATATTGTTATTATAAAGAAAACCAAATAAGATCCTACAAAGAAAATTAATATAAGTATAAAGAGCTGGGTTTATACTTTGTTAGAACAGAGAACAATTGGCTCATAGTTGTTTATGGGGAGAGGATTACTTTAGTACTCTGTCATGTCTAAAGCAAAAATGATGCATCTTTTGTTTCTAAGTGAAAGAAAATAAATATCTTAACAAAATAGAATGAGGGAAAAAAGTATAAACAGAATCCCCCCCCAAAAAAATATATATATATGATTTAGTCATTAAGCGTGGTTTGATCTCGAAGTTTTCGAAGTTCAAGTATATATTTGTTGGCTACTTTCTAGGCTCTGCTTTCTTCTATAACAAAGTTTAAATCTCACATTATTCTCTGTTATTCTAGCAATAATGTTTACAATAATAATATATAGCAATAATAATGCTTAGAGGTTAGGCTACAATATTATCATATACTACACTACACAAAAAATGGAAGCACCAGCAAATATCTTCTTGCATATGACATGACATTAATTAGATGCCTAAACCCAATCACTATCATTGTGAATACAGTGTTGAAATGGATGGATGATTTTAAGAAATTTCAGCCCTATCCCTGAAATTGAGGGTTGAGTTAATCTTCCTCTAAATATATCTAAGAAAAAAAATGATGCAGGTGCTCCTTAAAGCTGGATCCTCTTTAAGAAAGATAGGGAATCAATATCAAAGATAGAATTCATATTATCTTTAAGATAAGTTATCTTTAAATGACTATAAGTGCCACATGCACTTATATATACATACATACATTTTTAATACATATCATAAAAATATGGTGCCAACTTTTAAAAGAGTAAATTCAAGGTGAACTTTATATGTCTGCTCTAATTTCCAAAGGGAAGGATTATTTAACATTATGATTTATTTAAATTTATTGAAATTCACTTTTAATAGCACTTAATACCAGCTGTTATGCTAAACAAGTCCTGTATAATTTGAGCCTTGGGCATATGTTAGTAATTCAAGGCCAACTTTCTGTTTATTATTCCCAAGTTATCAATGTTGAATTGAGTCAGTATTACATCAATTAATCTGATGTCCACAGTTAAACCTGATACTACTACTTGGCACTCTTTCTGGAGAGAGAAAGGTGATGACTAGGAACAGGGAAAGATTGTGGAATTGCTCCCTTTTTAAATGTGTAGTAAAATGGGAAGAACACACATGAATGGTGGTGATGGTGGTGTATGCTAGTCACTCAAGCATTATCCACAGCTTCTACATTAGTGCTGTTGATGAGCAAGCATGGGCTTCATAAATACTAACAGATTTATTGAGCCATGTATGAAAATTCAGTCTTATCATTATCCTTTCACAAACTGCCATACTCCATTTAAAGTAATTAAGAATATCTCTATTGATTAATTCATTATCTTTATTGAGTAAATAATCTTAAGAACATGAAGTTATTCCAGTGGTTAAGAGGTCCAGCGATGGATCCAGACTGTCTGGTTTAAATTCCAGATCTATAGCTGCTATTCCAGATCTGCTATTTCCCAGCTGTGTGACCTTCAACAAGATGTTTAATCAATCAAAGTCTGAGTATTTTTTTCATTTGAAGGGGATGAAAATAATACTGCTTACCAATTGAAAAGAGTCCTGACGTGGCACTCTAGGATAAGCATTGGACTGCAAACCACAAGGCCTGTGGTTCAAACCCACAAGGCACTCCTCAGAAACTACATACAGGATGGCTAGGAGTCAGAACTGACTCAAGTCTATATACAGGATGGCTATGAGTCAGAACTGACTCAACAGCACTTAACAACAATAACAACAACCAATTTAAAAAAAGCTGTTGTAAAGATTAAATGTTTATATATGACATTAATTGTATACATATGACATAGCACATATGCATAAATGTATATTATTATTAAATGCTGTCCAGTCAGTTCCAACTCATAGTGACCCATATAAGGTTTCCAAGAAGTGGCTGATGGGTTTGAACTACCTAACTATGGTCAGTGATCCAGTGTTTATTCAATAGTGCCACACCAGCACTCCTAGTTCAGTGCTTATCCTAAAGCTAGCTACACAAGGGATAATGAAATAAATATGAAGTGAAATCAAAATAGATGACCTATTCTTATAAATACTGAGAAAAAAGGTTTTAAGAAGTATAAAACTGGCCTCAGAGATTTTAAAGATTTCACACAGTAATGTGTAAATTGTTGTCCCAAAAGCATAATGGAAAATGAGAAAACATAAATTAAAAATTGAATACATGAATATTCCTACTTAGATAGAAAAAACTAATACAGATTCAAGAAGTTAAGGAAACTTCAATTCTAATAAATACAAATTAACTGACTCCTAGATAGATGATAGTTAAACCTTTGAGGAGCAAGTTTAAAAATAAATAAGTAACCTTTTAAAACATATGGAGAAATACAAAACAGCAATGAAATAAACTGATTTATCAGAAAAATGGAAGCCTTAAGACAATAGATTAACATTTCTAAAGTTCTGAATTAAATATATTAATTACAAGATTCTATATCCAATAAAAACATTCTTGTGAAAACCAGTTAAGTAGAGGTGGGGCTGATGGCGGACAGGGTAGAAGTGCAGTGAAGTTCTCTGTCAGCAATACTACAGAATATCAGGCAAAGCGGGTTAGGGAAGAGCTCCAAAACACTGAACCACATATATAGGACTACTATAAAAGTTTGAAGGCTTATAGCTGATGAAACTTGTAGCAGAAGTAAGAAATCTCATCCTTTAGAATCTGCAGGGCTCAGCGGCCTGGAGGTGACAACTTGGGTGAGAACAAACAGTGACAGCAAACAGGTAAACAAGCAGAAGAGTCAAGGACTAACACCATGGAAACCTCCGAGCAAAGGTGAACAATATACATTGATGGGTATGCTTTCTTCTTATTTTTGGGGTATCTGTTCATTGGCCACCCACTGTTTGCACATCTCCATCTGTTGACTAGAGGGGGTGCCTGAGCAAGTGGATACCCCCCACATCCTCCACTGGTGGGTTCTTCGGCCACACATGCACACAGATACTCTCAGAATGTAAGCTACAAACAACTCAAAATGGCCACAGCCAGCCATGAATTATTTACTAATAGAGAAAAGGACAGAACAAGGGGTTTGGAATGGAGAAAGAGTTTAAAAACAAAAAAGACTGAACATTAAATTCTGAAAAACAGGATAACAACAAACAGTGGCATCTTGTGGTTTATCAGGCAGCCTTGAAGGCAAGAAGCTCAAAGAGGATATTAAAATCAAACTCAGGCTACAGATTTTTTTTTTTTTTT
>NW_006408714.1:2491836-2512550 GCF_000296735.1 Chrysochloris asiatica
CAGAACAAAGAAAGCAGCAACACCACAAAAAAACAAACATAATGGCAGCAATTAATCTATACCTACCAATAAATACACTGAGTGTAAACAAATGAAACACACCAGTTAAGAGACGAAGGGTAGCAGAATGGATAAGAAAACAAGATCCTTCAATATGCTTTCTGTAAGAGACACATCTTACACACAGAGACAAAAACAGATTAAAAGTCAAAGGATAGAAAATAATATACCAAGCTAATTGCAATAAAAAACGAACCAGAATGGCAGTACTAATCTCTGATAAAATAAACTTTAAGGCAAAACCCAGCATGATAGATAAAGATGGTCATTATCTCATGATTAAAGGGATAATTGACCAAGATGACATAGCCATAATAAATATCTATGCTCCCAATGAAAGAGCTCCAAAGTATATAAATCAAACTCTCATACATTTGAAGAAAGAAATAGACGAATCTACAATAATAGTGGGTGATTTTAATACACTGCTTTCAAAAATGGATAGAAAAACCAGAGAGAAACTTGACAAAGACACAGAGGAACTAAACAACACAATCAGCCAACTAGAACTCATAGACGTGTACAGAGCATTCAACCCAACAACAGCACAATACACATTGTTTTCTAGTGCACATGGAACATTCTCCATAGTAGACCATGTGTTAGGCCACAAAACAAACCTCCATAAACTTACAAATATCAAATTACTACAAAGCATCTTCTCAGACCACAATGCTATCAAAGTAGAAATCAACAATAGGAAGACCAAGGAAATAAAAAGTCAAATACATGGAAACTGAATGTGAAAACACAAAAAAACCCTAATAAGAAAAGGGGAAACAAAAGATAAATTAGACTTTATCAAATTAAAATGATAGATTGCTGTTTAATAGACACTGCTGAGAATATAAAGTCAAGCCAGAGAAAAAGAGAAAGCATTAGCAAAATATATATCAGTATTGGACTTTGTATCAAAAACAATTTATAATTTAATAAGATAAACACCCAATTAAAAACTGGGGTAAATGATTAGACTGGCTGATACAGAAATGAACAATAAACTCATGAATATATGTTCAACATTACAAATTACCTGGGAAATGCAATTAAGACCACAACAAAATACTACATCCATCACTAGAAGATTATTAACTATAATATCTTGAATCATTATTAAAATTCTCTAAAAATTACTCCAAGTATGATCAATGGCTTGCAAATCAGAGATGCTGGAGGACACTTATACTCCCTATATGATGTCACAAGTCTTGCCTGTAAAATAAGAGCTTTGGACTTCATTATTCTTAAGGACTATTCTAGATAAATGAGTTCATGATTCTGTGAATGCTTTCCAGAGTAAGCATTTCCAGTTTATGTATCAGAAGTCTAAATAACTTATACTTTAGCTTTTATATCATTTTTACAAAATGATGATGTTGTTGTTGTCAGGTGCCATCGAGTTGGAACTAACTCATAGCGACCCTGTGCACAGCAGAACGAAACAATGTCGGAACCAACTCATAGCGACCCCATGCACAGCAGAATGAAACAATGTCCGATCTTGGGCCAACCTCACTACCGCTGCCACACTTGATGCCATCAATGATGCCACCTGGCCGATCCATCTCGTTAGGGGTCTTCCTCTTTTTCTCTGACCCTCCACCTTACCCAGCATGACATCCTTTTCCAGCGACTGTTCCCTCCTGACAATTATGTACAAAGTATGAGAGATGAAGCTTAGCCATCCTGGCCTCCAAGGAGCACTCTGGCTGCACTTCTTCCAAAACAGATCTATTGGTTCTTTTGGCAGCTCATGGCACTTTTAGTATTCTCCTCCGACACCACAATTCAAAGGCATCAATTCTTCTACGATCTTCCTTATTCACTGTCCAGCTTTCGCATCCATATGAGGTTATTGAAAATACCATGGCTTGGGTCAGGCGCACCTTAGTACTCAAGGTGACATCTTTGTTCTTCAACACTTAAAAAAGTTCCCTGTGCAGCAGATTTGCCTAATGCAATACGTCGTCTAATCTCTTGACTGCTGCTTCCGTGAATGTTGATAGTTGATCCAAGAAGAATGAAGTCCTTGACAACTTCAATCTTTTCTCCATTGATAAGAATGTTGTTTATTCGTCCAGTGGTGAGGATTTTTGTTTTCTTGACATTGAGATGCAATCCATACGGAAGGCTGTGCTCTTTGATCTTCATCAGTAAATGTTTCAAGTCCTCTTCACTTTCAACAAGCAAGGTTGTATCATCTGCATATTGCAGGTTGTTAATGAGTCTTCCTCCAATCCTGACGCCACGATTTTCTTCATAGAATCTAGCTTCTCGTATTATTTGCTCAGCATACAGGTTGAATAAGTATGGTGAAAGAACAGAACCTTGTCGCACACCTTTCCCAGTTTTAAAACATTCAGTGTCCCCATGCTCTGTTAATCACCTTAAAAATGGTAGATACTTTTAAAATTATGTATATTATCTTGGTACTCTTATATTACTAATCTAATCAGTAGAAAATATGTCTCCTAAAGTTTTGTAATCTCTAACTTTTCCTCAAAATTTCTTTTCAATTTTATAATTTCATGTTGTTCTTTCATCCAGTCATCATTGTTTTAATAAAATTAATGAATTTCTTCTCCTTCTTTTAATTAAAGGATAAACAAATTATTTTCTATGGTTATCAAATTTTGTTGATATCTTTACTTTGATGGCTGAGATATTCCTGAAAAGCTTTGAATGTTGGCCAAAAATTTGGTAGGAATCATAGACTGCTGCCTCATAAATTTATATGCAGGTCTGGGGAGACAGTTAAAGAAATGAAGCTTTCAGCAGAAAAATCACTCCTTTAACATTTATTTTTATGTGAAATGAGTTCCAAAGAACATTTAACATGTCATTCATTTTACTGAGAAGTAGCTTCTTAAACATATAATGATAATTTGCATTATGTATATAGAATTAATATTAATGGAAAATGGAGAAAACAATGTAGGCAAAGAGGAGGAGAACTAGTTTTCACTAGTGCAAGTTAATGTAGACAAGTCACAAACCCAGCCATCTTCCTGCAGAATTTTGTCCATTATATTCATCCAGGGAATCATATTAGGACTTTCCAAATACTTTCTTGATACCTTTTCCCTGTACAGTATTTTATATCCTAACTAATGGGCCCTAGAGTCTATACCAAAGATTAAGAAAATAAAAAAAATTCTGAAAACATCTGGAGTTTTTATTCACCATGGCTATCACGTTCAAACCTACCTGCTCCTCGTCAGAAACCCTATACAGCATCTCTGTGAGTCAGAAGCAACTCAACAGCACTTAATGAAAATAAAAAAGACAGCAACAATGACTCAATCATAACAATTAAGAAGATAATACATGACCAGGCAGTGTTTCATTATAGTGTTGCCATGAGTCTGAACCAATTCAATGGCACTCAACCACAACAATAACAAGAAGGAGTAAATGTTGAAGCCAAGATATTCTTCTAGGATTGGCAAACCTCTGACTCATTATAAACTTCACTGTTCTGATTGTGTGTAGCATGCGGAATTGTTGATCACCTCCTACTCTAGAAAGTTTCCCACTAAATATTCTCAAAATAATTTTACCATTCTTTCATTTAGTAATTTCTGTTTATCTTTTTGTGGGTAAATATCACCCTGTCTTGTGTTTTGTTTGGATTTTTTCCATGTCTCTCTATTTTACACATGATAATCCATAAGAACTTTTTTATGGATATCCTGTTTTATTTAAAGATATTCCAGTAATTATGCTTCTGATATGTCAAGATCAATCTAGAAAACTGAAATCATAACGTTTGCACTCTTCTTATCATTGCCATTTCTCTATTGTAATAATATTGTACTACTGGTATAATACTTTTTCATGATCTTCATGTTTCATATTAAGAAATATTTGTTATTTGCAATACTGGAGATCAGAAGTCCAAAATGTGTCTCACTAGGCTAAAGTCAAGACTTTAAGACTAAGGTGCGCCTGACCCAAGCCATGGTATTTTCAATAATCTCATATGCATGTAAAAGCTAGACAGTGAATAAGGAAGACCGTACAATAATTGATGCTTTTGAGTTATGGTGTTGGAGGAGAATATTGAAAGTGCCATGGGCTGCCAAAAGAACCAATAGACACACTTGAAGAAATGCAGCCAGAGTGCTCCTTAGAGGCCAAGATGGCCAAACTTTGTTACTCATACTTCAGACATGTTGTCAGGAGAGAGCAGTTTCTGGAGAAGGATATCATGCTTGGTAAGGTGGAGGGTCAGAGAAAAAGAGGATGACCCCCCAGCAAGTTGGATTGGCAAAGTGGCAGCATCAATGGGCTCAAGTGTGGCAACAATTTTGGATTAACACTTCTTTGTTGTTGTTTTTTTTCGACTTTCAGAGGAGATAGATGTAGGATAAACATTAGACTGCAAGGTCAGCAATTCTAACCCACCAGTCACTCCACAAGAGAAAGATTAAGTTTTCTGCTCCTGTAAAGATTTACAGTTTCAAAACCCTATATAGAGTAATTATAAGTGAGATTCAACTTGATGGATATGAGTTTGGCTTTGGTTTTTGGATTATAAAATGTCTCATTGTCCTAGCAGGTCATTGTATGAGGTATGCTGTTATACTCCTTTGTTTCTTAATATATACTTGCACTTTTTGCCTAGAATCTTGGACACTTTTTGGTACCTCACTACTTCCTCTGATTCATCCAGAAATGGAATGGCTAAATCTCATAGATGCACATTTCTGAACTCAAAATAAATGTTTAGCATCCTTGCTACTTTTTTTTCTGGTGTACCATATTTTCCTTCTTCATACTTTCCATAAATGTGGTACTCAAAATATGTAATAACTGTTATGCTATTAACTTCATCCAGTAAATAATTCTGCTTGGAATGCTGATAGAGGGTGCTGGATATGCCATGCTTGGAAAGAGCCAAATAAAAGCATTCCCTAAGTGTACACCTTGTAAGTTGCTGTAAGATAGTCACCGAACTGTCAACCACAAGGTTGGAAGTTCAAACTAGCAGCTTCTTCTTGGAAACAGGGTCACTATGAATTGGAACCCACTTGACAGTACTTAACAACAACAGAGTGGAGTCGGTGTGGCACGTGAGGATAAGCACTGGGTCACAAGTTTGGTTTGAACCACAAGGCAGTTGAAACTCACCAGCCACTCTTCAGAAACCTTGTACAGGGTCGCTTGAGTTGGAACCAATTTGATGGCACTTAACAACAACAAAGCAGCAGCCTGGTGATAGCAGCCACACCTCCTATATCAACTCGATGGCACTTAACAACAACAACAACATACAATTAGGCATTAAGGAGAAAATGAGCCTAAATCAATGTAGAAAGTTTATTATTCATACTAAAAGCATAAGGGGAATCAATTCAGCATCAGAAACTCAAGCCCTTAGTCCCAATGTATACTATAAAACCAGGAGTGCTAGATTATAGACAAATGCAGAAAGTATGTTTGCCATTGTGGAGCCAACTTAAAACTACAGTTGATCATGTTAATAGTCTGCAGCTGTACCCAAAGGAGGGCCATGTGGAAAGTCCCATGCCACACTGGCCCCAGGGAGGCAGATGAGAAACTGCTTCATAGCAGCGTACAGAAAGAGAATATGAATGATAATTTTGTAACAGTTATTCTACAGCTATATTGCAAAGAAGACCACAGAGCATCCCTCCCAGCTGAGGCCAAGTGACATTTTAGTCTTTCCTATAACATCTATGTGGAGATGTGCTAGATGTTCAGGGTGTTATGACAGAGCTACAACAATTGTTAGTCATTTCTTGCTGAACGACAGCTAAGTGCTTTTACTATCTGAGCAACTTGCATGACTGTATTAGTATCTACTGCTTAAATTCCATCTTTACAATTTACAGTCATCATCTATTTATTTTTCTGACTCTTTAATGTTTGAATCTCTTACTAGACAATAGGCTGAATCACTATAGGGATTGCTTCTGCTTTGCTAACCATTAAATTTATAGTTGTCTGAATAGTACCTGGCACACAGCTGATACTTTAAAAATAATGACTGAGAAAATGAATAACATTGAAGCTGGTGCCGCACACTGTTGGAAGAAAACAGGTGTCTTGTAGTCTTCCAGATCATTTTTTCCAAATGTGTGTCTCAGTCTTTTTAGTCTCAATGTTTATACAAACTCTTTGCTGAACACATTAAATATTTTGATTCCTCATTTTAACAGACAAAATTATGATCCTCTAGAAGGCTTTTTAGTCCACTATGTAAATCTCCTTTCTTTTGTTCTGGCAGATAATTGACATCACAGACAATGACAGGACTCCCTTCTAACAGACATGGGATTGATGGTGTTAATGTTCCTGGCAACAGCACTGAGGAGGTATTGGAGAAAATCCAGTACACAATATGTAGATGTCAAGATTATTAAGTCATTCTTAATATTTCTATGTAAGTCTCATTGAATGTCATAGTTCTCTCTAGTTGTGCAAAACCTCCTTCCATTTGAAGCCAATCATTTCATTTTTTTTCACTATGTAAGAAGTTCAGCAGCTGCATATTTGTTTATTCCAAATACCCCTTCCAAAATCTGGCTTCAACAAGTGAATTTTATTGTTCAAAATCAGCAGGTATTGAAATATCTACATACCACTTTGTCAAATTTCCTAGTACTCTAAAAAATATGTATTTGCCTTCATTTTATATATATAATTTATATTCAGGATTTGAAATTCATTTCCATGGCCTCCTTCTCTTTAATTTAAACACAGAACCAAAAAACACATACATTGGTAGTTACAGGGATAATCACAACTCTAAGGGCAACCTAAAGTCTTACAGATCTGGGCTTCCCAGAGATGAGACAAAGAGCTCTTCATCCTACGTCATCATCTTACTTCTTGTGTTACTGGATACAACAAGCATGAGCTACCTTTTACTCATCTTCTGTTTTTTTAATTAAAGGAGCCCAGATGGTACTAGGCATTAATGCACGATTGGCAATTCAAACCCACCAGCTGATCTGTGAGAAAAATATGATAATGTCTGCTTTCTTGAAGATTTATTCTCAGAAACCCTTTGGCACAGTTCAAGTCAGCTCTATAGGGTTGCTATGAGTTGTAACTGACTCAATGGTAGTGCATTGTTTTGTTTGTTTTAACAAACATTAAATTGTGTTTAGTATGGGCAAGTTAAATTCAAAATAATTAAAAAATATATTTAAGAGTCAAATAGCCTACCAAAGTAAATATTTTCCACAATTACTACATTTGGAAACAGAATTTGTGGGGTACAGCAAAGTATATAAGTCATAAGTAGCTGAGACACCAAATAAAACCCAATCTTTATGATTCTAAAACCCATAATCATATTACTCAAATTCCTTAATTTAAAAAAAAAAAAAACCACAAAGAATTGACTTATGCCTTACCAACCAAAGGCATCATTATGGACTATTTTTCTTAAAATTTTTATCTGTCTCTTTTCAAATCATATGGTTTACATGCCAGGAATGACAAGGTATCCTATTCATACTCAAAAAGAGTATTTCAAGAACTATCTTGAAACACAATGCTGTCTGTAATAGAGTAATGTCCACATACCTACAGAGATGACTAGTAAAGTGGAATATTCCAACTTATGCAACAATCACTAAAGCCAACAATGAATAAATTGAAGAATATTAACAACTTCTTCAGTAAGAAGTGAATTAAACATGTAATCAAGATACACTGATAATTACTGATGATTGGAATGCAAAAGTTAGAAACAAAAAGGAAGAGTTGATAGTTGGAAAATATGGTCTTGGTAATAGAAATGATATTGGAATAATATGACAGAATTTTGCAAAACCACCAGTGTATTCTTTGCAAACAGTTTTTCAACAACATAAATAGTGTACATGCACATGGACCTCACCAGAATTGAATACACAGGAATCAAGTCAACCATATCTGTGGAAAGAGATTATGAAGAAGTTCAATATAAATCAAATGAAGGCCAGGGGTCAACTGTGGATCAGAGCATCAATTGCTCATATGAAAATCTAGAGTGAAGCTGAAGAAAATTAAAACAAGTACACAGGATTCAAATGTTACATTGAGAAGATATCACCAGAATTTAGAGACCATTTCAAGAATAGATATGATACATTAGTTACTAATGACCAAGGACCAGAAGAGTTGTGATCTGACATCAGGAACATTTTACATGAAAAACAAAAGGTCATTTAAAATACAGAAAAGAAAGAAAAGACCAAAGTAGATGTTAGAAGAGAATCTAAAACTTCCTTTTGCACATGCAGAAATAAAACCAAGAGAAGAAATGATGATGTAAAAGAGCTAAGCAGAAATTTTCAAAGGGCAATTCCAGAAGACAAAATAAAGTATCGTAATGAAATGTGCAACGCATGGAGTTAGAAAACCAGAAAGGGAAAATGCACTCAGCATTTCTCAAGTTGAAAGAACTGAAGAAGAAATTCAAGCTATGACTTGAAATATGAAAAGCTCTATAGGCAAAATATTGCATGGTGCAGGAAGTATTAAAAGAAGATGAAAGGAACACATAAAGTTACTGTACCAAAGTAATTAATGTTCAGTCATTTCATGAAGCAGCATGTGATTAAGAACTGATAGAAGAAATCTAAACTGCATTAAAGGTATTGGCAAAAACTAAGGCTCCAGAAATTGATGAAAAAAGAACTGAAATGTTACAACCAACTGATACACCTATGGAGGTGCTCATTGGTCTACGCTAAGAAATTTGGATTAAGGCTACCTAGCCAAGTGACTGAAAGAGATTCATATTTGTGCTTATTCCAAAGAAAGATGACTTAACAGAAAGTGAAAATCATTGAGAAATATAAGTTGTATCCTATTCAAGAAAAAATTTGCTGAAGATAATTAAAAAATGGTTGTAGAAACCCATGTAGAAGAAATTGCAGAACAAGGGATATCATTGTTAATGTCAGATGAATCTTGGCTGACACTAGAGAATACCAGAAAGGTGTTTAGTTGTGTTTTATTAACTATGCAAAGGCATTTGGCTGTGTGATTCACAATAAATTATGAATAGCATTACAAAGAATGGGAATTCCAAAACACTTAATTGTGCTCATGTGGAACTTGTACATAAATAGGGAGACAAAACAAAAGGATACTGAATGGTTTAAAATCATGAGAGTTGCACACTTGACTTGTATCCTTTAACCATAATTATTCAAATGGAGTACTAGTGTGGTGCTGTAGTATAAGCACTAGAACTCTAACCACAAGGTTGGTGGTTCAAACTCACCAGCCACTCCTCAGAAATCCTATATAAGGTCACTAAGAGTCAGAACAAATTTGATGACACTTAACAACAGCATGCTGAGCAAATAATCTGAGAAACTGGACCATATGAAGTAGAATGTGGCCTCAGTACTAACTGCATTAATTAAGTTAATAGACTGAAATTAGGTATATGAGTACCAACTTTGCCATATACTAGTAATGCAACCTTGTGACATACAGACCATATAGCCTCTGTATGCTCTGTTGTCTTACAGTACTATATTATAAACCCACTGCAATCATCTTGGTTTTGACTCATAATGAACCTATAGTAACCCTGTTGCTTTTGTTGCTGTTGTGTGCCATCGAGTCGGTTTTGACTCATAGTGACCTCGTATAGGGTTTCCAAGGCATGGCTAGTGAGCTTGAACCATCAACTTTGTGGTTCAAACCGACTTTGCAGTCTAGTGCATTAACCCACAGTGCCACACCAGGACTCCTAGTAGCCTGTGGTATATTCAATATTGTTGACAAACATCATAAATTAAATGAATCTAGTCTTCTTTGGTTTTCTTACTCTACAGCTTTCACATGCATGTGAGGTGACTGAAAAAATAGCATAGCTTGGGTCAGGCACACCTTAGTCCTCAAAGTGCGTCCTTGCTCTTTAACATCCGAAAGAGTCCTTTAAAAAAAAAAAATTATACCACAAATTTGTCCAATACAATTCATCATTTGATTACTTGACTCTGCTTCTATGAGCACTGAATGTGGATCCAAGTAAAATTAAATCCCTGACAACTTCAATCTTTTCTCCATTTATCATCATGTTGCCTATCAATCTAGTTCTGAGGACTTTTGTTTCCTTTACATTGAAGTGTAGTCCATACTGAAGGCTATCATCTTTGATCTTCATCAGTAAGTATTTCAAGTCCTCTTTGGTTTCATCAAGAAAGGTTGTGTTAGCTCCATAACACAGGCTGTGTGGGTTCCCACTACCAACCTTTTAATTGGCAGCCATGTGTTTTACTATTGTGCCATTAGACTTCCTTAAGGGAATAGTTCTTCACAATATATAAAAAATGAAGACTTAATACATATTATAACAAGAACAAAACTTGAAAACATTATGTTAAGTGAAATAAACCAGTCAAACACACACAAAATAAAATATTAGGTGATTCAATTTATATAAAATATGTGAAATATAAAAATTCTAAAGAAAAACACTATCAGTTGCCTAGGGCTAGAAAGGAGGGGAGCTACAGAGCAATGCTATTAGACATATGATTTGTTTTCATGGTGATGAAAATGCTCTGAAATTGATTCGTAGTATTGTCTGCACAAGTTTCAATAACGCTGTTTTTAAAATTATTTAAAAAAAAAAACAAAACAGCCAAGTGAAGAAAGACATTAGAAAAATATTTCAAGCAAAGAAAACAAACATGAATAAAAAACCAGTGATAAGAAATGGAGAACTACAAGAAATGTAAGATTTTTATTATCCACTATTTGATATTGATAGGACTGAATAAATAGGTAGAAGTAGTTCATGGAGAATCTTGCAGGCCTTCTTAAGGAGATTGAAACTTAATCCTATAAGAACTGGAAAAATAATGATGACTTTATGAGTGCAAAAATATGGGCGCATTTGAAAATTAAACAGACAGTATTCTTTCTATAGTGTGGAAGATCATTTGGAGGAAGAGAAGACTGAAGATAGTAAATCCTGTCAATGAATCAGTTGAGGTGATGATAATCTCAACTAATACAAAGAATGTGAGAATATGAGAAAAAAACTAGAAGGAAAATTTTATAGCTCTTCTCTATGGTTATAAATAAATCTGCAATTATGTTGGAAATATGTCTGCATCTTCTGGTAGATTTCTGAGTTGCAGAATTAGAACAGGAAGATCACCTGCTTCATTCAAGTTTTCTTATAATGAAAACAGCAGGGAGGAGTGGAGAAAGATGGGGAAAGGATGTATTTTGACATCCAATTATACTGCTAATCTCTAGAACTGGCAAATAGGAGTCTACTCAGGAATTTGCATTTCTTGCCAGTGGCATCTGGCAATTAATGCTGAAATGCGGTTTCCAGCTTGCAAAGACGAAGGATTTCACTGCACAGATTTGTAAAGAATTGGCCCTCTCTGCTTTCCACAGCAGTGTACTCAAACCTGGAAAGATATTGCAAGCAAAGAAAACAAACATGAAGGGAAAAATATAGATAACAAATGGAGAACTATGGAAATGCAAGAGTTTTTTATTACCCAATATTTGATGTTGATAAGATGAATGTAGATATAAGAATGTAATTATCATTAAACATAAACTGATTCATATTAAATTTCAATTAAATTCAGCAGAGTAGGTAGCAGTTCAAGCTGCTCCTCAGAAACCCTATATAGGGTTGCTATGAATCAGAACTGATCCGATGGCATTTAACATCAACAACAACTTGAGTTGGAACTGATTTCATGGCCCATAACTACCACTATATACATCAACTCCATCTGAAATATGGGGCTGATAATATTTTAACTAAGCTTAAAACAATGGATGTCAAACTTGTCTGAATTAAATTGAGGAACTTGAGAAAAACTTAGGCTTTTTTTGTCTGTCCCCAGAAATTTGTATTAAATAGTTCTGGGTATGCTACACCCTATGCTTTAGAAACGTTAAAGATCTCTAGATGAGACTAATAATGTACACATTGCTCAATTCATATTGTACTGTTCTCTTTGTCATTGCTATTGTTGTCAACTGTCATTGAGTCAGCTTCAATACATAGCAACCCTGCAGAGAGTTTCCATGGAGTGACTGGTGGGTTTGAGCCACTGACCTTGCAGTTAGCAGTCCAGTGCTTATGCTTCAGTGACACATCAGGACTCCTAACTCATACTGGTGGTGGTGCTGGTGTGCTGTGGAGTTGGTTCCAACTCATAGTGACCCTGTATAGGGTTTCTGAAGCTGTAAATCTTTATGGGAGCAGAAAACCTCATCTTTCTCCTGTGGATCTGCTGGTAGTTGAGAACTGCTGACCTGGAGGTTAGAAGCGGATTCATAACCACTACACTGCCGGAGTTCCCTAACTCATACTAGGCATTTAAAAATAATGGTTGCTATCATTATTTGTCTCTTTTCTTTAATTACTGTAGGTTTTTAAAATGCAACCACTGTATCCTACTTATACATTTTATGACACATAGTTTACTTAATAACAGATTGTTGTTGTTGTTAAGTGCCATCAAGATTGTTTCTTACTCACACTAGCCATGTATGGGATTTTCAAGGAGTGGTTGGTGAGTTTCAACTGCTCACTTTGTGGTTAACAATCCAGTGCTTACTTATCCTACAGCACCAAGTTTTTTGGTTGAATATAATAATTCAGTGTTAGATGAATTATCCACATAAGAGCATATAATACTGTAAAGAATGTTGGCAGACACTCAGATAATTTTGTCACAACATATCATAGGAGCAGTGAAGCATGTGCATCTCTTATATATGGTTGATGGGAACACAAATGATATTATCCACTTTGAAAAACAATTTGCCGGTTACTTACAAAATTAAATATATGTTTACCATATTATCCAACTATTCTACTCTTAGATTTTTCCAACAAAAGATAAAATGCAGGTCCATAAAGCACCACTATATGAATATTAATAATATAATTGTTCATAATAATAAAAAACTGGAAAAATAAACCCCACAAAATATCATTTGGTGAATGCAGAAATGCATAGCGGTGTATCTATATAAAGGAGACTTGTTGTTAAGTGCCTTTGAGTTGATTCCAACCCATAGCGACCCTGTAGAGGGTTTCCAAGGAGCAGTTGGTGAGCTTGAACCACCAACCTTGAACTTCAAATGACTTCGCAGTCTGACGCATTAGCACACAGCGCCACACCAGGACTCCAAAAAGGAGTCTATGCAGCATTAAAAAGGCACAAACTATTGGCATAAGCAACAACTTGAATTGATCCCTGAAGCTACGTGCATTCATTTCTATGACATTCTAGAAAAGGCAAAACTAGTGACAAAAAGCAGTAGCTACATAGTGGTTACTAGTTGGGCTGCGAACCTCAAGGTCAGCAGTTTGAAACTACCAGCTGTCCCACGGGAGAAAGAAGAGGCTTTCTGCTCCTGTGAAGATTTACAGCCTCGGAAACCCTATTTGGGGTCACTATGGGTTGGAACCGACTCCACGGCACATAACCACCAGTGACTGCCAAGAGTTTCAAACTAACTTTTGAGATGATGGAAATGTACTATATCTTCATTGTGGTGATAGTTATACGAAACACATATTTGTCAAGACTGAGCAGATTATTCAAGTAAGCAGTGTGAATTTTATTGAATGTAAATAAAAAATATCTTAATCATATAATTTCTATAGTAAAATGATGATTTGCATTTTCCAACTGAGAAAATTACTCAGCAAGATTGTGCAACTGACTCAAGGGTAGAAAGTGCCTGGATTTAAATCCAAGATTGTCCTAGAGTCTACAGAACTTGGATAGCAATGCTTATAGAAGAAGAAAGTAGTATTGCCACTGTATTTCTCTGAATAGTAGTGGTTTCGCTGATTGGTTGTATGCTGTTGAGTTGGTTCTGTCTTATAGCAACCCTGTATAGGATTTCCAAGGTTTTAAATCTTTACATGAGCAGAAAAACCTCATCTTTCTCTCTCTCATTGAGTAGCTGACCAGTAGTGGACTGCTGACCTTGAGGTTAACAACCCAATTTGTAACCCACTATACCGCCAGAATTCATTTTGAATAGTTGTCGTTGTCAAGTGCCATCAAATTGGTTCCAACTCATACAGACCCTGTACAGGTTTTCTGGGGAGCAGCTAGTGGATTTGAACCACCAACCTGGTTGTTAGCAGTCCCATGCTTATTTATTGTGCACTTAATATGTGGTCTACACATGCATATTAAGTGAATATTAAATAAGCACAGGACTTCTAACTGCCAGATTGGTGGTTCAAATCCATGATACTTAACAACAACAATATGTGCTAAGCATTACTATAAGTTGATAATTTATGTATATCAACTCAATTTTTCATTTAAGAAACTATACGAAATTGGAACTATTATTAGTTCCATTTTTCTACTAAGTAAAAAAAGACAAAAAGTTTAGATATCTTGTTAAAATTCACAAATTCGACAGAGTCAATATTAAACAAAGGGGGTCTGGTATCAGAGTCTCTATTATTAAACATTGCGTAATTCTGCTGGTGGTGGTTATGTTACGTGCAGTCGGTTCTGACTCATAGTGACCCTGTACAGGGTTTCTGAGGCTGTAAATCCTTACAGGATCAGAAAGCCTCTTCTTTCTCCTGAGGAACAGCTGGTAGTTTCAAACTGCTGACTTGGAGGTAAGCAATCCTACTTGTAACCACTATGCTACCAGAGTTTCTTTCCTCTTAAACAGGTTGAACACAAAAGTAGTGAACCCAGCTGTGAACAATTCTTAGGCTAAATAATAATAAAACATACCTAAACATAGTTGTCTTGGTTACCGAATGCTGCCATAACATAAACACTAGTGGGTGAGTTTAAAGAATGGAAATGTATTTTCTCAAACTTAGGAAGGCTAGAAATTTTACATTCTGGACATAACTCTAGGAAGATGGCCTTCCTTGTCTATTTCATCTTCTAGTAGCTGTCAGCAGTTCTTGGCATTCTGGATGTATAGATGCACCTGTCTTCATTATGTGTCTTTCTTGTTCCCCAGTGTTGTCTATATATCTGGTGGTGGTGGTGGTAGTAGTAGTGGTGTGCTATGGAGTCAGTTCTGACTCATAGTGACCCTGCATACAGTTTACCAGGCTGTAAGTCTTTACAGGAGCAGAAAACCTCATCTTTCTCCTGCAGAAAGGCTGGTAGTTTCAAACTGTTGACCTTGAGGTTAGCAGCCTGACTTACAACCACTATGCTACCAGAGAGCAATGTCTATTGTGTCCTTTTTATAAGTCAGAAGTGTTTAGTGGTTAGACTTTCAACACATATATTTGGGGGGGGGCATCATTCAATCCATGACATTAGGTAAGACGAATTCGAGGGCTCCCACTCTCTCTTCTTATTACCCAGGAGGTTTGAATTCAGTCCTCCTTTCATAGTCAAGCAGGTCATATTACATGAGAAAAAAATTTATTCTTTACATAGAAATTAAATAGCATATTATTTCTATTCTCATTAAATTATCTATTAAAGAAGTATTTGAGTATAGTAGAGTTACTAGTCTTTAGCAAATGTGCTCTCATTTTATTTTATTCTCACCTGAAAGTCAAAAGACATATATTTAGTTACTAAGAAAAGAAAAGAAAAAAAAGTCAAACCAGAACCAATGGGTCTTCTGATCAGTCCAAAAGGCTTGCATGGTGCCAAGTTGCTGCTAGTAATATATGCCTTTGTAGTTGGCATGACAAACTATGCTCATTGTAGAGAAGGAGAAATCAGAGAAGGAAAATTGATTTCCAAATACAGGCAGATATGAGCATGAGTCTTGTTTTCACCCAAAAGGGAAACAACATATATAAAGTTATTGATACTTTTCAATAATCGTATTTTAGAGGATTTTTCTATTAATGAATCAATTATCAATGCATCTGCATGTCAGGTTTATGCAAGCTAGAACAAAGCATGGTACCAATTTTTTACAGCAAAAGCTTCTAACAAATCTAAGGTTAGTGAGAAACTCCAATCGTTATTATATGTATAAATTCTTGATAAAACATTTTCAAGAGTTTCTTTATTAAAGAAAAAAAATAAATGTAGAGACCAAAAATTAAATGCAGTTTTTAAACATAATTATAGTTGACAGTTCTTTGGAGACACATTTAAAAGATTTCATTCTCCTTTTCAACTGCCTTTAGCATTGTTGTTCCTGGGAATAATAGATGGAGTTTCTCTCAAATTTTAGCTTTGTTAGAAGATTTTGCTATAGTAATTTGGCGTGATTCTTTGTTCTAGAGTCTTGTTATGGCTCTGTAGGATAAAGCAATCTACCGCAAGTTTGGTTTGAACCACAGAATTAGTGGTTCAAGGTCACCAGCTGCTCCTGGAAACCCTATATAGTGTCACTGTGAGTAAGAACTGACTTTACAGCACTTAACAACAACATACTTTTTTCTATCTTATATAAACTTGACATGCTGATCCAATATATGAAAGTACTGGGGTGGTGTTACTGGGTAAGAAATGGACTTCTAACCATAAGACAACTGTGAAATTGGCAGTTCAAATCCACCAGATGCTCCTTAGAAACTCTATAGTGGGTCACTTTGAGTCAGAACCCAGTCGGCAGCACTTAACTTAATAACAACATATATACCCCAACAATTTTATTTCTGAAAGCAATAAAAGTTTCTAATAAATATGAGAAACCAAAAGCAGTACTCTCCAAAATTTGCTGAAGATTAATTTTCCATTAATGATTAAATACATAAAGCAAAGAGGTTTGCCTCAGGTGGAGGACTAACTGCTCTATCCTTTGACTCCAAGGAAGCAGCTTATCTGAAGTGGAAGAAAAGTTCCAGGAATGTTGTTTTACTCATCTAGAGACTGCTAAGTATGAGGGCTTATGTGGTGTTCTTCTTGAGTGAAAATAAGAACAGTGATTCTTCAGATTCTTAAAAAAGGGACATGGTAATTTCTTCAGAAATACATATCCTCCTAAAAAAGAAACAGCTATTCTCTGACACTGGAGTAGGAATGCCATGGTGCTGTAGGATAAATAAGTCATAAGATCAGCAGTTCAAACCCACCAGCTGATTCTCAGAAACACTATCAGGGTCACTATGAGACGGACCAACTCCACAGCACTTAATAACAATAATAAATATTTACAACATCAGAAACCCTACCCAGGGTCCTGACGAGTAGGAATTGATTCCAAGTCACTTAACAACTAGAGTATATAGAAAAATACCTTGCAAGATGGAATAGTATTGATAAAGTCATTTCATCCTGCTAAATATATTTGAGTATATATGTTACTTAACCTTGTTGTTAAGTGCTGTCGAGTCGGGTCTGACTCACAGCGACCCTATACAAGGTTTCTGAGGAGAGGCTGGTGGGTTGAATTGATGACTTTTCATTTAGCACTCCAATACTTACCCTACAGTGCCATACCAGGAGTCTTTGGTGTTGTTGTTGTTAAGTACTGTGGAATCGACTCCGACTCATAGTGACCCTGTACAGGGTTTCCGAGGCTGTAAATCTTTATAGGAGTAGAAAGCCTCATCTTTCTCCCGTGGAACTATGCTACCAGGTGCCATCAAATTGGCTCCAATTCATAGAGACCTTATGCAACAGAAGGAAACACTGTCCAGTCCTACGCCATCCTCACAATAGTTGCTATGTTTGAGTCCATTGTTGCAATCACGTTGTGAATACATTTTGTTGGAGTCTTCTCTTATTTTACTGACCCTCTACTGTACCAACCATGATGTCCTTTTCTAGGGACTGGTGCCTCCTGATAATAAGTCCAAAGTATGCACGTCTTCAAAGACAGATTTCTTGTTCTTCAATCCATGGTACTTTCAATAATCACTGCCACCACTATAATTTCAAGTACATCAATTCTTCTCCAATCCTCCATATTCATTATTCAACTTTCACATACACATGAAGCAATTGAAAATATCAAGGCTTGGGTCAGGTGCACCTTCGTCCTCAGAGTGACATATCTGCTCTTTAACACTTTAAAGAAGTCTTTTGCAGCAGATTTGCCCAGTGAAATATGTTCATTGGTTTCTTGAGTGCTTCCATGAATATTGATTGTGGACCCAAGTAAAAGTAAATCCTTGACAACTACAATATTTTCTCCATTTATCATGGTGTTGTTTACTGGACCAGTTGTGAGAATATTTATTTTAATTTATTTGAGTTTTAATCCACATTAAAGTCTGTATTCTTTGATCTTCATAAGCAAGTGCTTCAAGTCCTCTTTGCATTCTGCAAGCAAGGTTTTATCATCTGCATGTCTCGGGTTCTTAATGAGCTTTGCTTTAATCCTGATGCCACGTTTTTCTTCATGTAATGTGACTTTTGGGGTTACTTAGCAGGCATACCGATTGAATGAGTATGTTAATTCAATCCCTTTCCTGATTTTAAACCACTCAGTGTTCCCTTAGTTCTGTTTGAATGACTGCTTCTTGGTCTATGTACAGGTTGTGAATGGACACAATTAATCTTAACCTTATTTAACCAAGATAAGTTACAGGTACATTATTGCCCAGCAAGGCTAAATATCTTAGCCCAGATCCTCTGTTTTTGTCTGCTTACTTTTTTTTTTTTTTTTAAAGCAAAGCTACATTTACTAAAACAAGTCATTGAAAAAATTTTTTGTAGATGATGCTTAGGCTAGATATAAAGAAGAACTTTTATATAGGAATTAGTTGAAATTGTAAACTAGGATTTTTTAAAGATACTTTACTCTGTCTTTTGTGGCATGTAATATAGCCCTTGTTGTTATGTGCCGTGGAGTCGGTTCCGACTCATAGCAACCCTGTACAGGGTTTCTGAGGCTGTAAATCTTTACGGGAGCAGAAAGCCTCATCTTTCTCCCACGGAACGGCTGGTAGTTTCAAACTTCTGACCTTGAGGTTAGCAGCCCGATTCGTAACCACTATGCTAGGACCCATAATATTAACCAGACCAAACCCACTCCCATTGAGTTGATTCTAACTCATAGTGACGCTGTACAGGGTTCCTGAGGTTTCAAATCTTTATGGGAGGAGAAAGACTCACCTTTCTCCAGCAGAGCAACTGGTTGGTTTGAACTGTTGATCTTGTAGTTAGCTATCCAGTGCTTATCCTACAGGGGTACCAGAGCTATTGTAATAGATATATCTTATTTATGCTGTGTGGCTTGTCTGATTTGTTGCAGGAAATACTGAAGGAGTAAAACATTTTTACATTAAATATATGCAAAGAGTTTTTATATAATGCATAATAGATACCATATAGATACTTATAACTTCAAAATTTTTGTTGAAGCATGAGCTATAAACCAAAAGTTCAGAGGTTCAAACCTATCAGTAACTCTGCAGTGGAAAGATGAGGCAGTCTGCTTCATTAAAGATTTATAGCCTGGGAATCTGTATGTTGCAATTATACTTTGTACTAAAGGGTTGCTATGAGTTAGTATTGAATCCGTGGCTTGTTTTTGTTAAGTTCTGTCAAGTCCATTCTGTTATAGGATTTCCAAGAAGCAGCTGGTGAGTTTGAATGGCTGACCTGTGGTTCACAGTCCAGTGCTGATCCTACAGTGCCACACCAAAATCCATGGCACTGGGTGGTTATCTCTGAATTTAGAGAAACAACTTCTGGGTAGGGTGAGAAATATATGCTAGTTATGAATTGAAAAGAGCAGAGAGATTATGCAATCATTAATAATACAAATGGTGTTGTGATGGTAAATTTTAGCTTCTGGCTAAGTAGTATCAGTTCAGAGCACTGCAATGATCTTTATTGTTGTTGTTGTTATGTGCCATGAGGTTGGTTCTGATTCATAGACCCTGTACAGGGTTTCCAAGGCTGTAAATCTTTACATGAGCAGAAAGCCTCATCTTTCTCCCACAGAACAGCTGGTAGTTTCCAACTGCTATCCCTGAGGATAGCAGCCTGAGTTGTGACCACTATGCTATATGCTATCAAAATACAGCATGTTGTATCGTTCCACACTTTTCCCATGAGCAGTAAATTCAATTCTATCCTCAGCTAAAACTACAAATGTTTCTGGGATTGAAGAACAATTATATGAGGAATTTATTATCTCATCTGGAAGTTGTTGTTGTTGTTGTCAGGTGCCATCAAGTCAGAACTGACTCATAGTGACCCCATGCACAGCAGAACGAAACAATGCCCGATCTTGGGCCAACCTCACTATCGCTGCCACACTTGAGTCCATCAATGATGCCACCTGGCTAATCCATCTCGTTTGGAGTCTTCCTCTTTTTCTCTGACCCTCCATCTTACCCAGCATGACATCCTTCTCCAGCAACTGTTCCCTCTAGACAATATGTCCAAAGTATGAGAGACGAAGTTTAGCCATCGTGGCCTCCAAGGAGCACTCTGGCTGCACTTCTTCCAAAACAGATCTATTGGTTCTTTTGGCAGTCCATGGTACTTTTAGTATTCTTCACCAACACCACAACTCAAAGACATCAATTCTTCTATGACCTTCCTTATTCACTGTCCAGCTTTCCCATTCATATGAAGTTATTGAAGATACCATGGCTTGGGTCAGGCACACCTTAGTCATCAAGCTGACATCTCTGCTCTTCAAACTTTAAAAAAGTTCCCTGTGCAGCAGATTTGCCCAATGCAATACGTCGTCTGATCTCTTGACTGCTGCTTCCGCGAGTGTTGATAGTTGATCCAAGAAGAATGAAGTCCTTG
>NW_006408714.1:2513790-2527305 GCF_000296735.1 Chrysochloris asiatica
TTCTTGTCTTCTTAATGACTTTTTGCTCTCTTCATGTATGATATTCTTGATGTCATCCCACAACTCTTCTGGTCTTTGGTCTTTAGTGTTTAATGCATCAAATCTGTTCTTCTGATGATCTCTAAATTCAGGTGCGATAAATTCAAGGTCATATTTTGGCTCTCGCAGACTTGTTTTCATTTTCTTCAGCTTCAGTTTGATATGCAAATTCAAACTGAAACTCATCTGGAAGAGGGTTTAGTAAATGAGCAAAGAAAACAGAGAAGCCAGAAAGACAAAGAAAAAAGAAGGAGCCACACACATTACTTAATAGATGTGAACCAGGCATAGCTGAGGGAATCAGGTGTTGTTATTAAGTACCCTCAAGTTGGTTCTGACTCATAGCGACCATATATAGTACTTGCGATAAGTGACAGGTGCATTAGAACCACCGACTTCGTGGCTAGCAGTATTGTGCTTATCCTACCTTGGCTTCATTTTAATTTTTTATCAGAAATGAGAAGTGGATTCCAATAGTTCAGATTTTAGAGGAAGAAGAAGGAAAAAACAAAAAAAACCCAAAAAGAACTGCTTTTGAGAGTTGAGGGCACTAACAACAACAATCACCGAATCTATAGAAACAGAAGCGATGATGCTATTGTTGAGATGAGCCCACAGTATCTTTCAGAATGACTAGGATCACCGGAGTTACAGGATACCTCCAAGGTGATGGTTTTGTGTTTATGACGCTTACTTGAGTGCTCTGAGATCCTTCTCTAAAGAGATATTTAGAGAAGGTCAAGTTACTGAATTGGTATTGATGTCAAGGCTAAAATGTGTGCACTGCCTAGAGATTCTGCTCTTTCCTTCCTATGTGTACATTTCTTATGATGAGCAATGCATTTTATGGAGAACTTTTTTTTTTTTTTTTTTATCATACACGGGTTAACAAACACCCTAGTAATTCATATATAGTAATGGTGTGGATCAGCTCATGACTGCGAACCCCAAGATCAGCAGTTCAAACCCAACCACTTTTCCTTAGAAACCCTATAAAGGGTCACGATGAGTCAGTACCAACTTCATGGCACTAAACAACAAAGAAAATAAAGGTACATAAGTTGCATACATTTACAAATACACTTTTTAAATACGTCCCATCATGATAAAGAAGCATATACAAATGTGTTGGCAAAAGAAGTATTCAATGGAGAGCAATAATTTCCTCTTGTTTTCTGGAATTATAGTTCATATCACCAGTAAAATAAAGGAATATGGAAAACATGACATTTAAAAAAAAGTTTTAAAAAAAATGTTTAAAAAAACAAGATGTTTAAAAAACAAGACGTTTAAAAAAACATTTAAAAAAAACTCTTTTTTTTACTGTTCCTTCTTACTATTTTATATTAAAAACAAAATATTATGTTTATAATAGAGCGGCTCACTGTAATTAGTTTGTATTTAGATAAAGATTAATTTAATAAAGGATATATTAGATCTCTGAGCAGTACATCTATTTGACTCAACAAGAAGGTCATAATTTCTAATCTAAAAATTCAGAACTTAAAATGACACCTGATAAGAAACACATGTTGGCCGTTCATTGCAATCAAATGATAGAAAAGTTAGCTCACATTGAAAACAAGATTAAAAAAAAAAAAAAAAAAAAAGTGAAGGAAACCTCGAGGACCTAAAGCAACCAGTTCGTCAATTAATTTTGAATTTACCTAAAATTGAAAGAGTTTTGTCCTAGGCAATTTACAGGAAACTCAATGGTTCTGTAGGATAGTCACTAGACTGGAAACCGCAATGTTGGCAGTTTGAGCCCACCAGCTGCTCTGTGGGAGTTTGAGCCCACCAGCTGCTCTGTGAGGTTTCTGCTCCTGTAAAGATTTACAGACTCAGAAAGCTTATATAGGAATGACATAAGTCAGAATTGACTCCACAGCACTTATCAGCAAATTATGAGTTGCTTTAAAACGTTTGTACTCAACTTGAAACAGAAAGGTTGGTGATTCAAATTCTTTAGCACATCATAAGAAAGTCCTGATGATATTCTACCATAAAAATTATAGCCAAGCAGTGTGGCACTGTGGGTTAATGAGCTGGATTACAAAGTTGGTTTTCACCACAAGGTTGGTGGTTCAAGCTCACCAAGCTGCTCCTCAGAAACCCTATATAGGGTCACTACGGATCAGAACTGACTCAATGGCACTTAACAACAACAACAATGCTGTAACATGGGGTTGTTATACATTGGAAGGAGTTTGGGCTTTTGGTTTTAGGGAAGTTATACAGGGGATGGTTTTCCCAAAGGTCTCATGATGGCAACACTGCTGTATATGTATTTCCAAGCAAGGAAAGGTGTAAAGTCAGATGAACCCAGTATAAGTTGTGGGCCTCTCTCAATGGGTAGGTAGTTTGCTAAGTCATATGGTACTTGATGAATACAGGGCAAGAGTATGGAGGGAAGCTCAGCAATAAAATGCTCAATCATCATCTAGAATTAAGGAGAAATGGTCTAGGGTGTTTAAAATTACGTTTTTGTTTTGATTTTCTACAGATGTTTTTCTTTAGCATTCCTTACTTTACAGATAACTTCTCTCCAAAGTCTTTTCACACATAAAAAATAATATTTACTGAGATTTTAAGACTACGGTAAGGAAATCCAGGCAGATAAGCTCCCTGAATGCTGGGAAATTATTCCATCACAAATATTTAGAGTTTATGGAAGGATGGCAAATGCATGTATCTTGACTGACTTTCAAGAATTGCTTCAAGTCTTGGATACAGAAAAAGCCTGAGGGGTTTTATTTATTTATTTATTTTTCCCAGAAGCTTGGTAAAAAGTACACCATCAATCATCTACTAGCAAATTTCGTGATAGGCACAGGTGAAGGATGAAGGCACACGTATATATTTACATTATTACAAGTATTTGAAGCACTGGTTAACATCACTTGAAAAATGTTCTATATTTATATAATATGAATAACATTTTTCAAAACTCTAACTATTGGTAAAAATTAGTAAAAAGTTTCAAATACAAAATTTAATTTAAAAAGTAAAGTTAAAATACATTTTTTAAAGTTATAAATATTTTCTAAATATCAGTACTAACATAACCATTTGCTTGGAAGTTACAGCATACACCTTAATTATTAAGCAAGTGAAATAATCAGAAAGACAGAAACTTGAAACATGCATCTTTTATGCCCACTTACAAACAGAAAAAATTATTTACTATTGACAAAAGATAATCAGTAAGCCAAAAGGTGAGGGTCAATCTGTAAAGCAGTAGTTTTATAAATGATAGATGTTAGAGGTTACAGAACATTTTAAAAATTTGATAAATTATACAAATTTTCCTCTGAGGAAAATACTATATACAACCATACAAAAATGCTGAACATATTCTAAGAAGTCAATATCTTTCTAAAAGCCCTTCCTTCCTTCATTGACTTCAGAAGCCCCTTATTAGAATGTTAATGGAAACTTGGTCAAACTAAATTTTGTTGGATGTCTGAGTCATAATACATGGATAATAAATACTTTTGAACAGATAAACAAATGTGAAGTCACAGGACTCATGAAATAATATAATCATATATTAATCACTCTAACACTTGGTTTGTTTTCTTCACCATAACTCTTTTATAAGCCCTGGACTTTTAATGATTCACATTATTCAGAGAATTCCTGATTTTTATGAAAAAATATCTTTACTAAATTTTAATTTGTCATTAGTTTTGGTAAGAAATATGAGTGACCTTTGAAAACCTATAATCTGCTCCATTACTTGTTACATAATGAAAATATACGTGTGTTCATTTGGCTTTTGTGCTTTAAGCATGTCAGCAATAAAGCTAAAAAGTTGAACTGATTTTGACAAGGTTGATAAATTCCTACAACATTCTAGCCACAAAACATACTCCTAAACCATAAAAATTTCAGCTTGTATTCCACCTTTTCCTCGAGCCTTGCCTTTCACCAGTAAAACACTGTAGCTTGTACTTCTTCCATCAATACCATGGGCTCTTGCTCTTATGATACCTCTTGAAAAGTTTGAACATAGACCAATTCTTCTTGGTAGAGGGACTCTGTATTCCTTTTGATTCTTCTTTTCATTCTAATTTCTTTTGATTCTACCTGCATCATTCAATATTTTGCCCATTGTTGTTGTTGTTAAGTGTCTTCAAGACAGTTCTGACTCATAGCAACACTTTATAGGGTTTCAGTTCTGTTAGCTGAAGAGATGCTGAACATGTTCATCCCTTGTTGGTTTTCTAACTCTAGGTCTTTGCACATTTCATTAAGGACGGTTTTGCTTTCTTCATGTATGATGATCTTGTTGTCATCTCACAACTCTTCTGGTCTTCAGTTATTAGTGTTTAATGCATCAAATCTGTTCTTGAGATGGTCTCTAAATTCAAGAGGAATATGTTCAAGGTCATATTTTGGTGAACTTGTTCTAATTTTATTCAGACTCAGTTTCAACTGGTATATAAGCAATTTTTGGTTTGTTCTACAGTCAACCCCTAGCTTTGTTTTGCCGGATTATATTGAGTTTCTCTATCATCTCTTCCCATAGATGTAGTCAATTTACTTCTCATGTATTCCATCAGATGTGGTCCACATGTATAAGTTGTTAAAAAGTGGTAGTTGCAGTAAAGAAGTTGTTGTTCTTGCAAAATTCTATCAAAATTGTATTGTTTCTATCACCAAGGTCATATTTGCAACTACTGAGCCTTCATCTATGTTTCCAACATTCATATTCCAATCATCAGTAATGATCAATGCATTTAGATTGCATTTTATTAAGTTTTAGACTGAAGAGCTTGGTAGAATTCTTTAATTTCATTTTTACTCACCTATTTCAAAGAAAGTTAATGCAATGGAATACAGAAATCATTAAACAATATCATTAATATCACATGTAAGTAAAGTTTTGCTGAAGATAATTAGAAACTGTTGCAACTATAATCGATATGAAGCTTTCAGAAATTCAAGCCTGATTCAGAAGAGGATGTGGAAGTAGGGATATAATTGCTAATGTCAGATGAATCTGAAAAGCAGAAAATAGTGGAAAGAAGTTTAATTGTGCTTTATTGAGTATACAAAGGCATTTAACTGTATATAGACATAGACCATGAGGCAGTCTTTTGAACAGAACGAGGGGATACTGAATGTTTTAAAATGAGAAAAGTTGTGCACCAGGGTTTTATCATTTCACAATATTTATTCAATATACGTTGAACAAATAATCAAATAAGTTGGATTATAACAAGAAGAACATGGTATCAGGATTGGAGGAAACCTCTTTAGCAAACTGTGGTATGTAGATGACACAAGATTGCATGCTGGAAGTGAAGAGGACTTGAAATACTAACTGGTGAAGATCAAAGACTACAACCTTTAGTATAGTTTGCACTTCAATGTAAAGAAAATAAAAATCCTCAAAACCAGTAAATAACATAATGATAAATGGAGAAAAAGAGCCAAGATGTTACCCATGTCTTGGTATTTTTAACCATCTCATATGCATGTGAAAGTTGAACAATGAATATAGAAGACTGGAGAAGAGTCAATGAATTTGAATTGTGGTTTTGGTGAATAATACTGAAAATACCAGGAACTTCCAGAACAAACAGATCTGCCTTGGAAAATGTACAACTAGAATGATCTATAGAAGAAAAAAACGGCAAGACTTTGTCTCTTGTACTTTGGAAATGTTGTCATGAGGACCAATCTCTGAAGAAGGACAATCATGCTTGGCAAAGTGGAGGATCAGTGAAAAAGAGGAAACTCACCAACAAGATGGACTAACACAGTGGCAACAATAATGGGCTCAAAATATAACAATTGTGAGTATGGCACAGGGCTGGTGAAAGTTTCTTTCTGTTGTGCATGGAGTTTCTATGAGTCAGAATTGACTCAAAGGCACCTAACAATAACAATACCCCTAAAACAGGTATAGTGAAACACAACAGTATAGGGAGTCAGAAATGACATCACTGTCAACAAATAAATGCCTATTCTACACCATATTGTTTCAGTTCTGTAGTGCTGCCATAACAGAAATACCACAAGTGGATGCCTAGAGCAGTAATTTATTCTCTTACAGTGTAAGAGGCAAGAAGTCCAAAATTCAGAATTCTAGCTATCGGGGTAATGCAGTCTCTTTGTTGGCTCTGGAAAAAAGTCCTTGTCTCCTTTCAATATCTGCAGGTCCAACATTTCTTAGAGATTGCTATGCATCTTGCCATCAGTCTAATTCTAGATCAAGGAGCTTCACAGAACCCAGAGGTACTACCACCAAGAAACAAGATCCAGGTCCAAAGGACACACTTCACTCCTGGATCTTCTCTCTTGGTAGTATTTCTGAGTTCTGCTTGCTTGTTTAATTTCTTTTATATTTCAAAAGATAATGAGTCCATATACAACCTAATCCTGTGATTGTATCTGGCCTCATTAACATCAAAGAAGTCAAGGTTTACTACACATAGGATAATACTTCAGGCCAGAACTGATAAAATCACATCATGGGTAAGCGATTACATCAGTACATAACTGCCACATTACGTCATTACACAGCTGTCAAGCTACTGAGAATCATGGCCCAGACAAGTTGACACAATTCAATCCATGACAGAAACCATCATGTTTTTAAGTGAAAATGCTCATATTTTTAAGGAAATGTACACTGAGTTCGATGTTGTGGAATATTTTCATATCTTCAAGTCTGTATTTCAAGCTATGCTTGTTTGACCTTATGAGTTTTGAGTGCATTGGAAAGTATTTCTAAAATACATAATCTGTAAATCACCCTAGCATAACAATTATAAATATAACTGGGGAAAAAACATGATATAGTAGTGTCTAGAGACTTAGGTTAGAACAAACCTTTGTAACTTACTAACTCTATGAATTTAAACAACTCTTTTAACCTCTCTGGCCCTTATTATTTTCTTGGCCCATGTTATGGGAACAATATTGCCTCCCATAACTGACTGAAAATTATTTTGAGGAACAAAGAAAGGATTATGAAATTTCTAGTTTATCGAATTACATAGGAAAAACCCCCAAAAAACTAGTTATATCTCAAACATCAACTTTTGGGGTTAAAGCTCAGGTACTAGAGATAAATAACACTTGTAATATATATATTGCTCTGAAAATACATTTGCGCATTAGCAAAAGGGCTTTAGCATGAGGAGAAATACAATGTAATTTAACCAGAAATATATGCACAAATACTACCTTAAATTACAGCTATATCTCAGAGATGTTCCAGGACTGGTCCTAGTACACTATTATCACAATAAAGTCAGACACACAATGTTCTGTTTCTAAGTACATATAAAAGTTATATTAACAATATGTTGTTGCTGTTTTTAAGTGCCATGGAGTCGATTCTGACTCAGCAAACCTGTATGTGGTTTTAGAGGCGCAGTTGGTGAGTTTGAATCACTGACCTTGGGGTAATTGTTGTTGTTAAGTGCTGTAGAGTTGGTTCCAACCCAAACAACCCTGTATAGCATTTCCAAGGAGCAGCTGGTGAGCTTGAACTGCCCACCTTGCGGTTCAAATGAATTTGCAGTCCATTACATTAACCTTGATTGCTGAAAGTGAAGAGGACTTGAAACATTTACTTATGAAGATTAAAGAGCACAGCCTTCGATATGGATTGCATCTCAATGTCAAGAAAACCAAAATCCTCACCACTGGACCAATAAACAACATTCTTATCAATGGAGAAAAGATTGAAGTTGTCAAGGACTTCATTCTTCTTGGATCAACTATCAACACTCGTGGAAGTAGCAGTCAAGAGATCAGACGACATATTGCACTGGGCAAATTTTGCTGCACAGGAACTTTTTAAAGTGTTGAAGAGCAGAGATGTTAGCTTGAAGACTAGGGTGCACCTGACCCAGGCCATGGTGTTTTCAATAGCCTCATATGGATGCAAAGGCTGGACAGTGAATAAGGAGGATTGTAGAAGAATTGATGCCTTTGAGTTGTGGTGTTGGAGGAGAATACTGAAAGTGCCATAGACTGCCAAAAGAACCAATAGATCTGTTTTGGAAGAAGTGCAGCCAGAGTGCTCCTTGGAGGCCAGGATGGCTAAGCTTCGTTTCTCCTACTTTGGACATATTGTCCGGAGGAAACAATCGTTGGAGAAGGATGTCATGCTGGGTAGGGTGGAGGGTCAGAGAAAAAGAGGAAGACCCCCAACGAGATGGATCAGCCAGGTGGCATCATTGATGGACTCAAGTGTGGCAGCGGTAGTGAGGTTGGCCCAGGATCGAACATTGTTTCGTTCTGCTGTGCATGGGGTCGCTATGAGTCAGTTCCGACTCGATGGCACCTGACATGACATGACATGACATTAACCTACAGCGCCACACCAGGACTGTGGGGTTAGTAGCCCATTACTCATACTACAGTGCTGCAGCAGTCTATTAAACAGGCAGAAGCATTATAAGAATGTTTGAAATATTGTGAGAATTACCCAAATGTAATTACCAAAATGTGAACACATGCTGTTGAAAAACAGATATCAAATAGACTTACTCAATGCAAAGGTGACAAAAAATTTTAATTTGTAAAAAATGCAATATATGCAAAGTTCAATAAAGTGAAGCACAATTATATAAGGTAGGACTGTGTAAAGAGTTAAAAAATTAAAGGCCAATTGTTTTACAAAATATCTTATGAAAGATTCAAACCATTAGAAAACAATATGAAATTTCTTGGTGTGCATACATGGAAATGACTTTGACTATGTCATTTTTAGTAATAGACAACAGTAGAGAGACCAAGTTGAACAGGTCTCTTTTTAAGAAAAATACCAAAGAGAACACATGGCATTTTGTTGCCTGAGTATCCTACATATGACAATAATTACTCAGCATTTTGATCTAATGACATAAGTCTATGTTATAGGGATAGCCATCAAAGGAATAATTTTAAAGCTCTGCCTAATATGTTTTGATTTATGATTATCCAACAAGCTCTGGTAGCGTAGTGGTTACGAATCAGGCTGCGAACCACAAGGTCAGCAGGTCCAAAGCACCAGCTGTTCTACGGGAGAAAGATGAGGCTTTCTGCTCCCGTAAAGATTTCTAGTCTCGGAAACCCTGTACAAGGTCTCTATCAGTCGGAACTGACTCCACAGCACATAACAACAACAACAAACAACAAGTCAATTAAATTTAAAAATCAATAAATGAAACTATGCTGAAAGTTTCCATTTAATAAAAAATTTCCTTTGTAAGCAAATACTTTGGTGGCCTTTAAGGATGAAACTTCTGTAGACTTCAGTGTTCTCGCTACAAAATGGATACCACAACACCTCCCCTATACTCATAATAGGTTTTGGAAGGTTCTATTTTACCTCAAGTTCATAGGTTTAAACCCACCACCCACCAGTCACTATGGGTGGGAACCAACTCAGTGGCACTTTCACAACAACAATATTGAAATAATGGTAGTGTGGTGGCTTCTTAGGATAAACACTGAGTTTCAAATCACAAGGCCAGTGGTCCAAGCCCATCAGCCATTCTGTGGGAGAAAGATGTGGCTTTCTGCTCCCGCAAAAGATTTGAGGTGTTGAAAACCCTATACAGAGTCTCTCTGAGTAGACACTGACTCCATGGCATTTTAAAAACAACAACATTGAAATAATGCACATCAGATCAATGGATACAGTATAACATGCCCCATATATACAAAATATTCATTTTATCACTAGACTATATATACTCTTTGAAATCAATATATTAATTGATTTCTAACCCAGACACTGAATGAAAAATGGAACTATTGAATTCATTTTTGTTCTATAAGTAGCAGAAATAATCATAAAATGAGGATCACTGTATAGGAAGCAAATGTGTCATGTTTCTTTTAAGGAAATGGAATGCATTTAAATTAAATCTCTTGAAATATTTGAATGTCGGGATAGGAATGTTTACAATCCATAGATGTCTGTCTGTCAGAATTCTAAAGCCAGGTTCTGACAATGAATTCATAAATTCTGACAGCCAGAATAAGATGGGATTCTCAATATATGTTGCAACTACCAAGCAACAGTAAGCTTGGCAGTTGTTGCTAAGTTTGGTCAAGTCTTTTCTAACTCAAAGCGACACTGTATAGAGTTTCTCAGGAGCACAGATGTTAGTGGGGAATAAAAGCAGGATGAAAATAGTCAAATGAAGAGCCAGCCTCAAGAAAGACCACAAAAAGTAAAAGAAAGGTACCAAAATGGAGGTTAGACACACCTTGAGTGTATGTGGTATATTTGAATCCTCTGTTATACACCCTCTCAGTGATCTTGGGCAGTTAATCACTTTAGCCCCCATTTTCTACACATGGACATACATCACACAGATCCAATACCTCATAGGACCGAAGTTCTTTTAAGAAGAGGTGTAAATAAGTTAAGGTACATATATCACATGGGAAACTGACTTTAACAGACATGGTGATGTGAGATAAAAATACGTTTGTTTTAGGTGCTGTTCAGTTGGTTCCAAGTCATAGTGATTCTATGCATAACAGAACACTGCCCATTTCTGTGGCATCCTCACCACTGTTGGTAAGTTAAAGCCCATTGTTTCTGTCACTGTATCAGTTCATTTCATTGGGGATCTACCTGCCTCTTTTCCTCTGACTCTCCAGTTTATCAAGCATGATATCCTTCTCCAGAAATTGGTCCCTCCTGACAACATGTCCAAAGTACAAGTCATAAAGTCTCACCATCCTTATTTCTTCCAAGATAGATTTGTTTGTTCTTTTGTCAGTCCCTGGTACTTTCAATAGTCTTCGCCAACAACATAATTCAAATGCATCAATTTTCGTCCACTCTTCCTTATTCATTGTCCAACTTTCTCATGCACATGAAGCTGTTGAAAATAACACGGCTTGTGTCAGGTGCGCCCTAGTCCTCAAATTGATATTTTTGCTCTTGAACACTTCCAAGAGGTTTTTTGTAGCAGGCTGACCTAATACAAGATGTAGTTTGATTTTTTGACTTCTATTTCCATGAGTGTTAGATGTGGATTCATGCAAATCGCTGTCTTTGACAACTTTAATCTTTTCTCCGTTAATCGTGATGTTATTTACTGATCCAGTTGTGATGATTTTTATTTTCTTTACATTAAGGTATAACCCATACTAAAGGTTGTATTCTTTGATTTAGATCAACAAGTAATTCATGTCATATCACAAGCAAGGTTGTATCTTACGTATATTGAAGGCTGTTAATGATTCTTCCTCCAGTCCTGATGCCACGTTATTCTTCATTCTTTTTCCATGCTTTCTTGTGTTATTTGTACATCATACATATTGAATTAGAATGATGTACATATTGAATTAGAATGGTGAAAAGATAAAACCCTGGCAGATACCTTTTCTGATTTGAAAACATTCAGTTTACACTTGTTCTGTTCAAAAGTGTTTTCAGGTTCCTCATGAATGAAATTGCCCCTTGTACTGGAATATCAATTTCTCTACATGATGTCCATAGTTTGTTGTAATCCACACAGTCAAATGTATTTCCATATTCAATAAAGCACATGTAAAGTTCTTTCTGGTGTTCTCTGCATTCAGCCAAGATTCATCCAACATCATCATCTGATTTCCCATATTCCTCTTCTGAAATGGCTTGCATTTTTGGCATCTCCCTGTCACTGTGCTGCTACAACCATTTCTGAGTTATCTTCAATATTTTTTCTTGCATGTGATAATAATGATATTGTTGCATTACTTCCTCATTTGATTGTGTAACTTTTCTTTGGAATGGGCACACATAAATCTTAAAGTTGAAGAGAGTTGTCTTTCAAATATCTTGGCATATGTGTGTGAGTACCTGCAACAGTGCATTGACTTGTTGAAACATTTCAATTTGTATGCCAATTCCTGGCGCCTTGCTTATATAGAAATGTGGTGGTGGTGGGTGGTGGTTATGTGCCATGGAGTCGGTCCCGACTCATAGTGACCCTGTATAGGATTTCCAAGGCTGTAAATCTTTACAGGAGCAGAAATCCTCATCTTCTATGGAATGCCTGGTAGTTTCAAATTGTTGACTCTGAGGTTAGCAGCCGGACTCATAACCACTACACTACCACAGCTCCTTGTATATAAGTGTAAATAATTAGTATAGAGATTTTTATCATTCAACTCATTCAAGACAACACAACTTGATGGAAGCAGTAAATATATATACATATATTCCTGAGTGTTTTTGTGAACATCCCCCTTACCCCCTCTACCCCAGAACCTCCCCCCTACCCCGCCCAGAAAAAAGAAAACAAAAGAAAAACAGAGGGAATGCAAGCAAATACTGTTGACTGATGATGCATGAAAGTGATTGTAACCATTGCAATGAAATGATGATGTAAAGCCAATGTTCTTCCAATAAACTGTCATGCAGTTCACAATTAAAAAAAAAAAGGAATAAAAAAAGTATAGGAGGGCAATACACAACAACAAGAGGATAGTTGGCAGAGGAAAGATGAAGGTAGCAGAAGACACAAGGAGGAGTGCAAGAGTTCAAGTGAATAGAGGTAAATACTCAAGTGATGATACAAGGAGGAGGTTGCAATCGTTGTAATAAAATGACATCTACGATTTGTTGAACATTTTGTTGAACATGGAGTCCTGGTGTGCTACTGTGGGTTGATGCGCTGGACTGCAAGGTTGGTTTGAACTGAAAGGTGGGCAGTTCAAACTCATCAGTCAGTCCTCGAAAACCCTATACAGAGTCACTATGGGTCAGACCCAACTCAAATCAACAAATGATTTGTTGAACATAAAACTGAGGATCTGCTCTGTAGACCTTCACTCAATTCACAAATGATTGTTTTTTACTCATACATTGGAACTTTCAAATAAACCACAATAAAATGTCCCCCCAAAAGTGATATAATTGGATAGTACTTAATAACATGAAAAGAGACTCAAAATAAAATTAATAAATGTGTTTAATATAGACGTTTACAGAGAGAGGGGGAGGGTTATGTTGTTAAGTGCGACTGGGTCAATTCCAACACTTAGTGACCTTATAAAGGGTTTCTAAGGCACTCTGGTAGCATAGTGTTTACCAATCAGGCTGTGAACCTCAAGGTCAGCAGTTCGAAACTACCAAAAGTTCCATGGGAGAAAGATGAGGCTTTCTGCTCCTGTAAATATTTACAGCCTCAGAAACCCTGTACAGGGTCACTATGAGTTAGAACTGACTCCATGGCACATAACCACCACCCAGGAGCAGTTGGTGGGTTTGAATGACTGACCTTTTCGTTAGCAGTCCAGTGTTTATCCTACAGCACTACATCAGGATTCCATGTGCATGTATGTATATGTATATATTTGTTTCTGTTTTGTTGCTAAGTGCCTTTGAGTCACAACTCATAGCGACCCTGTATAGGGCTAATCTGAGGAATGGTTGGTGAGTTTGAATAACCAGCCTTGTGGTTCAAACCTACCTTATGGTCACATGCTTATCCTACAGTGCCACATCAGGACTCACTCTCT
>NW_006408714.1:2527420-2546972 GCF_000296735.1 Chrysochloris asiatica
ATGGATGGAGCTCTAGTAGTGTAGTGGTTACGAGTCGGGCTGCCAACCTCAAGGTCAGCAGTTCGACACTACCAACAGTTCCGTGGGAGACAAATGAGGCGTTCTGCTCTTGTAAAGATTTATAGCCTTGGAAACCTGAGCAGGGTCACTATGAATAGGAACCGACTCCATGGTACTTAACAACTATATATATATGATGGCATATTTATCACCAAATTTTGTGCAAGCTTTTAAACAAATGAGGTTTTACACTATGTTTATGATTTTAAGAGACTATTTGACAAACTGAAAAACAGCTTCAACAACGGCATAAAAATAAGTCAGTTTCTACAGTTTCTATAAACATGTCAGAGTTTAAATGTATGTTCAATAGTTTTTCTTCTTATGCTTCAATCACTTCACAGAAAAAATCGAATTATCCTTCAACTCAATGTTTCTATGAACTTTTTGAAGTACCATCATATCTAAGCCATAGGCCACAGAACTTGAAAGAGAGTTTATGTCTAATATACAATTAAATATGGCCTTTTGAAAATTTCCTCAAACAACTTAAAATATCTAATTTATACCATGTCAATTCAGAAATTAATAGGTTATGTTTTAGGTGATTGGAGAACATTGTAGAAATTGTTTAGAAAATACCAAAAAAAAAAAAAAAAAAAGTTGCTGTTAGGTGCCATTGAGTTGGCACGGACTCACAGTGACCCTGTGCACAATAAAATGAAACACTGCCTGGGCCTGCAGCAACCTTACAATTGTTACTATATTTGACCCCATTGCTGCTGCCACTGGGCCAATCCATCTCGTCAGGGGCCTTCCTCTTTTTCCCTGACCTTCCATTTTACCAAACATGATACCCTTTTCCAGGGATTGGTCCCTCCTTATAATATATACAAAGATTGAGAGACAAAGTCTGGCCATCCTGGCTTCCAGGGAGCATTCTGGCTGTACTTATTCCAACACAGATTCGTTTGTTCTTTTGGTAGTCCAAGGTACTTTTAATATTCTCTTCCAACACCATAACTCAAATGCATCAATTCTTCTACAATCTTCGTTATTCACAGTCCAACTTTCTCATGCATACGAGGTTCTTCAAAATACCATGGCTTGGGTCAGGTTAGTCCTCAAAATGATATCTTTACTCGTCAATACTTTAAGGAGGTCTTGTGCAGCAGATTTGCTTAATGCAATATGTTATTTGATTTCTTGACTGCTTCATCCATGACTATTGATGGTTGATCTGAGCAAAATGAAGTCGTTGAAAACTTTAATCTTTTCTCCATTTATTGTGTTATTTATTGATTCAGTGGTGAGGATTTTTGCTTCTGTTAGGTTGATATGTAACCAATACTTATTTTAATCAATAAGAATTTTAAGTCTGCATCAGTTTGTTGAAATATTTCAATTTGTATTTCATCAATTCACAGAGCCTTGTTCTTTGCTAATGCCTTCAATGCACCTTCGATTTCTACCTTCTGGTAATTGGATCTTGAACATATGCTACATCTTCAGATGGTTGAACATCAACCATCTTTTTTGGTACAGTGACTCTGTGTATTCCTTCCATCTTATTTTGATGCTTTCTGCATCATTCAATATTTTGCCCAGAGAATCCTTCAATATTTCAAGTCAAGGCTTGATTTTTTTCTTCAGTTCCCTCAGCTTGAAAAATGCTAAGTGTGTTCTTCCCTTTTGGCTTTCTAACTTCAGGTCTTTGCACATTTCATTGTAATATTTGACTTTGTCTTCTAAAGCTGATATTTGAAATTTTCTATTCTGCTCCTTACCTCATTTCTTCCATTTGCTTTAGCAGCTCTATGCTGGAGAGCAAGTTTCAGTCTCTCATTACATCCAGAAGTCTTTTCCTTCTTTCTTGTTTTCTTCATGACTGTTTGTTTTCTTACTGTATGATGATCTTGATGTCATCCCACAACTCTTCTGGTCTTTGGTCTTTGCTGTCTAATGCATCAACTCTGTTCTTCACATGATCTCTAAATTCAGGTGCGATATGTTCAAGATCATATTATGGCTCTTGTGAACTTCTTTTAATTTTCTTTAACTTCAGCCTGCACTTATATATGAGCAATTGATGATCTGTTTCACAGTCTGCCCCTGGACTGGTTTTGGCTGATGCTATAGAGCTTTTTCAACCAACTCTTTTTACAGATGTAGTCAATTTTAATTCTGTGTGTTCCTTCTGGTGAGGTCCATGTCTGTTGTGGGTGACCGTGCTAGTATTTAAAATACCCATGGCATACCTTCGTGCATCACAGTAACATGCAAGCCACCACAGTACTGACAGATGAGTTGTGGGGGAGAGGGGGGAGAGTAGGCTAAGGAAAGTTGATGGCTTACAGTTTAATACAAATGTTCATAGTCCTCAACAATAATTTGTAGGGTACAATTTTTTAATGGCAATTTCCATTTTTGTAATCTCTCAAAATAACAGTTTGTCTTTCTTTATTGTATATATACACATTCATGTAATTATTTACTTATTTGGTTTAATAAGTTGCCTAGTATGAAAGTGAACTGTGCTGGCTCTGTATGATAAGCACTAGATTTCAAACCACAAGATCAGCAATTTGAACCCATATGCCACTTTGTGGAGAAAGATGAGGCTTTCTGTTTCTCAATGATTTGCAGCCTCTGGAACCCTACACAGGATAGATATGAGTCAGAACTAACTAGACAGCATCTTACAATAATAACTTATACAACAGGTCTTAATTAAACACATCTTCTTTTATTCTGATCCCAGTTCAGGCAAAGTAAACAGATAAATGGACTCCTGGTATGGTGATGTAGGATTAGCACTGGACTGGGAACCACAAAGTCAGCAGTTCAACCCCACCAGCTGCCTTTACACATGCCATTGCTTTTAACACAAAAGTTAAGTGTTTCAGCAGAAAACTTTGTTGCATAATAGTCTTTTTAGGAAAAATCAAAACTCATAATTCAACATAATCACAGGGGAAATTACTTGAAGTTGAATTTCCTTCCACTACTCATCTCAGAGCTTAGGAACTTAATATCCAATCCAAAGATATCGTCAGACTCATTTTCAAAGATACATGAGATTAATTGTTGTGACCACATGCTATTTAATACTGCTTATGTGAGGTGTGGTGCTGTGGACTAATGTGTCAGACTGCAAAGCCGTTTGAACTGCAAGGTCAGCACTTCAAGCTCACTAAGTGCTCCTCAGAAACTCTATACAGGATTGCTATGGGTCAAAACCGACTCGACGGCACTTAACAACAACACGAGTTTCTACTCTCTACTACCCTGCCATATATATTCATTTTTTTATACATATTTAGCTAAGACCTAAAATATGTATTGTTGATATGATAGTACACTAACCAGATGAGATTTTCCTTATCAAGATGATTAGATGAGTACATTATAGCAGAATTGTTGGCCACCTATTCATCAGCAATTCTTTCCCGTTCCTTTATATTTAAAAGAACAATTCTTTCTTCATGGAAGCTGATAAAGTTATCTTATTTTTGTATGAACACAGGGCTTAGTTTAGAAAGACTCAAAAAAATCTTCCAGTACTAAAAGAGTGTGAAGCTGATACTAGAGGGTAAGTGCACACTTCCGATCTTCTGTGTCTTTGGACACAGTGATATTAAGATAGACCATGTATCTTTAGAACCATCAAGTCCGAGTTGTGGATGATGGTTACGGTATGCCGTGAAGTTGGTTTTGACTCATAGCGACCCTGTGTAGGGTTTCCGAGGCTGTAAATCTTTAGGAGAGCAGAGAGCCTTATATTTCTCCCTTGGAGTGACTGGTAGATTCAAACTACTGACCTTGAGGTTGGCAGCCCAGATCATAATTCACTACGCTCCCAGGACTTCTTAAGTTTTGGATGTTGTTGTTGTATTGTGAAGTGCTGTCCAGTTAGTTCTGACTCATGGCAACCCTTTAGGGTTTTAGAGGAACGTCTGTTGAGTTTGAACCGCTGACATTGCAGTTAAAGCTGATCTTATGGCCCTGTGCTTATCCTAGAAAGCCACACCAGGACACCTAACTTGTGGGTGTTATTGTTGTTGTTAAGTGCCGTTGAGTCTGTTCCAACTCAGCGCAACCATGTATAGGATTTCCTAGGAAAGACTGGTGAGTTTGAACAGCTGATCTTGCAATTCAAACAGATCTTGAGGTCGAGTGTTTGTCCTAGGTGCCATGTTGTTGTTAAGTACTGTCAAGCTTTGTTCCAATTCATAGCAACCCTGTATAAGGTTTCTAAGGAAGCAGCAGGTGATTTTGCAGTACAGTGCTTTAGCCCACAGTGCTATCTATACAGGACTGCACGGCACCATTTGTTGTTGTTCAGTGCCGTTGAGTTGGTTCTGAACCATAATGACCCTGTATAGGGTTTCCAAGGAACAGTTGGTGAGCTTGAACCACCAACCACTCAGTTCAAACGACTTTGCGGTCTGACGCATTAACCGACAGCACCCATGTTGTTGTTGTTGTTAAGTGCCGTCGAGTCAGTTCCGACCCATAGCGACCCTGTACAGGGTTTCCGAGGGTATAAATCTTTACGGGAGTAGAAAGCCTCATCTTTCTCCCGCGGAGCGGCTGGTAGTTTCGAACCGCTGACCTTAAGGTTCACAGCCCGATTCGTAACCACTACGCTACCAGAGCTCCTTGACAGCACCCATAGTGATATGGAAAAGTATGAAAACAAAACAAAAAAAACATACAAACATCTGTGTCCTTGATGACTAAATCAGTTACAACATCTCCATGCCACTAAACTTCTTGTGATTTGAGTTAACAAAAACCTTAGAGTTAAATAATTTTTTGAGAGGGTGGGGATATATGCTGAAGATGTTCTAATTTATGCAACTTCCTGAGAGCTGGTTTATTCATTTTAAATTCTCCTGATTTATTATATAAATGTTTCTCTAAAATTACATGAAGGAGCAAGACCCATAAAAGATATATCTCATCTTTCAAGTCATAAATATTTTTAATGAATCCTGATGTAAGTAATTTCTGAAAGTTCAGAAATTACAAATCTGCATTTGACAACTGACATTTTGCAACGAGATAAATCACCCAGAATTACTGGAATTTCTTATTCTTTTCCCACAGTTTTTCTTTCTAAAACTCTTTCATTTGAAGAATAAAATTCAAAAGATTCAAAAAGCCTCATATAATTTTCTAATTTTATATAATTTTCTAAGGCAAATATATTTAGCATATGAGCTCCAGGGACTCAGGATTTGTTTTATAACACTGCTAACTTTATTAAATGAAGCTAATTGACTAAGGAACTAAGGATTTCATGCATATAAAAACATCCTCCCCTTTTTATTCTACCAGCCTCAATTAAATATTGTTGCTGATCTCAAAAAGTTAAGACCAGGCTGATTGTATGAGGATAGGTTGAATTCAAGAGTCTCAGAATGGAAGATTGAAGGACCATAGCATATACTTTCAGTTTATTTTTTTTAATCTTGTCTATTTATTACATACAACCAGCTTCTGCTAGTACTTAGGGGTCCATAAACATCAATGAAAATTAATCCTCAGCTTTCTGGAAGTGCTAGAAAATATTTTGTTAAAGAAATGACAGTTAACATATTTATGAAAGAGCAGATGGCAAGAGGTGCCCAGATTAATGCTTTACATAGTATATTTAGTAAATGTTGGCTGAAATTATAGAAACACTTTTCCAAGACACTAAATTTAACCAAGCCCTGGTAGCATAATGGGTTACACATTGGGCTGCTAACTACAGGATCAGCAGTTAGACTACACCAATCACTCCAAGGGAGAAAGAAGAGCCTTTCTGTTTCCATAAAGATTCACCCTATCCCAGGTCGCTATGACTAAGATCCAACTGGACAGCACACATCTACCATCATCACCATACTGGGTATCAGATTACTACTATAACAGTGTTGTAGGATTGGACATTGTTACGTTCTGCTGTGCATGGGGTTGCTATGAGTTGGTTCCTACTCGATGGCACCTGACAACAATAACAACAACAGCTTAGAAGGTCAGAAACCTGAAATGATTCTTGTTGTTGTTAAGTGTCATCGAGTCAGTTCTGACCCATAGCGACCCTGTATAGGGTTTCCGAGGAGCAGGTGGTGAGCTTGAACCACCGACCTTGCAGTTCAAATGGCTTTGCAGTCTGGCGCATTAAACCACAGCACCACACCAGGAGTCCATAACGGACTATAAAATCAAGATGACCACGGGATTGGTTCCTTTATGACGTTAGGTAGTTAGAACAGGGAATAGGAGATAACCACAGATCAACCACAAATAATGTAGAAAATGACCTCATCTGTAAGGAGAGTGTATATAGAGTCACAGTCAGTTTAGACTCATAGTGACTCTATACACAAAAGGAGAGATAGAAAATGGGACTTTCACCAAAATCAGGCATTCACAGAGAAAATTCTCTGATTTAATGTGACCAATAAACTAAACAGAATAACACTATAATAAATCAGCATTATGGTTATCATAAATACAGTTAAACCAGATGGATATGATGGGAAAGAAGTACATCAAACCTGAGGAATAAATGATAAACTGTGAGCTCTAAATTATGATAGGAAAGCATAGGGATCAGGAGACATCTATCAGGAGATTCAAAGCCCACCCCAGGGGAAAAACAGCATAAAAAGTGAAACCAGGAACTCACTAGGCAATCTCCTCACTCAAGAGGAGTAGCTCATTCTCTCTATAAGAACGTCTATGCTTCATAAACACTTTACTTGCTTAAACGTCTGTCTCTCTGGCTCCATTTGTGTGAATATTGTATGTTGTTATGTGTCATCGAATATTGTATAAATCTTACCAATTATTTGGCGAGACAGTAAGACCTAACTAGGTTGCATCATTACATTCATCTGCACTGTGATAAGGAGACTCTGGGGTAAAACCATTTTCTTGCCACCCCTACCTCTGCTATCATCACATAGACTTCCCCCTTTGATGATTTCTCTCCCTTATTAGGATCCTTGTGCTTCAATATAGGGTCTAACTGGATAATCCAAAATAATCTCCCCATATACAAAATCCTTAATTTAATCATGTCTGTGAAGTTCCTTTCAAAGTTTAAGGTAATATTCACAGGTTCTAGGTTTTAGAAAGTGTATACATGAAGGGAACCATTATTCAGTTTGTCACAATGTCTGTAGACTTTGGATCATCTAGTAAATTAATTTTAAATGATTCAATACAATGACTGCATAATACAGAGATTTATGCAAGGAAATCTGGAAGTCAAATATGTAGGTCATTAGTTAACTGTGTCCCTAGAAACTTTTTTACTATATAAACATTCCAACACTGAATAATTGAAGTTTTTAAAGGACTTTAAAACACTTTGTAATTATGCCTGTCCTTGGTTAAAAGTATACCTAGGAAATCAGATTTGGGGGGGGGGGGAATGATAACATCTTTAATGTAGTAAAATCCAACTCAAATTTTATAAATATGCCAAAATCAAATTTAAGCTGAATAATATTTTTGCTACTTTAGATGTTGAGTACAGGGCAAGGGAGGAGTAATCTCACCTTAAATAGTAAATCCTTCTTCCCATAGCGAAGCTCCTTCAGCTGGGCTTGGATTTTTTTTGACTGCAAGAGGATAAACATGGATTAGTATCTTAATTCATTTCTATATTCAAATTTTAAGATTAAAATACTTCGAGAATAGACATGAGTGAATTCTGCAGCCAAGCAAAGGAAAAGTCCAACTAATTTGGAAATGAAACAAATGCTTATTCCCTATGTAATAGTGAAGGTACTGTGTCAGCTTGACTAGGCTGATTCCTAGTGGTTTACCAGTTAAAATGTGCTTATCCCCATGGTGATGAAATCTAATACTGGGATAGTTAACTATATGATGAGTGGCTATGACCTGTCAATCAATTGAAGGGATGCTTTCTTGGAGGTGTGGCCTGCTTTCAAAATAATGGACAAGTGGGAAAGGCCCCTGCTCTCCATTTTCCTGGAGAATTGCTGTTGTTAGGTATCATCCAGTCAGTTTAGACTCATAGTGACTCTATACACAATAAAGCCACACACTGCTAGGTTCTGCCCCAGCCTCACAATTATTGCTACACTGAGTCTTTGCTGCTGCCATTGTTCTAATCCATTTCGTTTTTTTGGGGGGAGGTCTTCCTCTCTTTTGCTGACCCTCCACTTTACCAAACATGATGTACTGCTCCAGGGACTGGTCACCCCTAATAATATGTCTGAAGTATGAGAGGTGAAGTCTGGCCTTCCTTGCTTCTAAGAAGCATTCTGACTGTACTTCATCCAACACAGATTTGCTTGTTCTTTTGGTAGCCCATGGTATTTTGGTAGCCTGTGGTAATTTAATATTCTCCTCCAACACCATAACTCAAATGATCCAATTATCCTATGATCTTCCTTATTCACTGTCCAGCTTCTACATTTATTTTGATGTTATTTATTGGTTCAGTGGTGAAGATTTTTTTTGTTTTCTTCACATTGAAGTACAAACCATACTGAAGGCATTGGTCTTCATAATTACATACTTTAAGTCATCTTTATTTTCAGTACAGACGGTTGTATCATCTTCATATTGTAGATTGTTAATGAGTCTTCTTCCAATTCTGATGCCACATTCTTCTTCACATAATCCAGCTTCCCGAATTATTTGTTCAGAATACATATTGAATAAGTATGGTGAAATAATACAATCTTGGTGTACAACTTTCCTAATTTTAAACCATTTAGAGTTCCCGTGTTCTGTTCGAACAACTGCCTCTTGGTCTATTTACAGACTCCTCATGAACAACATTAATTTTCCAGAATACTCATTCACTGTAATTTCATCCATAGCTTATTAAAACCTTTGTAGTAGTCAATAAAGCATAGGTAAACATCTCTCTGGCATTCTCTGGTTTCATTCAAGATCCATCAGACTTCAGCAATGGCGTCCCTTGTTCCATGTTCTCTTCTAAATCCAACTTGATCCTCTGGCATTTTCCTGTCAACATATAGTAACAGCTGATTTTGAATTATCTTTAGCAAAATTTTACTTGCATGTGAATGATATTAATGATATTGTCTGGTGATTTCTGCATTCCACTGGGTCACCTCTCTTTGTAATGGGCACAAATACAGATGTCTTCCAATCATTTGGCCATGTAGCTGTCTTCCAAATGTCTTGGCAAAGATAAGTGCGGGTCTCTAGTACTGCATCAGTTTGTTTAAAGACTTCCATTTGTATTCCATCAATCCCCAGAGCCTTGTTATTTACCAATACTTTCAGTGCACCTTGGACTTCTTCCTTGTGTATCATTGGCTCTTTCTTGATTGTGTACTACCTACTGAAATATTTGAACATGGACCATTTCTTTTTGACACAATGACTCTCTGTATTCCTTCCATTTTCTTTTAATGTTTTCTACATCATTCAATATTTTACTCATAGAATCCTTCAATATTGCAAGTTGAGGCTTGCATTTTTCCCTTAAGCCTGAGAAATCCTAAGTGTGTTCTTCGCTTTTGAGTTTCTAACTTCAGGTCTTTGCATAATTATATTTGACTTTGCCTTCTCAAGCTGACCTTTGACATTTTCTATTCAGAGCATTTACCTTCCTCTTTTCTTCCATTTGCCTTAGCAACTCTATGCAGTAGAACAAGTTTAAGAGACTCTTCTGACATCCATTTTGGTCTTTTCCTTATTTCTAAACTTCTTAATGAACTTTTGCTTTCTTCCAGTTAGCTATTCTTGATGTCATCCCACAACTCTTTTGGGTTTTGGTCATTAGTGTCTAATGATTAATGCATCAATTTTGTTCTTGAGACGATGTCTAAATTCATATGGGATATATTCAAAGTTATATTGTAGCTCTCATGTGCTTGTTTTAATGTTCTTCAGCTTCAGCCTAAATTTGTATAGAGCAATTGATGGTCTGTTCCACCTACTGTCCTTATTTTTGTTGATGACATGGAGCTTTCCCACCATCTCTTTCCACAGATGTAATAGATTTAATTTCTGTATATTCCATCTGGTGAGGTCCATGTGTATAGTCATAATTTATATTGTTTAAAAAAAAGGTATTTTCAATGAAGAAGTCATTGTTCTTGCAAAGGTCTTATCATGTGATCTCCAGCAGTGTTTTTATCACCAAGACCATGTTTTCCAAGGCCTAATCCTTCCTCTTTGTGTCCAACTTTTGTATTCCCATCACCAGTTATTGATACATCTTGACGGCATGTGTGATCAATTTCAGAGTGAAGAAATTGTTAGAATTCTTCCATTTCATCATCCTTGGCTTTAGTGATTGGTGCATAGAAATGAATAATAGTTGTACTAACTGGTATTCCTTGTAGGATTATGAATATTATCCAATCACAGATAGTGTTTTACTTCAAGATAGATATTAAAATGTTCTTTTTGATGATGAATGTGACACCATTCCTCCTCAATTTTTCATTCCTGGAATTAAACCATATTATTTTCAGATTTGAAATGGTCAGTGATAATCCATTTCAGCTCATAGACATGTCTAGCCTTCACTTCATAGGAATAAGCCTTGGGCTGATTTTGAATTTGATCCTCTGTCCCCTTTATGAAGTTGGAAAAAGTAAAACATAGCCTACACATGACTTTTAAAGTTGATGTCAGGAGTGGGTTTTGTTGCAATGGCTCCAGACTCATGTAAACAGGAGGTTTAACAAACTAAATAACTAAGGGGCATAGGAAGTGAAACTTCTATTTATAGTTGGTTAGTTTGGATTTTGTTACCTGTAGTGATTGTTCTGGTAGCGTAGTGGTTACGAATCGGGCTGCTAACCCTAAGGTCAGCGGTTTGAAACTGCCAGCCGTACCGTGGGAGAAAGATGAGGCTTTCTACTCCTGTAAAGATATACACCCTTGGAAACCCTGTACAGGGTCGCTATGGGTCGGAACCGATTCGACGGCACTTAACAACAACAACAACAACAGTGATTGAAAGGAATTTAGGGGATAGAACACTTCAGAAGAGGGGATAGCTGCAGGATTTGGAGTTGCCTAAAGCAGGTGTCATGATGCTTGACTAGATAGCTAATGGAAGGACAAGACCTACTGTAATTCACCTTACCAGAGGCCCAAGGCCATATTCATATGAATGGGGTTAGTCCAAGGGAGACATTGAACTTAAGTGTTTAATATGGTTTATGTGCTTAACTTCCTTATTGATGCTGGTGTCTTCTGGAAATGAATATAGGGAATTATGATTACAGAGAGTTTATAAGCCCACCTTCCATCTGTACTTAATTGGATTTGTTAAAAGGGGAGTTAGAATTTGCCCTGAAAGAAACAGTCTTTTTGCTTTAAACCTTTACAGAGTATTGGACCTTAGGTGGAATCTTGAGCCTACCTAGAACTTTAGAATTGGGAAATTTGTATAGGAAAAGACACGCAGACCAATCCATAACTGCTGGTAGATCAGGAGATTTATGACTAAAAGAAAGCAGAGGAAAAAAAGTGGACTTTTGGAATTTTGAACAAGCTGTTTGCTTTGGAGGCCTCAAGGCCAGCAAAGTCAGTCCATCAGAGAAAATTGCCTTCTAGAAAACAAAGTCAAAGGGAACTAGTGAGCTGTATGTTCACTGGAGACCACCTGGGTCTTCTTGTGAGTGGAATTGGGGAAAATGCAGCAATAAAGACACTGGCTGAGGCCAGACATGCTCTATTGACACCCATTGACCTTGAGCTGAGAGACAGAAGAGGAAGGGCTGGCTGTTCTGAAGTTATAAGAGAATTATGTGAACTCCTGGTATCATAGGCACTGACCTGATAGCTCAGGATTAGAGTGAAAGGCCCAGCCAGCCTAAGTGCAGGAAAGTTAAGTGTGAACTCCCAAACTTGCAGCTGGTAGTCATTTGACCTAGTTTTGATGACTAGGGCTGAGTTGTGACCAGACCACACACAATCAGATGAAAATAAAGATGTTTGATATTATGAGCAAATGTCAATTACTATATTTGATGAACTGAACTTTTGCTTATTGATGCAGGTGCTCAAAATCCCAACCAGAAGACTCTTCAGATCAAGAGATGTGCTGCTTCCTTCATGTACTGTGTTAATAAGAATGGTAAACTTAGACATTGGTTATCAAAGATAAGGGGCTATAAAGGTGTGACAAGGCTGGCTTACAAGCTTTCATGGTTGTGATTAGGTTTAGAATTAGGAAACTTGGGTTTTCCTCTTTTCTAGATGGATCTGGTTAATGGGAGTAGATGCTGCTGCTGATAAGATTTTATGGTTTCAGTTGTGAGTACTATTTATAGTATCAAATGTGAGTGCCAAAACTGTAACTGTAGAAGATGTATAGCTAAAAGTGGGGAGTTCTTAGTCTTTCAGTTCAGGAACAGAGGGTCCCAGGTCCACAAGAAGGAAGAGCATTACTGTAGCCACATGGAGTCCAGGTGTGGTGCTGCAGGATAATGCACTCGACTACAAGGTTGGTTTGAACTGCAAGGTTGGAAGTTCAAACTCACCAGCCGGTCCTCATAAACAGAGTCACTATGAGTCGGAACCAACTCAACGGTACTTATCAACAACATGCCAAATGAAAGAAGTCAGTTATAAACAGCTACATACGATACAATTTCATTTATGTGATATTATGAAAAGGACAAGAATAGAAATCAGATTAGTAATTGTCAGGGGTTGAGGATGTGGGGTGGGGATTGAATACAAAAGTGTAAGACAAAAAAGTAATGCTATAAAATCATAGAAAAATATTTTCAAACAAAAATATCAAAATATGAAGTTATTGTTTCTCAACATCTCCTCCATTTAGGCTTATACACTCCTGAAGAAAGGGTTTCCATCTCTCTAACCCTTCCTTGTTGTATTCTGCACTCTTCAATTTATACTATGTCATCCTCAAGGGAGTAAAAAAAAAGTTTGCATCATCTTTGCCATCCTTAAGGAATCAAATCATGTTCCTTTTAAATGTCCCTGAATTTGGGGAACAAAAAGAAATCTAAAGGGGCAAGATCAGAATTTTAGGATGGATGACACAGGGTTTTCCAACAAAATTCTTGTAGGACAGCCCTTGCAACCATTGAAGAATGAGCAGGCACATTGTCATGAGGTAACAAAAAGATATTCATCAACATAACTTTCCTGGCCTTTCTATCATCAGTGCAGATTTTAATTTTCTTAAAGATTCTTCCTAATATGTCCTTGTGTTCGTCCTGTATCCTTTGACAAAATCTATCAAGATTACACTTTGGGATCTCCAAAATTAGTCACCATAACTTTCTGTGTAAACCTCTCTGCCTTGAATTAATCTCCTCAGATGCTACTGTTTTAATTGGCTGTTTTTCTTTTCTCAAGACACCTTAACAAGACTGAAAAAAAGTGTATTACTGCTAGAGCTTAAGCATATTTCATTTGACACAGACCCATGCATATATGAACTGTAAATCTAAACATTTTATAAAATTTATCTTGATAAAAGCCATGTTTTTAAAGTAACTAACCATAGTAGGACTCCTAGTGTGATACTGTAGGATCAGCACTGAACTGTGAGCAATAAGGTCAGCAGTTCAAACCCACCAGCTGCTCCTAAGAAAATGTATAAAGTTTCGATCTGAGTTGGAGCTGACTCAATGGCACTTAACAGCAACAACAAATACGTGACATGTTTACAGTCCTTATGAATATAATAAGAAATTGAATCACATTTCATTTGCAGATAGAGCAATTAAAGATTTATACATATTCAATATATTCTTGGAAAACTGTAATATTTCAAAAAGTTGGGTGGCCTTTTCATTACTAAATGAAGACTTTCATAACAATATAATTTACTTCTTTATGTTGTTGTTGTTGGTAAGAGCCATCGAGTTGTTTTTGACTCATAGCAACCCTGTATAGGGTTTCCAAATAGAGACATGTTGGTTTGGACTGCCAAACTAGTAGTTAATATAAGTCCAGTGCTTATCTTACAGTATCACACCAGGACTTTATAAAGTGGGAGGCTATGTTACAAGGTTGTCATCATTCTCAAATCATTATTCAACAAAGAAAACACCTTTTGTTGTAATACGAAAAACATTATTAGAGTATAAAGTTGAGAGCATTGTAAATGATGCACCATTGCCTGGTTCTAATATTGAAAATACCATTTTGCACAGATATCTATTATGACACATCTACATTTCCTGATCTATCATAAAGTTAATAAAATAACAAAAGAAAACCAAATAAAATGCAGGTTAGGAGGGAGAAAGGGAAGAGATGGAAAGATGAATAAAGGAAAGAGAAGGATAGGAATAAACAGGAAGGTGAGGAATAGAGGGTGGGAAAGAGGAAGAGCGAGAAAGAAAGACTTTGATAATTCAGAATTATACAATTTGATTCTATATCACAACACAGCATAAATTTGTGCTTTCTTATAAGCTAGTTAGTGCTTTTTAGTTTTCTAACTAGATGTACCTTTCCTTAGCATGATATAGATAATTGTAATAATAGGTTTTATGCTCCTAAGTTGGTTCCAACCCAGAGCGAAAGTTTCATCTTTCTCCCATGGAGCGACTAGTAGACTTGATCTGCTGATTTTGCGGTTTGTACCACAATTTGTAATCCACTATGCTATAAGGGCTCCTTTTGATATGGATAGTGAAAGTTAAATATATTATAAGATGCATAAAAGAAATCTCTAAGAACATGGTATGTTGTGTTTTGTGTGTGCTTGCATGTTCATTGTGTTTTAATACTGGCTCTTAAGAATAAAAACCGACACTTGAGCCCTGAGTTCTCTGAATTTGTGCTCCTCCTACACAACTCTACTTCCACTAAAGCACTCACTCTTCTCACACAATGTTTCCCAAGTGATCCAAAAAAAGGAGATTTCAAGCGCATTGTATCTATCTTATTGCATTAACTTTATCTCAAGACAATTCCTAGTTGACATGACTATCATTAATTTTTAGCTAGTGATTTCTGAAAATGTTTCGTTCTATCATATTTCAAATTTCCAATGCACAGTTGATTGGCATTTTCTCTCTCTTGTTCCAATCTGCTGTCTACTTTTACCTTACAGTCAATGCAGTCTCTCAGGAAAATATCCCTTACATTATTTAGCTTTATTTGTAACTAATGTTGACTGGTTTTGGTGGGGGGAAGGGAGATTACCACTGCATTTGGTGCACACGGATTGCCCAGCTCCAATGATATTCTCCCACATAAATGATCTTTCAAATTAGAAAAATGATTGATTTTAACCATTTTAGGTGAACATTCCTAAGTACTTAGTTGCACTGAATGTACTGGGTATAGTTATCATTTTAGCCTTTGAAGAAAATCACAATTTGTATTCACTATTAGTAATTCATACAAGTCCTACAACCCTTTATCTCAACCCCCCAAAAAAACTAGATGTAATTTTCTACTTTAAGAGACTGTGAATAGTTAGATTCACTATGATCTCAGAATTATTATGGAGACTTTTCTTTGACAGTAATTCATGACTTCTATGCATTACATATTCCATACTGCTCCTAATTTTCAACAAATGAAAAAGAAAAATCACATAGCAAGATTTTGTGACAGAATCAGCAAAATAAGAAAACATATCTCCTGAATAAGAGCATTCCTTATTATAATGTGTACTAATTGATACTTTGGCTACTTTTTGTTTTGTTACCATCATTTGAAAAGTAAAACCTGTCAGAGGGATAACTTTCAAATAATTGAGACAATAGTACATTTGGAAATGTATTGATTTTATTTATATTATATTAGTGGTTCTAAGGAGCCCTGATAGCATAGTAGGTTATGAGACTGGCTGCTAACTGCTAGGTCAGGAGTTTGAATCTACCAGTTGTTTGACGGGAGACAGATGATACTTTTTGCTCCTGTAAAGATTTACAACCTTGGAAATTCAGTATAAGGTTGCTATGAGTTGGAACCGACTCAGTGACACCATCACCATATTAGTGATTCTAAATACAATTGGGTACTATCTGTCATGAAATTTATTCCAGTCCACAGCAAGGTGGTAAAGATGATGATGATTATAAGATGAAGAAGATGACTAAGATGGAAAAAGAGGTGGAACTGCTGGATATAACAAAACATTGTTTAATTCGTTTAATTTATCTCACTTGTTATTGTTGTTAGGTGCCATCCAGTCAGTTCTGACTCATAGAGACCTTATATATGCACAGCAGAACAAAACACTGCCTGGTCCTGAACCATCCTCACAATTGTTAAGTCCAATGCTGCTGCCATTGTGCCAATCAATCCATCTCAATGGGGATCTTCATCTATTTCATTGGGGCTTCCATCTTTCAAAACATGATGTTCTTCTCCAAGGATTGGTCCCTCTTTGATAATATTCTGAAATATGAGAGACGAAGTCTGGCCATCCTGGCTTCTAAGGAGCATTATAGCTGTAATTGTCCAAATGCAGATTTGTTTGTTCATCTAGCAGTCCATGGTACTTTTAGTATTATTCCCAAATACCATAATTCAAATGCATCAATTCCTCTATGGTATCCTTTATTCATTGTTATATTTTCTCATACATATGAAGCTATTGAAAATACAGTGGCTTGGGTCATCTGTACCTTAGTCCTGAAATTGGCATCTTTACCCTTGAACACTATAAAGAAGTCGTGTACAGAAGATGTATCTAATGCAACACATCTTCTGATTTCTTGACTGCTGTTTGTATAAGTGCCAATAATGGAGCCAAACAAAAGAAAGCATTGACATCTACAATCTTTTCAACATTTGTCCTAATATTATTTATTGTTCCTGTGATGCGGAATTTTGTTTTCTTTACATTGAGCTATAACCCATACTGAAAACTGTGGTCTTTGATCTTCATTTGTAAGTATTTTAAGTCCTTCTTGCTTTTAGCAAACAAGATTGTGTCATTTGCATACTGTATATTGTTGAGTCTTCCTCAAAGCCTGATGGCACATTTTTCTTCATATAATCCAGTTTCTCAGATTACTTGCTCAGCATACAGATTGAATAAATATAGTGAAAGAATACAGCCCTAGTGCATACCTTTTCTGAATTATGACCATTCAGTGACCCTTGTTCTGTTTGAGAGAACCCCCTGTTACTTATGTACAGGTTCCTTATGAGCTCAGTTAAGTGTTCTGGAATACTCATTTGCCAAAATGTTGTCCATAATTTGTCATTATCCACATAGTTAAAGATGTTTGCATAGTTAAAAAAGTACACGCAAACATCTTTCTCGCGTCTCACATTGTGTTGTGTCGTTGAATCGGTTCCGACTTATAGCAACCCTGTATAAGGTTTCTAAGGAATGACTGGTGAGTTTCAACAGCCAATCTTATAGTTTAAACTGACCTTGCAGTTCAGTGCATGATCCTACAGCACCGGGACTACATTTAGGAGATGGAAAGTTCTTCCTAAGCACATTTTAGTGTTTAAATAATATAGTTTCCTTGAAATAATAATTTTGGTGATGTCAGATGGCATTCATAGAGCTTTCATTGTTTCTAATGTTCTACTTTGGCAAATGAAAATATTCACAATTTCATTAAATCATTGGGATTTAGAAATTATTTATCTATGAATACCAAAAATTTAATGTCACTGATATAAACATGTATTTATGTGATAGATCCCAAAACAGTGTGTGAAAATAGACAGAACTATTATTTCAGAGAATAGTGGTGAATCAAATAATTAAATTTGCCACCATATTCTTTTGTAGTTTTGATCCAAGAGAAGACAAGAAACTTTCCCCACTATTATTAATATTAAACTCTAATTTTTGTCTACAAATAAATAAAGATATAGGTCAAGTTAATCAATTATAATGAACATGGTGCAATGCATTTCAACAAGATGCAACATGTATCTAAAGCATCTAAGAATTCACTATACAAAGAATACAAAGATATGAAAAATATAAGGTTTTATTTTTAATTATGAGGCCAAAATACTACAGAAAATCCCAGAATGGTCTTCTTCTAAATAGCACAGACACCTCCTCCTAACACTCAATTCTGTTACATATACAAGACTTTTATCAGAACCTATGAACTGATGAAAGTTTTAGAATTTAGTTTATATATCCTTTATTCAAATTTAATTTCACTTTTCTCCTCTCATAATTAATACTCCAAAACTGCCCAAACCACATTTATATTAATTTTAGAAATATAAAATAGCAAATAATAGTAAATAAAGAAAAACATATTTCTCTCCTAAGAAAAATGCAATGACAATAGAAGAAACATGATACCTCCTCAAATCTTCAAGCCATTTGGTCTGTTGGTAGTTTTTTTTTTTTTTTTTTTTTTTGTCATTTTAGGGCGTCAACTTTTAGCTCCCATGTAATTAAAATTATTTTTTTACACAATATTGTTGAAATGATTTAATATGGCTTGTTATACTATATGCTAGACTCGACCCAAATGTCTACATTAATGACAAAAATATAAATTGATTTTATCCAGTTAAAGCTAGAAAAAAGAGACAATGTTCTCACCTCTTCTGCATGGATACCACACAGCTTGTTTCCTGATAAGAGCTTGTTTTTCAAACTTTTATTCTGTGGAAAGAAATGTAGTTTTATTATTAAAATGTATAAAATATAAGAATTCTTAAAATATATCAGCATCATTTCTCTACACTTTTTTCACAGATAAAATATGAATTGTAATACATATACATAAAACCCTGTTAAATTTGTAATACAAAAAAGATACCTTTATGTCATTAAATTTTTTATTAATCAGCACAAGCACATCTATTAGCAAAAGGTGATATACTCCTAGCTCATCGATTATCAAAAAGGAGCACGGACATACTCCAAAATGGGTTTGTCCTCTATTTGATCTCTGTTTTATTATGTGTATACTTTATTTTATAAAATCAATTTCCCATAAAATTTGCAATAGGAGTTCATTTATTAAAGCACCCTGCTAAACTGCCAACATTTATTCCAATTATCTTCTGAATTCTGGGCATCCCATATAATACTATAATATAGTCTCCACATATAAGAAGCTCTTCCTTCTTACTGTGTACTACAGCTTGAAGGACTCTTACTTTCTTGATGCCTGGGTATTTTACACAATGGGTTCCTTGATGCTCACAAGCCACATCTCCCTCCTAGTCTCAGACTGTGTCGTTCTGGCTTTGAGTTCAGGGAGATCTGTTAACTCTTTGAACCCCTAATAAATAACCTAGATTAATAGACAGATATTTTCCTTCTGATATGAAAATTACATGCTCGTATTTTGAGTTTTTCTCTCTCTCTCAGTACTGTTGTTGTTGTTAAGTGATGTTCAGGCAATTCCAATTTATAGTGACATTATATTGGGTTTATGAGGAACAACTGGTAGGTTTGAATGCCTGACCTTGTAAGTAGCAGTCCAGTGCTTATCCTAAAGTGCCAGACAAGGATTCCTACACACACATAACTTCATACAATATGCACTGAACTGTAAACCACAAGTTTGGTGGTTTGAGTCCAGCAGCCGCTCCATAGGAGAAAGATGAGACTTTTTATTCTTGCAATGATCTAAATAAAGCC